>NC_064416.1:27065000-27410000 GCF_023375975.1 Astyanax mexicanus | reverse complement strand
CCCATTAGAGCAGGCCTGGCTAAATTACTTGCTAACGTTACTACGGCAACCTATTAGCGCTTATATTAGCGCTTATAAACTTAAAATAAATTTAAATACGCTGATATACGTAAATCCGGTGGTGCCTGCAGAGTCCCAGAGCCCTGTTCATTTAAAGTTCCCAGTGTCAGCCTCTGACTAGAATGATTAGGTTGTCAAGTTCAGCTTGTCATCCTTGCTTTGAGTTGTGATGTGAAGAGAGGGAGGGAGGGAGTGAGTGAGTAAAAGAGGGGTAGAGCGATGTAGAGAGATAGAGAGGGTGGGAGGGGTGTGAGTGGATGTGTTGTGTGTTCAATATTTATAAAGGCTCCATGACAAAGCAGTGGTGCCGCATCTTTGCCTGCATGACTTTTTCAAATATATTTAGGCCTGTCACAAATTTATTTGTCACTCTATTTACTGTTGTTATACTGTCTCACAATTAAGTGCAATCACATAATAGCATAGTAATATAATTAGACCCCTTTAAAGAGCAATTCTTGTTTTATTAATAATATTCAGTCATTGAAGAGTCTGAGTATTAACACAAAATATATTCCTAAAAAACAAAAACTTAATAGAAACCCTTTACACAAAGTTGGCAAAGTTGGAGGTCCTTCAAAATCGTAGACAACAGCTTTATAAGTACCATAATACCTGTATTCAAGGAAAAGGTAAGGATCTAAGTTTAGTGGGGTGTAACTTTGGATGTATCATTAATAATCAGCTTTATTATGTTTTACAGTAGCCTGTACACACATACTTTGACTACACAAGTAGCCCCAGGCTGTTTTCTAATTGAGTAAGTAAAACCACTCACTACTAACAGTTAACTTAAAACCATGGTCTTTAGGGGTGGTGTCTGTAAGACTAAAGGGTGGAGGTGTCAAAGTCTTTCTCAACATGCAAGAATAATGTTAAGAAACTAAAGAGAAAAACTTTTTCTTTTTTAACATATTTGTAATATTTTCTGTTTACTTGTGAATATATAGTACCGGTCAAACATTTCAACGTTTTTCTTTATTTATTAGATTAATATATATATATATTAAATAAATTAAAACAATTAAGAGACACATATGGAATATTGTTCAGCACCTCCAAAAACTCCTTTAAGACACTGAAAAAACTATTCCAGGTGACTCTCCCTAATGAAGACACTGAGATTAAAATACCAAAAGTGTGCAGATCTATCTTTGAAGCTAAATGTAGCTAGCTTGAAGAACCTAAAACATAGAACATTTTCTGTATTGTTTAACAGTTTTTTTTGTTTACATAATAATTATGCATGTGTTACTGTATAGAATTCTTAATATCTTACTTTGTAAAAAATGTATAAAAAGAAAGAAAACACATTAAAACACACAATGAGAAGAGGTGTATCAAAACGCTTAACTGACACTGTATATTAAGCCATAAACATATAACAAAATAAAAATCTAAGAAACTTAAAATATTCCCAGAAATGAAATTATACCTACAATTTTTGATTTTTGATCTTTTACTTAATCACTCAGCAATAACGTCTAATGGTCAGCTAGCTAGAATTAGCTAAAAACTAAAATAAACTTTAAATTAACAGTAAATGAATAATATACAATGTGTTTTATAAATATACTGAATGCCTTATTTGATTAGTAAGATATTTAAACTCCATCAGGCATATAAACATATTGTCGCTGCTTAATGAAAAACAAGTATCTGTATTTTTGTTTATTTGTTGTTTATTACATAATCTGAACAGACAAACTGCCCTTTAGATTTTTCCAACATTTTTTGATGAATGGACCAATAGAAATACTGAAATGACCTGAAATTAACTATTTTTAAATTGACTTCCATTGGACGTTTAGAAGTTTTTTCTCTCTCCTGTAATGTTGCTGTTTGGGAGATACTTGTTTTCATTGGACAGCAACAGCATATAGTTCATAATATTGTTTTTACTTAAATTAAAATAAAATACTAATACTGATCAGTTTAATTTATTTAAATATCTACATATCTAAGTTTAATCACTGATTCCTCTCAGACATGTTTATCTGACTCTTCTTCAGACTTCAGACTTACTCAGGTGATGTTAATGGTGGTAGTTGTCCCATTGTCTTGGTTGTTATTGTGGCGTAGTTGAAATCATATCTACCCTGGCCTACACACACAAAAAAAGAAAAAACTAAAACAAAAACCTTAAAACTTAAAAGTTTATTTTTAGTTTAACTAAAAAAAAATCAATTTGAAATAAATACAGTATGTCTGTCCCTTCATGATGAATCTATTTACCTATTAGGAAAAAAAGCCAGTGAAACACAGTGAGTGTGTCTGAGGGGCAGTGTCTGCTAGCATGGTGTGTATCCTACCCTACCAGCAGCTAATCTATCTGGGTGGGAACCACCTCATCTTGAAGGGTTTTCACCAGCGGCCCCAATTGGCGGCTTCACTCCAACAAGAGAAGGGCTGAAGAAAGAAACAGAAGGGGGAACTGAAATGGACGCGGGAGGTTTCTCTCACAGCTAGCTGTCACCCACCTCACATAAAGGAGCCCAGGATGGGCTGAGTTAAGCACCCCAATATTCCCTCATTTGAAGGGCTTAGGCCACAATAGCAGGGCCTAAAACACCCATCACAGGCCTTTGGGACTGAAACCTCTTTTTTAACACCCTTTTCTTTTTTGTGTCCATCTCCCTCGGTGAGTGAATAGCTCGCCAGCAGAGCATAACAGCCCACCTTTTCTCATTAGGCCTAGCGGAGGGAACACCCCGTCTCCTCAATAGAGGATCTGCTGGTTAAAATATCATTAGCCTACATCAGCATTCAAAAGCACATTGCCTGCACACAATTAGCAGCCCGAGCCAGCCTAGGTGCTACAAAGCGCCCACAGCTCCAATATGGCGGGGAACAAATATAAGCCCTCTACATGAATCTGATGTACATTTGGGAAGAATAGACACACCAAGCTCCAAAGGGTTTGTTATTCTTTGAGCCTGTCAGGCCTATTCTTTCCTGGAGAATAGTGTGTTTAGTAAAAGGTGACGTCCTGTAAATGACAATAATTAAACTGAGATCATTATTAATGGCCAGGAATTATGCTAATTATTGTGAATGATTATATTTGTGTGAAATGTATGGATGATGTGCCCTAAAAAAACATAACATAACTGTGTTTTGTTCATTTTATGGCATTATGTTTTTTTTTTTTTTTTTTTACGTATATACGTTATATGTTAGAAAGTGAATAATTATAAATATTTCAATCTACTGTTCTCAAATCACTGCTTCTCTATAGATCTTTTTCTTTCTTTTTTGCATAGATTATATATATATATTTTTTTTTGTTTAAGATAGCTTATAATATGCTTATGTAATGAGGGGATATCGTTGTAAATACTAAAGCAAAAAAAAAAAAGACATCGAAGCAACATCAAAGCACCAAATGCTCAGGAAGGAATTTTTTTAGTAGGGCATTTTTAATAGGGCAAGGTTCATGTCTTTGTTACATTGTATATGGTATATTGGGTCCAGTTAGTTTTGGTTTCACACTGCAGTTTAGTGAGCAGACTAAGGAATTTTACTACATCCTGTCGTCATCAGCTATGTGGGCGGAGTCACTTTTTACTTCATATGGTTTGGTTTGTTGAATGTTGGTTATGAGTTCAGTAAGTTGCTTTGCCAGGTGTTGTGACGAATTCGGTTTAATCCACTGTTAGATTTCAACACAACACCAGTTTTTTTTCCTCTGGTTTGTTTAAAGACTGTCTCAACTTTCTGTAATTGGTCCAAAAGTCGCTATCACCTAGAAAAGTGCTTTCACACTGCAAACGAACCGGACTTTGTTCAGTAAATCCGAATCAAACTCTGGTCCTTTTGTTCAAACTAAAAAAGGTCAGAAAGTCCAGACAAAACTGTGTAGATGTGAAAACACCCTTAGGCTTTAGGCAAAATCCTGGTTACAACATTTTCAAGTGAAATTTGATAAAAAAAAAAAAATCTATTTGCTGTAACTGCTTATTAGTGGTTTTAAAGCATTTACAACATAATAAATAATCATTTATAGACTCATTTATAAACCATTTATAAAACCTGATTTTATAAAGGAGCCTTATTTTAAAATTGTACCCACAATTTTATTAGTGTATCAGATAAAGCAGTAGCATGTTCAGGTAGTAAACTACTGTACTGTACTTATATGCCAAATGTCATGAAACCTGAGACAAGACATTTGTCATGTCCAGTGAAAGCTAAATAATATTGCACTAATCTGTGTGTGCATGGAGCCTCCTGTACTGTATATTGATGTGATTTCTGGCAGTGTTGCTTGTCAGTTTTAAGTAGCCCAAATTTTAAGCCAGACACCAATGGTCATGATCATTACCACCCACTGCTCAGTCCACAGTAGCTGGTAATGCCCTTGATTAAGTATTTGAGAATCCAGGGATGTTAAAACTCTTAAAACTTAAACTCTCTTCAACTCTGATAATTACCCTCACAATGCTGGCCAGTGTATAACCTCACTCACAAGATAATACCTTACAGCCTCACATACATTGTGTCGGCATTTCCAAGCCGTCTCCTGAGGTAACACTTCATAATCAGTTTACACACTGCAATCCCATCACTAGGCCGGAAGCAGAGCAGTGGGTGGTAATGAAAAACAACCAATACGTGATTGTTTTCTGACACTTTCATTATTATGAAATTACAAGTCATTGAGATTCTGTGTCATTATTCTAAGATATTGTGTCATCATTTTGAGATGTTAAGTCATTGTTTTGAGATACAAAACTATTTTTTTAACATGCTAAGTCATTATTTTGAAATACTAGGCCAATATTTTGAGATGCTATCTAATTACCTTGAGATGCTAAGTCTTTATTTTGTTATACTAAGTCCTTATTTTGAGATACAAAACTATTTTTTTAACATGCTAAGTCATTATTTTGAAGTACTAGGTCAATATTTTGAGATGCTATCTAATTACCGTGAGATGCTAAGTCTTTATTTTGGCAGTCTTTATGAGAAACTGTAATTTTTTTTAAACAAAGTCATTATTTTGACATGATAAGTCATTATTTTGAGATACTAGATCATTATTTTGAGATGCAATCTCATGGCTTTGATATACTAAGTCTTTCTTTTAAGATACTAAGTCATTATGAGATACAAAGTCATTATTTTTATTAACAAGGTCATTATTTTGACATGACAAGTCATTATTTTGAGATACTAGGTAATTATTTTGATTTTATCTCATGATTTGAGATACTAAGCCTTTACTTTGAGATACTAAGCCTTTCTTTTGAGATACTAAGTCATTAGGAGTACAAAGTCATTATTTTGAAAAACAAAGTCGTTATTTTGACATTATAAGTCATTATTTTGAAATACTAGGCCATTATTTTTGCACACTGGTTCATTACTTTGAGATACTTCGTCTTCATTTTGAGATACACTCATTATGTTGTGATACTAAGTCATTATTTTGAAATATTGTCAATACTTTGAGATTCTAAGTCTTAATAATACTGTTATAATTATACTGTGTCAATATTGTGAGATATAAAGATATTTTGACATTCTAAGTCAATATTTTAACATACAATCTTTTTTTTAAATACTAAGTTGTTATTCTAATATAATAAGTGGTTATTTGAAAATGTTTTTTTTTTCATCACTTAATATAATGATATATCTCAAACTAATAATGTATTTAAAAATGAGGAGATGCAATGTAGGTAATAATAAGAAAAATAAAACATGTACTGGATTGTTTTATTATTATTTTATTTCAGGTGGTGGAAATGAACTGAGTACTGCAGACAGAGGTTAGAACAGTAGTAGCTGCTGTCCTGAAACTTGAATTTTGCTCCAAATTTCTGAAATTGTATTTTGTTCGTTTTTTGGTTGCCGCTGGCGGAGGCGGGTAGATCTGCGGATCAGCTTGTGCGTTTCTCACTGGTTTGAGAACGGAGCAGAGGGCAGTCAGATGCTGGGGCTCAGGCCTGTAAACCCCGCGGCTGCGAGGGGAGAGGACCCCATAAATCAATAGAGCAGAAAAGCAAGGCCCGCAACAAAGCCCCCCTTCAGAGCCCACGCGATTTCAAAACACACACACAGACACATACAACAGCAGATACAAGCACCCAGCACAGACATAGCCTGTCTCTCTTACCGTCTCACACGTTCGTATACCATTAACCGCTAAAAAAAAAGAGAAAAAGAGAAAGAAAGATCCCCCTGGACAAGGAGAGGAGAGAGAGAGGGGGGAGAAAAAGCCTCTATCCACCCAGGCAGAGGGGTTATAAATTAGGAGCTGTCAGTATTACAATGTATATTAATAGTCACACCTCTTTTTAATGAGTTTGGCATTGGCAGCTGAGAGGAAATACAAGTCATCATAGCGCTGCTCATGCACACCCCGATGAAAGAAGCTATAATAAATCTTGCGAGAGTAGGGCTCACCATAAATATGTATCGCATAAGGCATCTGTTTTACATTCTGCATATAAATCAGCCGGAGTGCTGAATAGCAATGAATCAGCGGCTCGACGCTTGATTTGATAACAAATCGACTCTGAACTTGGGAGGGGAGAATTTAAAGCCCCCCGTCTGCACCCATAGGGGAAGTGGTGGGGGTGTAAGGGAGAGGAACAGGTAAGACACCCCCCTCTCCACCTCCCAACACCCTCTTATCTCATTGGCTGGAGGGGAAGCCCTTATAGTATTATAGCAGCAGTGTCAGCGAAGGCTGGGAAATCAAAGCTGCGACCTGAGCTTGGCTATCACCTCTCGGGCTGCCGGCTGCCACCCCTGCTCTGGGAAGGGACAGGTCAGGTTTCAGGGCAGCGGGAGGCTCGTAAGCGCAGAATGTACGTCTCAGATAGGGGCCGCTCCCTGGAGATGATGTCAGGGCATGGGCGACACTGGTTATACTGAGTGAAACAACATATACTCAACCCCCTCCGATTTCTGTTTGCTGTATTTGATTTATGACTGTGGATGATGGTGCATAAACATGTTTGTTTAGTGCAGGAACATGAACGTGTTGGTCTGGTCTTATCTCGCTTATTATTCAAACTCAGCTGTTGGTACAGTGTGGTATCGAAGGGTAGCGCAGGTAAATGTGTGGTAAATACACTCAATAAAGGGATGCCGCACATTTAACATTGCCATTGCTGTTAAATAGAGGGCAGTTAAGGTTTATAATTAATATTATTTGTGTTTATAATCAACAGGGACAACAAAAAATATATAAATGTGTAGTCAGAGACAGATAGTAAAAAAATGTTTGTTTGCAGAATGATGATAGGAGGTAAAAATTATAAAAACAATTTAAGAAATAATAGAAAGTTTCATAAATTGGAGAAACAAAGTATACTAAAATTAAATTTAACACCCGGAATGACTGTGGTGAATCTAGAGGAAAATTGTACAATTACAGATTGAATTTCAGTACTTATTGTTTGATATAACTAAACTAATCTAAACGAATTCCACATTTATTTTTAATTCATTACAGGCAGTATGAATTCAAGATATGTAATATTTTCAACTTTTATTTTTATGTTTTATTTTACGGTATTAATATACCGGATGAGTCCAAATTCAAAGAAACAAAATTTGCCTGTTTTCAAGATTGCAACTTTGTTCTGTGTATAAAACAATGGTTTTGATCCTGTGGGCCGCATCCCCACAATGCACCGCAGAGGTACAGCAAGGGGGCTGTGTGTAGGCAAAATATGTCTTTTTTCTATTTTGCAGTAAAAATGATTTCAAATACATAGATAGTTCAGCAAATGTAATTCAAGATGTGAAGTTAGTTAATAAGAAGATAATAAGTTAATTTATTTGCAAAACAAAACATATTCATATTGTTGATTGGTTTAGCGTAGTACAAGTCACATGATGAGCAAAGCTATCTAGTAGATTAACAAGTTAATTACATGGATAAATGGTTAAAAAAGGGCCCTTGACAACAAAACACCCTAAAGCTGGACCATCTACAAGTGAAGCCAGCACTATACCTCTGACTGTAGAAACCAAGGAAACCAAGCATAGATCAAAATGAATGTCTATGCTGAACTATGTCAGTCCTGATGCTGTCAGTCTGCCTACCCTGGACTTATTCAGATTCACACAACAAAGACTCCAATTCCCAGCATGCATCCTGACTCCGCGATTCATGTGACGCTATGTTGTTCCTGCTCCCCCAGCTTCTGAATGTCCACACCTGGTCTGTGTAGTATGAATACCCCTCAGTTTTATTTGTTCATCGCCAAGTATTGTATCTAATTAGCTAGCTCTTCTACAATGTGTTTTCTTTGTTTGTGTCTTGTTTACCCACTCGTTTTGTATTTGTGACTACTTTTTCCTTGTCCTTTATTCTGCTGGATTACCCATGTATGACCCAGTTTTGCCTTTCACACTCTGTTATGTTGTTTACGTTTGCTGTCTTACTGTTACTGACCCTGCCTGACCCTGCCTGTCCCTAACTACCCCTGTAAGCCTAGCCCGCTTGTTAATAAATTGTTTGGTGTGTTTTGTATCTGCGAGTGTCTTGGTTTGGCCTGCGTGGCACACTAGGCTTCACGTGAATTGATGGTTGTTATATTCGTAGAGGCTGGGACCCCCTGACCTATAAGTTAGGCTCCCTCACCATTACTTTTCCCTCTTGTTTATGAAATAAAAATGAGGAAACCACTTTCTTCTAATAACTTCTAAAAAGATGTTTAAACTCCAAAAATACCAAGAGATTTGTTTCAGGCATTTTTTGTTCCATTTATTTTTCTGCAAACCTGTCCTAAGGTGTGCAAGAGTACTGGTATGTTGTTGCTGCATCATTTGTTTCAAAATTCTTCACACATTCTCTACTGGGGACAGTTCAGGACTACAGGCAAACCAGTCCAGCACCCATACACTCTTCTTCTTCTTCACAGTCGTGCCTTTGTAATGTTTGAATCCTGCATGGATATCCCTGGAAAATAAGTCGTCTTTAAGGCAGCTTAGGTTGCTCCAGGATCTCAAAGTATTTTTGTAACACTGCTGCCAAAAAAGATTTAGAAGACAATACATGATTTCATTGTGTGATGATCCATCCCAGACGCCTCCCAGCCCAGAGATGCTGATGCCGCCTCTGGTCATGGTAAACATTTTCATGATTTCAGGATTTAATGTAATTCTGTACTGTTGTGTTTAACAAAGTACTAATTCCTTACCCATGTGGTTTTCTTAGCAATTTTAGAAGAACAGTTAGTTATTGATGCAGTTTCACCTGAGGGATTAACACTCATGAGTGTTCAGCTTAGGTTCAGAGGCCCCAGAGTGCACCAAAAATGAATGTTAGAATTGTGTACAAATTTGGTATTGCACCTCTTAAGGCATTTCCTCTTAAAGATGACATATTACACTTGTTTTTACACAAGTTAGAATATGTTTATGTTTGTATGTTTATGTTATGTATGCATTATCTAAAACATGTTAATGAAGTTCTTTGCACAAAATCTCTCTTAGATAAAAATATCTCACTAGCTCTATTCTTGCCAGTTTCAGTCCCTTTCAGATCGAGCCTTTTAAGGGCTCTGCCACTTTTATGCAAAGAAGCTGTTGCTGCCCATGCCTCATCTTTACACTAAGTAAATGCTAAAACACAAGCCAGCAAGTTTATGCTTAACTGCTATAGAAGCACAAAATTATTTAAAATAATTTATTTATATCTCCCTCAGCACTGCGGGCACTGTGTGCCATCGGGGTAGTTGGGACTTTGTCCAGTGCTTCTTTCATCATTGTTCACACTTGTGTTGTAGAGTCATTTTGTCCATAAAGTCCATAAAAAAAACTTTAATTAATTAGTTTGAAGGATTTATCGTCTGTTTATTTGAAGTGCTGCTTGGGTGAAGGACACAGAAAAGAGTGTTGGAGGACGTAACACAGATATGGGACATTTTGTGGATGTAAAAACATATTTTTTTACAGTTTTTGACCAGAAAGTTTTGTAACTTGTCATCTGCTGACATGCCATGGACAGTAGGTATAGATTCCTCCTTCAGACGAAACACTGTGCTAAACCAGCAGACTATAATGGCAGATTTTCTAATGATCCAGTGGTTGTGTCTCTGGTGGGGGTTGACAGTTAAGGCCCAAGCCAGGGTGGTTTTATGCAGGTTTTATGATTGTGACATCAAGGAAGATAACTAAAACAACTTACAACTCATTTTCTTTATTGATTCTCATGTCCACTACAACTTTTTTTATAGTTTTATAGGGAGCCACAAGTTTTAAAAATTTAAAATGTTAAACAAATAAATAAACCTGTTGCCTGTCATACAAGAACTTATTTTTCCCTTTTACGAATGCACATGCCCTCTGTTTTAGCAGGTATATGATGCATGTGTATGCGGAGGGGTCATAAAAACCGCAAGCTCTGAAGCCCACTTTTCCATTGATCCCACAGCAGCTGTGCTGGAAGTGTATCTTGGCTGGGGGAATGTCAGTAGTCATCTCTTTAAAAGGATGCATGTTTCCACTGTGAATAACTAGGACTGAAGAGACATCAGACAACACCCAGATGCTGGTGGGACATCCTGTGCCAAATAACAACAAGGTGGATCTTTAGCACAGTGAAGCCATTGTAATTTACAGTCCTTGGTGTTTGTGTGTGTTTGTGCGCGCGTGTGTTGCGTTCATTTCCGCAGGGTGCGCCCATGTGAGCGTGCACACATGTGGGAAACTCAGAGAGGACGAGAAAGAGAGAGAGGGAAAGCGAGGGAGAGGGAAAGCTGTAGGACGATTATTGTGAGAAGAAGGGGGGAAATAATCATTGGTGGAGGAGGAAGCCCAAATGGGATCTCTCTTCTCAAACATACAAATGATCTTGTGTTAACAGCTGGGCTCCAACATCTGTCTGCGGAGTCACATGCCCAGAGAGCAGATGCTCATGCTGCCTGAGCTGTTTGTTATTGTGCTGCGTGTTGCCCTTGGGCTGGGCAGAGGGAAGGTGGGCCTTTTTTGTTACATGTTGCATGGCCTGAAGGGTTTGGACTGTAAATGTGAGACGGGCAGAACAATCGATTCACCATCAAACGACTCTGCGAATGGCGGAACTGAGTGTTGCACAACTGCTGGATGGCAGCGTTGCCTACCTTACCCCTACTGAAGCAGCAGCAGCAGCAGCACTGCACTGCACTGTGGGCAGTGTGTGCTGAAGGGGTGGTTGGGATTTTGTCCAATGCTTCTTTCATCATTGTTCACACTTGTTCTGTAGAGTCATTTTGTCCATAAAGTCCATAAAAGACTATAATTAATTAGTTTAAAGCATTTATCATTTGTTTATTTGAATAGCTGCCTAAGTGAAGGACACAATAAATAAAGAGTGTTGGAGGAAATAACAAAGATATGGGAACTTTTGTGGATGTAAAAACTTATTTTTTCTACGTTTTTTGACCACAAAGTTTTTATTTGTAACTTTTTATATGCAAGTTTGCATGCATTGACATAATTATTGCTGATAAATGAGAAACCCTAACTTGCACTGTGTGTGTTAAATTAACTCATTAAACACACACACACACACATCTCCAACATATTTGCACAAATTTTATTTGCAACATTTATTTATATATTTAACTCATTAATGAGTCTAAACTAGTTACCATTTAAGTCATATCTGGAGGATTAATAATACTATTAAAAATATATCATTTATTTAATTACAACAGCTACATCGGCTTTTTCTTTTTTATGTAGATATATTTGTCAATTTGGTCAATCAATAAGAGGTCTCTTACTTTTTTCCAGAGCTGTACATATAAACACTGCCTGACCAAAAAAAGGTCACACACTCTAATATTTTGTTGGACCGCCTTTAGCTTTGATTGTGGAATGCATTATCTGTGGCATTGTTTCGATAAGCTTCTGCAGTGTCACAAGATTTATTTCAATCCAGTGTTGCATTAATTTTTCACCAAGATCTTACAGCATTAATGATGGTAGAGTCTGACCACTGCACAAAGTCTTCTCCAGCTCATCCCAAAGATTCTCAATGAGGTTAAGATCTGAACTCTGTGGTGAACAATCCATGTGTGAAAATGATGAACTCATGCTCCCTGAATCACTCTTTCACAATTCCAGACCCATAAATCCTGGTATTGTTATCTTGGAATATGTCTGTGTCATCAGGGAAGAAAAAATTATATTCTCTATATTCAGTATATTCAGGTAGTCAGCTGAATTCATTCTTTCAGCACATACTCTTGCTGAACCTAAACCTGACCAACTGCAGCATCAACCCCACATCATTTACACCAGAGACCACTTAAATAAGAGACCACTTAAAAAATGATGAGTTTCTTTGATTTTACCTAATTGAAAACGTCTGGAATATAATCAAGAGGAAGATGGATGATCACAAGTTATCAAACCAAACTGAACTGCTTGAATTTTTCCACCAGGAGTGGCATAAAGTTATCCAAAAAAAGTAGGTAAGACTGGTGGAGCCTACAACCTCACAAATCAGGGTTATTCCACCAAATATTGATTTCTGAACTCTTAAAACTTTATGAATATGAACTTGTTTTTTTTTTTTTTTGCTTTATTTGAGGTCTGAAAGCTCTGCATCTTTTTGTTATTTCAGCATTATCTTTCATTATTTCTCATTTTCTAAAAAACAATATTTGTATTTGGAATTTGGGAGTCAGAATCTGTGTTTCTGATTGATTCTGTGTGTGTTTCTAAAGAGAGATAGACTGTTAATAGATTTTTTCTTCAGTTTCTTCAGTTAATGTGGATGGTTTTCTTTCTTTTTTTGTCTCCTAGTAGGCAGAGTGATGGTGTTGGGTGGACGTGGGTGGTTAAGGCACGAGATAGGAGGGTGATAACTTCTTGCCAGAACTGGTTAAGGGGTGTACAGATAGGTGAGTCATATCTGTTACTAAATAATCGCAAAATAAGCATTTAGATACATATCTAAATGGTAAATCTACCATTTAAAAGGTTAAGAAACATCTGAAAATGATGCATTGTTCAGTAGTGTTCAGTAGTGTGGGCGTGTGAACGGGTCGTCCTGCACTTTGTCTATTACAAAGTGGCCTGCAGAACGCCTCACCCGATAGATATGCCGAGTCTAAATGTTGACACACATAACGCTGCCTTAATAATCAGATAATAAACATCTTTCTCATCAAGCCAAGCAAAACAAAATCATTAAGCCGGGGACTGCAATTTACTTTCCCTGACCTCGTATTGATTACACAATGGCTGCTACACAAATATCAAAGTAAGTATTGATTGGAGAAAGGAGGGAAAAAATGCCCTCGCAGTCAGATCCATAACAGCTGGGTGTTGGGAGAGAGAAACAAAGTGTTGAAAGAAGAACAGGGAGGTGTTGGGGTTGTGGGGGGGTCTATGTGTGTGTGTGTGTGTGTGTGTGTGTGAGTGTGTGTGGTGTGGGGGGGGGTGTTGAAATATAATGCCTATGCTGTGGTCAAGCCATCACAATAGAGGCAGTGCAGGGATATGATTAGATGTATTAATTACGCGAGCCGGCCCTGAAGTGTGTTTGGAACGGACAGGGAGGCTCGGAGGGAACAGAGCCAGGAGGAGGGTTAGTGGCAACAACAGCAGACACCAGAGAGTGTGCAGAGTGTACCGGGGGAGTCAGAGTTTCTCTCATTCCTCCGGTTGTTTTCCCTGAGATGCTCCACATGCTGCTCGAGCCTGGGGGTCTTTCTCTTTTCCTTTGTCTGGCTGATGGCAGAGATAAAAAAAAAAAAAAAAACACTTTCACTTTTTCTCCACTGCAGTGGAATCAGATATGTACTGTACTTTGATTTTATACTACTATGTAATGCTCAATATCAATGTAATAAATACAATGTACATTTTGTGTAGCACAGCATGGTTGTTTACATTTCAATCAAATACCTTTCTCTTAAAGTACCTTTTCTATATTTTGTACAGCTGCATGTGTTCCTGTATAGCTTTAAGGTCTTCAATATTAAATTTGCAATGTAAAATATCATAAAAAGAAAGAAACCAACTTGAGTTTGGTGTGTGCAAACTTTTGATTTGCACTGTGTATTTTGTTATTTATATCCTGTTAGTTTTAAAAGATTTAAAACAATAATAATTTAGACTATTTTATAAAAAAAAACATATCAAGCCATTTAAACATATCCCATAATTCTTGTCCACATTGTCATCTTGGAAAAAACTGGCTCTTCAAGAAAGTGACCCTTGATATTAGTGACATCACAACCTTCAAACAGAGTTTAAAGGACTAAAAACACTAGATAAATGTTGATATAATACATTAATAATATCAGTTTCTCCTAAAATGTAATCATATTGTCTCTATATGAAGAGTTTGATTCCAAAACGCGATAAACGCCATTTAAAAAAAAAAAATGAGTAAGAGCCAGAATCAGAATGTTATGTGACCACTCTTGAAAAGCCAATATTCAATTTTCATCAAAAGGCCACATCCGCCGTGTAATACTGCCCTGCTTTCTCTCTTTCTTTTCAAAACGCGATAAACGCCAGTCTTGTTTTCCCGCAGAACGCCACATCTCCACTCATCCAATCAAAGCGCAGCATTCCACGAGCTATCTATTGTAAACACGTGCGCTGTTGAGCCGCCCGGCATTTCGTGTCGCCTCCTTTCACTTTCGTTTTTCATTCTCAAAGTCCGTGAAAATGAGCGGTTTTGATGGTATAGAGGAGCCTGTTCGTGAAGCAGTTATTGAAAAAAAAGAGAAAGCCATCAAAAAAGTCTCATGTACCTGAAAAGGTAAAGAAAATGAGGCATTCAGGAGGGGGGGAAATGCCCGCTGTCATCTGCAGTTCACACAAACACACACACACACACACACACACACTATACTACACTACACTACATTACACTACAGCACATTAATGTAACGTGATTTTGGGGATTTTATAGTGTTAATGTCTTGTTCTTTAATGAAATTTTGCACTTTTTCGAAAAGAAATGTTTTGAAATTTGTGTTTTTAGGCCCAATGGTTAAACTATTATATTCAGATGTACAATTTACTGTTATTTATTATTGTATTTTGCACATTATTAGTAAAAAAAAATGGTGCCAAAGGATATATAAGACATTTTGAAAAAAAAACTTGGCATGGATTTATTGCGTTTTGCGAAAAAACGAATTATTTTTAAAAATAAATCTTTAAATATTAAAATCTTGATTAGATTTTTTTGTGTTATTTTAACCTTAGTATGGTAGTTGAAAGTTTGAAACAGAAAACAGTGGTTTTCAGCCTACCACTTTCTTGCTAAAGAAAACCCTTTTTTACTCAAATTGATAAAAATGGATTTATAGCGTTTTGGAACCAAACTCTTCATATATATGTATTAAGCTGAGGTAAATCTTAAGATGTCCTTCCTGGCTTGGTAAAAAAAAAAAAAAAAAAAAAAAAAAAACTATGACCAATAAACACATGCATCCAACCAGTGATGTCAGTACTCTAATCTGACCCTTTTTTTCAGTAACGAGTAATCTAACGCGTTACTATTTCCAATCCAGTAATCAGATTAAAGTTACTTATTTTAAGTTTTTAAGTTACTCTCTCTCTCTCTCTCTCCACCTCATCTCCTCCACACACACACACACACACACACACACACCGCTCCCTTACCCATTCCCCCTCCGCTCTCGCGTCTCGCTTTCTCCCCTGTCTCTCTCTCGCGCGCTCGGCGTGTCTTTAGTTTCCGCCCGTTTTCATTTTTCGCCAGTTCTCGGGCAAAAGGCGTTTTTTTTTGCGGGCGCGTCCCAATTCACTAGCCAGGGCAGCAGTCTGCCACAAATTTGATTGGCAGAGGAGAGCGTTTAAAGATTTTACACCACACGTGATTGGAAGTTCACTGTGGCGCAGAGCGCACATACCGTAAAGACAAGAAAAGTTCCGGTGCTTTAAATGAACACTGTCAGAATTAAATCCTTCTCAGTAGTTGGGTCCGGTATGGGTCCGTATTGGACAACGTCTGGGTCCGGACCCGGACCCCAGTCTGCAAATATGTGATCCCTGGTCTAGACCATATACACGGTTCTGTTTTATAAAACCACTCCTTGCTGCCCTGCAGAGAACAACAGGTTCAATGTTCAGTTTTACAGTGTTAAATATGTCAGGTCAAGTAAGACTTTCTTTGTTTTATATATTTTTTATAAAAACAAGTATTTATGTTTAGTAAAATCAAGAAAGACCATATTTTATTTTTTATAACAAAATATATTTATGTTAAGTTATTTTTTTTATTTTTATTTAAAAAAACTTATTTTTTTAGGAAATAGTTCAACTTAATAGAGATAAATTGTTGCTGTTAAAAATGCATTTTCCAATAAAGGGAGTATTGGCAAAACTGGTTATAATGTTTATGTTAAGGCGGCGGGAGGTGGTGTCTGCAGCTGCTGAAAGTAACTAATAAAGTAACTTGTAAAGTAACTTAGTTACTTTTAAAATCAAGTAATCCATAAAGTAACTAAGTTACTTTTTAAAGGAGTAATCAGTAATCAGTAATCTGATTACTTTTTCAAAGTAACTATACCATCACTGCATCCAACGATTAAAGCAGAAAGAAAATGATTTCTGTGTAGTCTGTAGACTTATAATAATATAGTCTATAGTCTACACTTTGAGGGCAAAAAACTACAGTACTCTGATAATAACCAAAGTTAAGATTTTACTCAAATAATCTTAGTTAATTAGACTTTTTTTATTATCATGCCTGAATTGTTAGTCGATTTAATTATTTCTTTTTTTATATATATCCACTGCTTCCACAATAATTCTACTTTCAATTTTATAGTCAGGTGAATAGCACGAAGCCAACACAATTAGTAGCTCAGAGAATGATGCTTGCTCTTGCAGCCTACAACCTCTAGGCCAGGTGGTTAATCATAATATATAATATACAAGTTTACTTAATGTAGCCTGTAACACCCAAAAAGCAACTACATTGTGTCAGAAGCTAATAGAAAAAATTATAAGTTATATTACCTAAAAAAAACCCTTTATGCTAGTTTTAGTTTTAGACTTGTTTTAGCAGTATCCAGAGCAAGTCTAAGAGAAGTTAAGATCTCTGTTGCTGGAGTTGCTCTGTTGCTGGAGTTGAAAGACACCATGGGAGAGTATTCACAGAAACATTGTGATCACCACTTTCACTAATTGTTCTCTTAAGACGAGTTCGGTATTATGTAGAGTGAAATCTTCTCTCACTAATGAATGTGAAAAATACAGTCTGCATTCCCTTTTCTCTCTTTCTCTCTCTCTTTCTTTCTCTCTCTCTCTCTCTCTCTCTCTCTCTCTCTCTCTACCTGCATTTAAATCTCACAGCTAACTGCGTTTGGCAGACCAGATAAAATAAAACATTCTGCCAAAGAAGAGCTAATAATCCTTGGAGTTCATGATGTACCTAACCATATGCTTGATTAACAGTTCTCAAACTGTACTGCAATTTAAAATACAGTAGTAATGTTCCATTGCTAGAAGTTACATCATTCAAGATGGTGTTAAGTATTGCTGTTCTGAAACTAGCGCTTTTTACACTGATTGACAAGGTTGGCTTAGGCTAGAAAACTAGCTGTTGATTATTACCTTTTAAGGAGAAACTAGGGCAAATCCAACATTTCCCAGAGGACATATCTCAAACATTTTCCAAAGGACCTGTAATTGGTTCTTATATACTTAAATATCCTTATTACTACACTTTTCTATACTGATTTGGGTAAATCAACCATACATCATAATAATTTTTATTTTACAGCATTTTTGCATTTTAGCTTGTTCAATATAATGCACTTATTAGTCCATTTTCTGTTGGTAAGCTTTTTGTTTGATCAGCCTTTATAAAAAGTCTAGTACTTTGAAATTATCCTCAAGTGCATATAACCCAAAGACCATCAAAAATGTTATGATGAAACTGGCTCTCATCAGGACCACCCCAGGAAGTTAAGACCCAGAGTTACCTCTGTTGCACAGGATATGTTCATCAGAGTTACCAGCCTCAGAAACTGTAAGTTAACAAAACCCTAGAAAAGATTTATTATTTTTTTTTAAGAATTTTAAGTTTACCACACGATTCCCTATGTTGTTTTTTTATAGTCTAGATTAATTCAGTATTAATGTACAAGGTAGGGGGAAAAAACAAAAAACAGAAAAAAACACTGAATGAGAAGATGTGTACAAACTTTTGATTGGTACTATATACTGTTGATACAAAAATAACATAAAATGACATGACATTATGATTATTGTGTATAATTGCTATAGAAAGCTTCTATAATATATATAAAAAACTACTACATCCATCATAGTACTATACATAGTTTCTATATTTCTGCATAAATTAGCAGGAACCTAATTTTTCATCAGATTTTTACAGTCCTAAAAGTCTGGTCTCTTATTTATATGAGAATTTGATTAAATATAACATATCTGTATGAGGCAGAAGTATGTGAACCTTTAGGATTAGCAGATAATTAAAAGTTGACATTAGAGTCAGGTTTTTCTATCAATACAGTATGTTGTGTAGTGATATTACTAGCCACCGCTATTCAAGGGGGTGGTTAATGAACTGGCTACTAATTATTGCATTATTAGGCACAGATTTGGGGCAATTCAGTGTTTATATCAGTGCACAAAAAAACAGAAATTCGGTAATCCAGTTTAACATGCTTACTATGCTGACCAGCAGTAAACTTAAGCAGCATTACTCCCAGCAACAGAAGAGAAGGAGCCATTCACGCTGTAAACTGTGATCATGTGATGTAACTAGGCTGGAGGTAGAGTGAGGTAGAGGTCCACAGTGAACACACACACTAAACTACTTCTGAACCAGAGAAAATGAGTGGAGCCAAGCCAAGTGGCAAATAATAACAGCTTGTTTGTATGTAAAAATTAAAAGGCACATTTATTGTGCAGCCCTAACTCACACTGGACTAAAACTGTCAGCATGTCAGCGTGATGAGGATGTGGAACTGGAGACAGTATTAGAACTGACTATCGAATTTCTGGAATTGTGAAATCCCTACTGATAAATGTAAGCCTAATTGCCCCTAGTCATTGCTTGATAATGTAGTAATTAGCAGCCAGTTCATTAAACACCCTCCCCCTGTAATGGGGTGGCTAGTGATATTAGTGCTACACACCACACTGCATACAAGTGAGATTAACCAGTGGCACGTGTACTTCACTGTCTGCTATATACTCTATAATCTATCATTGTTAGTATATACAGTGCGTGGCCACATTTCCATAGGGACCAGATGGCAGTGAATGTAATGCAGTAACATAAGCAATCTTGAGTGCCTTTATGAAACAGAACAAAAGAAAGGAGTTGAAGTTGTTTCTGACTGAAAGAAGTAACTGGATGAGAGAGAAAAAAGGCTTATGCTAAACAGGCTTTGGTGTCTTTTTCATGCTGTACAAAAAAGGCCTTTAAAGAGAAAACCTGTATCTACCTGCTTTGATTGTGCTGCCTACGCAGGATTTGTTATACTACATTTTCTTTTTCTCGATGACTGTTCAGTTAGGGGATTAATTAACAAGAACAGGTATAAACAAGTGGTGGGATGATGATGGTGGCAGTACAGAGTACAGTATTGTTAGGATAATGTCACATTGCTTGTTTTGGCATGGGTACACTCTTTAGTATAAAGGTGCTTATAACAAATAATTATTTGAATAATGCCATAGAAGAATCTTTTTTTCTTAAAAAGATGTGTGATTCCGTGAGGGCACAAAAAATATGCTTTGTGTGGCTCAAAACCTGCAAAAGGCATGAATTAATTATCTTAATTAATCATAGGTGTGTTTTGGATGTAATGTGAAATAAACCAATCAGTGTGCCAGATATTTTTTAATTCCATTTTAGAGGCAGATGTGCTCTGACTTTGGCACGTTCATATCGTAACAGTGCAGCGCTTTGGTGCATCTCGGCAGATAATACTGACCTGCACGTTCACGCTGTTTAAGGGAACAGCAATGTTATTTTATTCTTTAAAAGTCAGGTTTCGCTCTACAGTGCATCCATGTGTGTGTGTGTGCTTAACAAGTTGGGATGAACTCTGATGATTTACTGTTGTCTAGGTTTCCTCCAGTCAGTGGCGCACCTGTATTTCCCTCCACCAAAATAGAAACACACCAGAAATTTACCTGAACACACTTCACTTCCAATCCACCACACCCATCAGTGTAGCTTTATTCCTAAATTCTATTTTAAGCTATTTTAACGTTGCAGGCACATAGTGTGAAAATAGACTGTTGTTAGACGGGGTGTAAGATAGCAAAGACCATCACGACACACCTTGCACAGGGCGTACGATAGGGCCCCATATCCATATGTTCCAATCTTATGTAATCCATATTTTTGAATGTTTGCATGTGCAATAAACATTGTAATTAGGGATGCATGAGACATTTAAAAATGTTTCTCAAGCAATATTGTTCCTTGATATATATAAATAAATAAATATATATATATATATATATATATATATATATATATATATATATATATATATATATATATATATATATAGAGAATAGAGAGAGGTACTAAAAGATAAAGGGATTTTTACCTAATTTCAGTCAGTAATCACATCTCATCATATGTATTCCAGACTGAAGTAAAAAAAAAGGCCATTGAATCAAGCAACAAATAAAATAATACATACTTTTTTGGCATTGCACCACCATATATTGTTCAGCCCGAATTGTAATATCACAGTCAGAGAGCACTTTTTGTAGTTTTTCACAGACAATTCTACTATTAATGGGCTGGTTAAAGTGCATGTATGCAATCTCATATTGTCACTGTCCAATAAAAAAACTTACAGTACAGTATCTTCAAAAACTCAGGTTTACAGAAGAGAGTCTAAAAAAGCTTCTTAGCTTTTGATTGGAAGTCAGTATAAAAAGTATTTATTTCAGGTCATTTTCGCAAGTTTCTCTTGGTCCCTTCATTAAAAAAACTTGATACAGTGTAAGAGTCAGTTTGAGTGTTTTTAAAATAATGTGGTAAACTTAAAATCAACAAAAATGGAGATACTTGTTTTTCATTGGAGAGTGACGATGTAAAGATCACTGAATTGCAAGTTGCACCAGAAAGTAGATGACTGTAGACAGTGAGAATATCACATGACTGTGGTAAAAATTCCAGCACTGCTTTCACTTTCAGTAAAAGAGCAACTATATAAAAACGAACAAAAAGATAGATTGGGGATCAGGAAAAAAAGAGGCGAGACAAAGATTGAGTGAGAGCTCTTGTTTCGGGGGTGGGGGTAGAGGGGGTTCTGGCGGCTTGATTCACACCTGCATGCTCTCTGTGGCAGTGCGTCGGGCTGGGGTCGTCTGTTGCGCGGCGGGAGGATTTGGGGATGATTAATTGCGCTGTCTGCTGAATGGAGCGCTCGAAACAGCGGGATCCTCTGCATATGTAAATACAAGCAGCCTCCGCTCAGCACCGAGGAACAGGATTAACAAAACGACTCTGCTCCCAGATTCCGACCAATTCACCAATCTTTTCTATTAGCATTGACAACCTGCGGGCGTGAGAGAAATTCCACAGAGTCTTTCATCTTCCCAAATAAAAAATACATTAAACTAATAGACAGCTCTTGTCACGTGCAGCGGCCGAGTCTGGAATGGCTGCTGCTGAAGTTATACACCATTACAGCTACGGTTTGAAGTGCTGAAACCGTTTTCAAAAGTGCCTAAAAGAATCTTTGGAACAATGCCTTAGTAGAACCGCTTGTGATTGCTTAAAGTACCTGTTATTAAAAGTTTAATTAAAATGTAAACGATAAGTGTGAGGGTAAAATATATTTTTTAATGTGTTAAAGTGGTTCTATACCTGCTGTTTATCCTAGAATCCTATGTCTATGTCTGTGATAAACAACATGTTAAGGTTATGTCCATATATTGTATAAACATAATTATTGGTACACAGCCAATCAACCAATTTCAACACTTACACTAACAGACACAGGGCCCTATTTTAGCGATCTATAGGTGAGCTGTCTTTGCTATCTTAACAACGGGAAAAGTATGTCTTGCACGACTCAAAATGCACTAAAAACATGTACTAATTCTCTTACCTAATTATGGGTGTCTTTTGAGCATAATGTGACATAAAACAATCAGTGCTGGATTGCTATTTTAACAGCGCAGTGCTTCTGCACTGTGAAGGTACGCAAGCAGGACATTAATGGGAACAACAACTGTCTTGAAGGAGATTCTGGAGATGCTAAACAATAACTGCTGCTTTTTCTTCATACTGTGAAGCTCCAGCTCATCCCAAATCACCATCTCAGTTGGGTTTATGTCAGGGGATTGTGGAGGACAAACATTTTTTGTTTACTACTTAATTCCATATATGTCCATTAATTGTTTCCATGTGTTTAATATTAATCTACAAAGTGGGTAATAAAAAAAATATATAAAATAAAAATCAACCCTTAAACCTAATCCTGACTCTACACCTAACTCTAACTTCTAATCAACCCTTAAACCTAATCCTGACTCTACACCTGACTCTAACCCTACATCTTAATCCTAACTTCAACCATGAATCAACCCTTAAACATTATCCTGCCTCTATACCTAACTCTAACTTCTAATCAACCCTTAAACCTAATCCTGACTCTACATCTGACTCTAACTTCTAATCAACCCTTAAACCTAATCCTGCCTCTACATCTGACTCTAACTTCTAATCAACCCTTAAACCTAATCCTGACTCTACATCTGACTCTAACTTCTAATCAACCCTAAAACTTAATCCTGCCTCTACATCTGACTGTAACTTCTAATCAACCCTTAAACCTAATCCTGCCTCTACACCTAACTCTAACTTCTAATCAACCCTAAAACCTAATCCTGACTCTACACCTAACTCTAACCCTACATCTTAATCCTAACTTCAACCATGAATCAACCCTTAAACATAACTCTATAACAAATCTTAAACTAAACCCCTAATAATCTAATAATAAAATGATAAGATTAGAGTTAGGGTTAGAGTTAGAGTTGTAAGGTTACATTCAATAGATAATTATTTACTACCACCTTAAACTTCAGTTGCATTTAATAGACATGCAGGTAAATGTTAGATAAGCTTCTATGAGCCACCATTAATGGACCATCTAAATAAAGTGATACCTTTAAAGTAATTGTGATAAAATGCAATTATATAGTGCCTAATTTTGGGAAAGAAAACTAAATTCTGTATTAGAAAATGTTGAATGTTTACCTATTTTAGCCTTATTTCTTATGTTCTTGATGAACAGTGTGTGAGTGAATTGGATTGCGTTAAACCGTGATTACAAACACATTAAGTAAATAATTTACCTTTTAAATGATAATTACACAAATTAAGCCCAGAAGAAAAGGTTTTAGGCACCAAAAACAAGCAAAAAGGTAATTTCCCTGTTTTTGCTGTTTTGTCTGGTCTGGTCTGGTCTTGGCTTGTTTTGTCTGGTCTCGTATTGCCCTGTCTTGTCTTGTCTTGTCTGACCTGCAACATAGCAGGAAGGTTAACCCCACAGACTGAAGTTAGGAACGTTAACAGTAAATGATGTGCATTGTAAAAGCATGTACTCTGGTCATCAGTCTCCAATCATTCCTCCTAATCTCTCTGCTACTAAAAACAGCAAGAGTCAAACTGACACATCCTGTGCTATAAATGTAGCCGGAGTTGCTCTGGGTAGTTCTTGACCTAGTGCTCTGTAATAAAAATGTAATCCACTTTAGCACAGGTAATACGCCCCAGGCACACATCAGAGAAGCCCAGGTGGGACATTGTATGCAAAAAGAAAAAAAAAAAAGAAAAAAGGAGAGCGAGTGAGAGAGTGGGGGAGAAAGTGTGACGTCGGGTCAAGCAGAGTGGCAAACTCTTTACCTTGGAAGTCCCTCAAAGGCAAATTCCGACAAGTAGCGAACGTAGAGTGTGGAGATGTAGGCCATTCAGATATCCCTAAATGATTGTGCATCATGTATTTACACTGTCCTAAAGTCTGCCCTCTGTCTACAGCTACGCACAGACTAGTGACAAATACCTGTCTGGGGTACGGAGATCTTCTCCACACACTTACACTTTAAGACCCTCTGGGGACGTTTCTAATTGTTGTGCGTCCTAATTTGAAATTCATGCTAACACCTTTTGCGCTGGAACGAGGAGGAGGAAAAAAAGAGAGGGAGGGAAAGCAGACAGAGAGGGAGATAGATTATGAATTGTATTCGCAACTCTAATTAGGGTTGTAAGTTATGAAGGAGGAACACAGCAGAGTTGCAGTCAATAAATTAATCCTAACTGCTTCTGGTCCCCTCTTAACCTGCACTTTGTATACAGATCCACCTCTTCCTTAAGTAAGAATGAAGGGATTTCTGTATTCCCTTAATAGCCCATTCATTTCCCCCACGATCTCTCCCCAGGGTCCATATCACTCCAACAATTATTCATTTTTGCCAAATGTCACAAAACTACAGTTAAGTGTGTGTCTCTTTGTGTGTCTGTATCACTGAACGGTGTTTCATCTTCAAGACCCACCTTAACCACAGATGAAGAAGAATGAGAAAAGCTTCTTTAACCACCATTTCCTACCTACGGTTTTTACCTTTTATGGTATTGATTGTACACGAAACTGATAAATTCGACCTGTGGCTTTTTTCTGTTTTTTTTTAGTCTCTGGAACCCAAGGATGTTAAAAATTCTGTAACACTTTCATCATAGGAATAGAGTTCTCCCTCTCACAGTGACCTTTAGAAATCCCTCTGAAAAACCCCGTCGCCCCCAGAAGTAAGAGATATCATATTATCACTTTTCCGTTTTTATTCTTTCTCTTTCCCTTTCTTACTGGAATCTATACTTCTTCATGGCATTTGGAAAGGTCAGACATGTGTTGAACATCCTAACTGCTAATGTCTGTAAAACTTCTCTGTTTGGTGATAGAAGGAAATGCAGCGTTTTAGGTTGGAAAGAAGGAGCAGAAGAATATGTTATACGGTTCGTTCCTTACTGTCCTTTTCAGAACATTATTGCTAAAGTTTTCCTTAGTTAATGTGTGGCAGAATCTTTTTTTCCACTGCAAAATTAAAGGACCGAAAATTGTTAGTTTCATCATTACAACAAGATTTCACAAAAATTCTTGTAACATTTGCACAATTTGGTACATTTTGTACATTTATTATGATTGACAAGGAGCTTATATCCAGAAAATAAGAATGTGAAAACAGTGCTACTACAGCTTCACACGCTGCTGCTTAACTGGAGCTTCTAAAAACAAGTGAATGGAGAGAACAGTGAGATTAAGTTTAGGTCAAGGGTTAAGTGTTTGGTTAAGTTTAGGTTTAGGTTGAGTCGCAGGTTAAGTTTAAGTTTAGGTTGAGGTATTCTTTAAGTTTAAGTTTAGGTTGAGGTATTCTTTAAATGTATGTTTAGGATGGGTGTAGGTTAAGTTTAAGGTGAGGTGTAGGTTAAGTTTATGTTTAGGTTGGGGTGTAGGTAAGGGTTAGGGTGAGGTGTGGGTTATGTTTAGGTTGGGTTGTAGGTTAAGTTTAGGTTTATGGTTAAGGTTTTGGTTAAGTTTAGGTTATAGTTAAGGTAACAGTTAGTTTAAGGGTAAAGATTAGGGTTACTTTAGGTTTATTTTAAAATGTAGGTTATGTTTAGGTTTAGCTTGGGGTGAAGGTTAATTGTAGATTTAGGTTGAGTCACAGGTTAAGTTTAAGTTTAGGTTGAGGTTGAGTAATAGATTTATTTAAAGTTTTGGTTTGAGATAAAGGTTAAGTTAAGGTTTATGGTTAAGAGATTGGTTAAGTTTTGGTTTAGGTTGAAGTGTAGGCTAAGTTTAGGTTTACAGTTGAGATGTAGATTAAGTTTCGGTGTATGATTAAGGGTTAGGTTATAGTTAAGGTTACAGTTAGGGTAAGGGTAAAAAGTAGGTTTACTTTAGGTTTATTTTGAAATGTAGTTTAGGTTTAGGTTGAGGTGAAGGCTAAGTTTAGGTTTAGGCTGTGTTCTAGGTTAAGTTATATATAAGTATATATATATATATATATATATATATATATATATATATATATATATATATATATATAATACAAAATGTACAAATCCTGTAATTTCCGTTTGGTTTTACATACAAATTTCCAGTTTCCAATTGTTTCCAGACTGAAGTTTGGTAGTGCAGACCACCCCTGGAATGTGAAAAGAAAATGAACCTAGAAAACTTTGGTTCATAGTTGGGTTTGGCTTTCCAGTGGTCCGCTGGAAAGGGAGAGGGAGGAGTCTGGCATCACACAGTCTACAACCCAAAAAGAGCAATTTTAATACCAATCCAGAATTACCAATCAGCCCGCATGTTTATTATGGTAAGTAAGTAAATAAATAAATAAGTAAATAACGTATAAATATTAACTCTGAATTTTTTTGGGAAAATTGTGTTTCTTATTTGAAATTTCCCTAAATAAATTCCGCTTGGATCACTCACACACACACACACACACACACCGCTGAATTTACTAGCGTAGGCCTTATGTTAATGCTGGGGCAATTTGCAGTGTGGCAGAGGTTTGCCCTTGAACCGGGCTTATTGGCGGCTCGTGCCTCCCTCTGGCAGGCCTGTTCTGGTGACTCCCAGATGATCTTCCAGCGTGAGACCTCCAACCCCACCGCTGCTTGCAGTGGGAGGGCCATGAATTACACTACGGATGAATTTCATTTTCTTTATGGTAACAGAGAACCCCACGCTCACCCTTCTCCTTCAAGGTCATTAACCCGTACGCACAGCCTTTCTTCTAGCCCTGCTGACCTGTCCTTTACCTTCAAAATATCTCCAAGCGTGTGCTCTTGTGTTTTAAAGATGTTCGTTGTTTTAATGATGTTGAACTTTGTTTGATAAAAGTAAAAAATAAAAAAACACTTAAAAAATTATGAGTTTTTCTGATTTTACCAAATTGAGGAGGAGAAAGATGGATGATCATAGACCATCAAACCAAGCTGAACTGCTTGAATTGTTACACCAGGAGTGGCATAAATTGATCTAAAAGCAGTGTGTAAGACTGGTGGAGGAGAACATGACAAGAGGCATGAAAACTGTGATTTAAAACCAGGGTTATTCCACCAAATATTGATTTCTGAACTTTTAAAACTTTATGAAAATGAAAATTGTTTTATTTGTATTATTTGAGGTCTAAAAGCTCTGCTTTTTTTTTTTTTTTTTTGTTATTTCAGCCATTTCTCATTTTCTACAAATAAATGCTCTAAATAACACTAATTTTATTTGGAATTTGAGAGAAATGTTGTCTGTAGTTTATAGAATAAAACAACAATGTTCATTTTACTCAAACATATACCTATAAATAGTAAAATCAGAGAAACAGATTCAGAAACTGAAGTGGTCTCTTATGTTTTTTTTTCAGAGCTGTATATAAACAATGTGAACATATAAGTTATCAAAAATATAAGTACATAGAATAAATTAGATATAATAATAATAAATTAGAGGACACCTTAAAAAATAAATAAAAATGAATACATAAAGGAACAGAAAGTTACGTTTCTTTTAATTTCATTTAAACAGACATTCATAAAATGTAAAGTCTGATTGTGTACTCCCCAATGAGGTAGTTGGTACAGTTTGTATTGGAAAATATAAATAGCAGGAAAATATGAACAGTGACAAGAGTTTACATGTGACTTTTAAAAAAATAACAAAATCTGAAAAAAACTTGTATTTCCAGTCGGAATGCCCAGAAACTGTGATAATTGCCAGTATTTTTCTGGAAATTTTAGTCAGATGCTGAAAAATCTGAGCTGTTGTGCCACTGCGATTGCATATTTTAGCTACTGATGTCTTGTTTATGAAAGTTTGCAATGTTGCACTTGTCATGTGAACAGATACACCACCACCATGTTTAACAGTTAAAAGTTTAATATTTTAAACGGCTACACATCCATATTACAGATACACCACCACCATGTTTAACAGATAAAAGTATATTTGATTAATTAGTTTTGGTCCATTTATCAAGAAATGTTTAATTTTTGAACACATGTGACTAACATATTTGTATTGTCAGTTCATTAACTGTGTTAGTAATATTTAATTGACTAATGTTTTCCTGCTAACTAGTATTAGTCAGCTTTACTAAGTCTACCCTTAAAATGAGGTGGTGTCGGTCCTGTCCCAAATTAACCCTGGAGCAGTTCAATTATGTGGATAATGTGATCCATCCTCTATCTGACCCAACTATCAGGTGTATTCGGCTTGAGTTTGAGCTAACTGTCCATTTCTGAATTCTTCAGGTGTAGTTTACCCTGGTTTAGAGTCCAGATAATTACTATAATGACTATAATTACTTTATTACTCTGCCCCAGACAGACCTGACCAGTAAACATGTGGTTTGTTGTGGCATTTTTTGTGTGTTTTTTTTTTTTTCAGATCAGACTAAAAACACAAATAGGTATGTATCTTGTCTTGTTGTTGTCCAATAAAAACTAATGTATCTCCAAAGTGACGACTTTACAGGAAAGCAAGTTTTTATTGGTCTATTTAATTTTGATCTATCTTAAAAACATAAACTTTTCAGGACATAGAAAAAATAAATCTTCTTAACTGTCAAAATAATTCACTGTAAAAAGAGTTTATTTATATATAAGTAATTTTTGAGAATTTCTATTGGTCCATTTATCGTTCATGGACAGTCTATTTATGTTGGTCTCTTGTCATACAGAATGTCTTGCACAGTGAAAGAGCAGTTACATGGTTCTCATAGTCCATTGAAAACAAAAAATGGACAAAAATGAATATATATGTTTTTTTATTAGACAGCAAAGATGTACAGAATTTCTGATAAAAAAAAAATCCTGGAAAATGTTTTCCTTAGATTGAACTTAGGCTCTTGAATTGGACATATTATTCAATGTAGGAATTATAAAAATAAAATAAAAATGCAAGAAAACGCTATACATTACAATTTTACAAAATTACTATAAAAACGGAAAACATCTTACATACAAAATCTCACTGACAAACTGCTTAAATGACTAGGTATTAAACTGCATGATGCCAACTGGCTAATGACTTTCACCAAGTATTTTTTCTTTGCAAGGAACCCAAAATTTGGTTCTACAACCAATCTTTGCACACATACTACTGCATATCGTCGCTGTCCAGTGAAAAACACTCCAAAATATCCAAAACAGCAACTTTACAGGAGAGAAAAATAAACCTTGGAACCTGTCAATGTAAAAAGGGTTTGTTTCAGGTAATTTTAAAGAGTTTCTATTGGTCCGTTCATTAAAAAAAATGGCACAGTGTAAGGGACAGTTTTTCTGTTCAAATTATGGGTAACACTTTACCTGGATGGTCCATTTGATGGCCTCTTTGATGCTCAACTGACATTCAACTACATGTCTATTAAATGCAAATGAACTAAAAGGTGAAAGTAAATGATTCTCTATTGAATATAACCCAACACTCAACTCTAATCCAAACGCTTATCTTAATATTTTAGGATTGGGTTTAGGTTTAGATTTTAAGTTTAGGTTAAGGTTAGGGTAAGGGTTAGGTGTAGGGTTAGATTTTATGGTTGATTAAGGGTTAAGGTTAGGGTTAGGTGTACGGTTAGATTCTATTTTGAATCATTTACATTCAACATAGGGTTAAGTTAAATTTAATGGACATTCAAATCAGTGTTAGTTGAATGCCAGTTGAGCATCAACAAGGCCATAAAATGGACCATCCAAGTAAAGTGTTACCAAATTATGCAGTGAACTAAAAATCAACAAAAATGGAGATAAGTGTTTTTCATTGGACAGCGATGATATTCTTCTATGTACAAATGTTCCATGAGAGTTTAGGATGAATACACATACTGTTTATACTGTTTCCAGCATTGACCTTATCACAACATTCAGCAAATGTACTTCTTAGATTGTTTCCCATTATAGTATCACAACCATTTCAACACTTTATTTAAAAAAAAAATAGTATGTCTATTTAAGCCAAGATTAAACCAGCAACTGGGATCTCTTAATTAGTTTGTTTTAGCACCTTTCTTCATATCCTTTTTTTTTTTTTTTTTTTAATAGATGTACGCACAGACGCACATGCAGACACACATACAGACATGCAGGCGAAACCTTCCGGGGCTGCTAAATCACCACTTTGCCCTAATTTGACAATTTGGTATTAATTAGCGATACACCCCATATAGTTTAACACACTATTATTGATTACCAACCTCACTTAACTCGCCCTGCCTTCGCAAATCCCAGTTAGTTAGAGGCTCTCTGGAGTATCCCCCACTTTAGCATTGTGCCACTAAATGCATTATATCCTCACAGCTCCATCTCTCATACACCCGCTCTCACCCTGGGAGCCTGAACCAAATGCATAATTTAAAAAGTCCTTAATCTGCAATGGCATTCCCATTTGGTAGCCAGCAGACTGCACTTTATGATGTCAGCTTTCTTCCACAAAGGTCAATAGCAGTTTCTCTCTCTCTCTCTCTCTCTCTCTCTCTCTCTCTTTCTCGCTCTCTCTCTCACACATACAAACACACACACACACACACACATGCACAGACACACACAGTGAGGTCTCATTGTGTAATGCGCTTCATGGACTGGAGTCCTGACACCTAGTGACATCATAACCTTCACGTATCTCCTCACGGGACTTTTCCTTTCTCTCTCGATGCTGTCACATCTGCTGTTGTTCAGGCTGCTCCAGCACTGCGTCAGGTTCAGCTATCAAAACCTTAAAAACTCCACATTTTGTTTCCTTTTTTCTTTACATTCTGTGAAAATTTGATCAAATTTGTCATAAACTGTCTAAAAAAATAGAGGTACCACTTTATAATAACTTTCATTAATATACCAATAACTAATAATTAATAACTGCTATTTTTCACATAAAAAAAAAACTAAAAAGGGCAACATGATCTGCAGTTGATAACTATTTTACTAGTTTAAAATTTGTATTTACTTGCAATATTTATTCATGTTCAAATTCTGACGAGCTAAAATTGTGCTATTTTTTTTATATGAATATCCATGCTGATAAATAAGTGTCATGTGTGAGCATTTGTTAATATTCAAATTCTGATGAACTACTGCTTTGTTCACGTCTACTGATCATTAGTTAAAAATCTATATATTAATGAAAGTTATTATGAAGTGTTTCCAAGTAGTAATAAAAAGAGTAATAAAAAAATAAACCTCTTGACAAAAAATAAGTCTCAGCATGCAGTTATGCCTCAGGCAGATATGTAAACATTTACAGATGTATGGTCTGATTATTTACTGGGTGTATAAATGCTTTCCCCTGTCGTCCTATGAAAAGGCTCTCTGAGGCTTCTTTGGGTAGTGTTCTTCTTGGTGAGAGATTGTTAACCTCTACACATGCCTCTACAGTGCACTTTGAAATGAATTTTTTTTTACGCTTGACAGGCTCTGAGATACGGTGGCCGAGAAAGCCCAGCGCAGTGCAAATTGAAAAGCGCTGCAAAAGCACAAAACACATCCATCAAAATTACAACACAGGCACAGCAAATAGAAAAATGCGCTGCAAAAAGAAAAACGCGCTGCAAATAGAACCACAACACAACGGAAGTGAGTCACAACACAACGGAATTTTCCCGGGGGACCTTAAAAGATGCTGTACCAGCTGTATACAAAGGACAATAAGTGGGAACCAAGCTTCTGAAAAGTAAGTTATGTTTATTACCTGTGATTACCACGGTTGTGTGCATATTATTAAAAGTTCTGCTTCACAAAACGGCTTGTTTGCCACTTATTGTCCTTTGTACACATAGTGAAGTCCGAGACGTTACTGAAGACGCAGCTTAGCTGGTACAGTATCTTTTAAGGTCCCCCGGGAAAATTCTGTTGTGTTGTGACTCACTTCCGTTGTGTTGTGGTTGTATTTGCAGCGCGTTTTTCTATTTGCTGCGCCTGTGTTGTAATTTTGATGGATGTGTTTTGTGCTTTTGCAGCGCTTTTCAATTTGCACTGCGTTGGGCTTTCTCGGCCACCGTACTGAGAGGCAGCATGATTGTTAATGGTGGGAGATATGGCCCTAAAATAATATCACAATATGTTAGGGTATTTTTACGATAATTATATTTTTGACAATATGACAGAAAAAAAAAACTACTGCAATAAAATAATATTTTGGGTAGATATAAGAGTTCTTAGATTCAAAAACAAAACACAAAATAAATTAATTAATAAATCAAAACAAAAATGGTCAATTTCTGAACTGTGACCCTGATTTTGTATAAAATAATAATAGACGTATAATAAAGGTAACATAATAAATATCTACCACAAAACTAAAGTGTAACCTCATGTGTAAATACAGTAATTATCATCTAAATACAATATATAATGCTTTTAAGAAGATATCACAATATTTTGTGGAATAGCCCTGTTTTTTAGTCACAGTTTTCATGCATCTTTGCCTGATCTCCTCCACCAGTCTTACACACTGCTTTTGGATAATTTTATGCCACACCTGGTGCAGAAATTCAAGCAGTCCAGTTTGGTTTGATGGCTTGTGATCATCCATCTTCCTCTTGATTATATTGCAGAGGTTTTCAATTTGGTAAAAACAAAGATACTCATCATTTTTAAGTGATCTCTTATTTTTTTCCTGAGCTATATTTATATGAAATAATAAATATTTTTTATATTTTTAATATTTGCTTATGATGGGTGCCAAATCTCTGGAAAATGGTTTTCAAGCCAGCCCTTGTCCGGACAGTAACGTATTGATAAGAAATGAATCAAAAATCCTTTCCTAATTAGTAGGTAACAATAGAATAAAAAAAAATAAAAAATATAGTCATGCCTATGTCGCTGTCATTTCTTGCTTAAGCCCAACTTATTTACATCCCTCATTAATTGACAAGTTAGTAGGTGTGATAAAGAAGGGAATTTGTCAAACTGTGCTGAATCCAGACCCTCTACAACTACTGTATTCCTCTTAATAAATATCTTTATCACGAAAGATATAAAACCCACAATTTTAGTAATAGGGGTCTAAAGGTGAAAACAGCAGAGACACTGTTCTTCATTGACCTCATGATCCAGATGCCGATGCAGAAGCCATCACCTCACACCCCTCAGACCTCTCCCTTTGGCTCCAGACAAGCAGAAAGTAGCATCCCTTCCAAACCCACCCAGCGTAGGGGGGCCATAAATCTCCAGAAGATGCTCAGGGCCCAATGGGAGTGCACCACCAGGCTCCACTGAAAGGACATCTGATGACACCCAAACTCCATCACCGAGAGAATAAAAAAGACATCACCTCGCAACAAGCCGGTGATGAAGGGTTCCTGAGCATGGGCCGAAATTAAGACTCTGTAACAAGGTCCCGAGCTCCGAGGCCTGACAACCATTTTCTTCTGTATTTATCATCCCTCTGTGCCATTGGCTATTACGCGTGAACTCGCTGTCCCGCGGCAGGAGCGGAATTTATAGACAATCCATTATTAGAGGATTGCGGGGAGAGGATGGCCGGGGAGGGGAAAGAAAAGAGAGGAGAAGCGCTATGGTTTTCTGAGGATGTTACAATTGCCTCCTAGATTATGCCACTTGACAGGTTTGTCATCCCTGCGCACTGACGTGCTCCGCAGAGTGCTCTGATATCATTAGCTTCATTGCTTCTAATGTGTGTGCTCTCCTCCGCAGCCAGACAGGTCATATATTGTGCGAATAGGTGGACAGGAGCTGAGTGCCAGGGATCACTGAGAGAGGAAAAACATGGCTGGTCGGTTTATTTTGGTTGGCTGGTTATTAACGTTTGTTGAGCGATGGCAAAATGCCTGTTTGGTTGTTTCTTTCCCCCAAGGAACATAAATCTCAAATGATGTATTTGTGTAGTATCAATAGTATTGACATAATCCAGTGGCTAACTTCAACTGGAACATCCCCACAAGTTTTGGGATTTTCTGTTTGGTTACATTGAGGTAGTGTACCTCTTGGTGAGAGATTGTTGACTGCTAGGCATGCCTCTAAACCTCACTCAAAGTCAATTAGACCAGTTGACTTTGTTTTAGAGTTTTAGAGGAGGCACATCATTAGACTGAGAGCAGCATATGAGGACATACGTGCACGATTGACAAACATCTATCAAGTCTTTCAGAGGACATGATTTATTGAGGTTTTAGAGTGCAAAATGTCATATAACATGTTGCTATCAATTGCATGGCAATCACTGACAATGCTAAACTGGGATATAAAAAGTAATTAGCAACATTTATGTTAGATTTACTATAAAACACTAGTATAGGGGTGTCAAACCAGTTGTTGAAAAAGTTAAAAAGTTTTGAAATTAAAATGTTTAACTGGAACAGATCCAATGTCATTCCCAAATCCGATATCTGATGTTAAACAGAACACAGTATAATTTAATGTCAATTGTTTTTTACTCATATCTCATATAAATTCTGTAGAAAGGGCAGATTCTACACTTTCAAATAATTATAAAATGAATGGGATTAATCTTACAATATTATTTGATTAACTGCAGTTGATCACATTTCTTCTTCTTAAGACTTTTTTTTTATTATTGGAAATTTGAATTCAAACGAACGAATCTAACATTGGCAAATTATATTATATTTATATTTATATTAGTGATGACATCATAAATAATTGTCACAACAATATTCTAAGTAAAGCATTTTACAAGTGAAGCATTTAAATACTTGTACTTACCTGTATTTTTGCAAGGAAGAGAACAATTCTTGTGTTGTGTGGTGTGTCTGGCAACCATATTAGGAACCTTTCTTATCTTAATTATAATTCATAAATGTATAATATCATATTGTCTAATATTTCAGGGAGTAAAAGTTTAATGGTGTTTTAGTGTTCTATTGATTCAACAACTATGTGTGTATGTGTGTGTGTCTGTGTGAGACAGAGACGGAGGGATAGTGAGTATTAGTTATGAGATTAAATCCATTTAAAAATTTATACACAACTTAATCTACCTTCTGAACTCAACTGTAGTGATGCTGTTTTACATCACTAAAAATAAAACTTTCTATGTCACTAAACTCTGTTAAAAGAATAAATTACAGGAGAACAGTGGGACCAAACTTGATAATGTGATTATTTGGGTTAACTGTTAGCATTGTATTACCGTTAACAGCTCTAGTTTCACAATCTCGGTGCACAATCTGCCCGAGCCCGAACCATAAACTGTCATTATGAACCTGAGCCGATCCGTCCCATAAACTGGCTGCTTTCGGGCTGTTTGAATGAGCGAAATATGATCAGAATTATGTTAATTAACACTGTAACATAGAAGCATAGAACTATTATTGAATTAAAATGATTTTTAAGAACAGCTACACACAGTGCTGCAAGTCAAACGCGGAGGCGTTCATGTGCGCCCAGAGCTATGTGATTATAACATTTTTCATTATAGTTTAATTTGTTTTATTTTTTTAGTTTTTCTACTACAGTTCAGTAAGTTTTAATTCGTTTTTAGAGTGGGCTTGCTAGTTTTTATTAGTTTTCACACATCTTATCAGAGAGATCAATCTAAGAAACAAACGAGATAAAGAAAAAGAGAGAGAGAGAGAGAGAGAGAGAGAGAGAGAGAGAGAGAAAGAGATTTGCATGTTCTGGTATGAGCTACTCACAGGTAAAGGTTCTCACACACTGTATCTCCTGTTTCTCTTTCATCTGCCTCTCACTCATATTCTAATCCCATACATAATTCTGAAGTTTCTCAGTGTTTTCTGTCGTATTTTGCGGCTAATTTAATCAAGAACATTGCCACGGACCACGAGGTACCATTCGCTGCCACTTTTGTGCCGAATCCAACTCCCTGCTGAATTCGACTCTGCTTCGCGAACAGAATCGGCACAACACTGCCCGCTGTACAACTCCGGGAGTGAAAACAGCGCTTATAAATAAATTAAACACAGAAATGAGGGTATTCTATCAGTAATTTCAGTTTGTTTTAGTTAGTTTAATAAAAACACAATACAGTTTCAGTTAGTTACGTTTTTTCTTTTAATTATCATTTGTATTAGATTCAGTTAACACAAATGTTTTTTCACTTTCAGTTTTCGTTATTTTGTTAGTTTGGGATAATTTGTTGGTTTCGTTATTTAGCAACATTGTGATTATCACACCAGAGCTTTATATAAAATAAAAATATAATAAAAAAAAAAACAGATGCCTACATCTTGGACTATTTTCTGGAGCCTCAGGTCAGGTCAGGTTCGGGCAGAGAATCTTAGCTCTAGTACAAAGAATGCAAATCAACCCTAGTGTAACACGGAGGAGGCAGGATGCAAACGCAAGTCAGTTTTATTTTCCATTTAACAAAGCTAAACAAGGAACAAAACACTATGAAATAATATAAAGAAAAGGTAACTAAAACAAAACGCTGTGAAATATGATGATAAACCAAAAGACTGAAACAAACAAGCAAAAATAACAAATAAAGAAACAAACTAAAAAGCAAACATGGAACACTTAAGACAAAAAGCATAGCAGGTCTAAGGCTAAACAAGACAGATTAACAAGATTTGCACAGAGTAACAGGACACGGTCAAACAAAAAGCACGACAGCTAACAAAGGAGCACATGGGGTATTTATACACAGGCACACACTAGGGACGCCTGTGGAGGTAATGAGGGGGCGGAGTTACAAATGAGACACAAGGTGATAACACTGATGACTAGGGCAGGGCTAGGGCGGAGACAGGACAATAACAAAACAATGCCATGTGCTCAAAAAAGCACATGGCTGGGGACACAAGAAACCAAAAAAGGAAACACAGGACGGACACAGGCTAATGTGTGACACCTAGCACATAACTTCAGCAAAATTAAAATATTATAATTCTTAATTTCAAAATATTATAATCTTTAAATAAAACATTAATATTCCTCTTTGATTTCTTGTGGGCAACAACAGGTTAACAGCCTTGACATTTTGCCACTTAGCTGCCAGTGGTTAGAGGGCTGTCAGAATGAGCTCTTGTCAAAAACAAGTCTGTGACCTTCCGCTACTTCATATTTTCACATTAGCATCAGCCTGCGTTTCCGGGACTTGCCCTGCCGCAAAGCTAAGAGCTAATGGCATATTGCACAGCCCGTGCCAACACATATTGGCCCGCTCTGACAGTCAGGCAGAACGAGGCACAATAACAGTTAGACACCCCTAGGACAAGAGGCCAGACTACTGCTAACTACGAGCAGCTGAGTCTTCCTCAGTCAAACTCAGCTGTGGAAGAATGTAATTAAAATGATTGTCATTTTAAAAGCTCTTTTAAAAATAAAAGCTGTGGCTACATTGACCGCCAGTTTTTTTTTTAATCCTTTTTATCACTAGACTATGATGTAGTTCTTCATAAAACAGTTGAATAATGACACATTAAACACTTTATTCGGACGGTACATTGTTGATATTTTGTAGATGTTTAACTAACATTCAACTAAATGTCCATTTAAATAAACTGAAATCTTAGTTAAATGTAAATGATTCTCAATTGAATGTACACATTAAAATCCACAGTGTTAAAGATAGAGTGTAAAAAAAAGTACAGTGTTAAAATCCAACTCTAACAGGCTCCGCCTCTTGATTTTGCTGTGTGTGTGTGTGTGTGGTTTAGTCGTGGTGGTTCCCCTGATGGAGTGTTATTATTCACCCTCTTGGTGTTGGGTTGGATGGTGGATAAGAGTCTCCATCCAAGAGTTATTGTGTTATGGGAGAACCACTGTTTTTTTGGCAGTTTTTGATGGGATCTCTTGTTCTAAATAAAGTTTAGATAGTATAAAAAGGTAATTTATTCTGTTGTATAGCTCACATTTTAAATTGTTTTAAAGATACTCTGGTATATAGGGTTTTTTTTGGGGTGAAGGTCAGAACATACACAAAAATAAATTTAAACCAACTTAAAAAATGTAATCAACAATTTTTGTTTTACACTGTTTTACAATCCTACAGTGTAGAATTAACTATACAATACTAACACTGATGAGAGTTACATAGGGTTAATGTATGATTTCATATGGTATTGACTTAACTCTAACTCTTAAAATGTTGACACTTGTGGTAGAGTTATTTTAACACTACAGTGAATGAGACCATATGTTAACTAGGACAGTGTTAAATTAAACTCTTACAGAGTTTATACTGTCAATACTGTCAATATTGCTGTGTAACATTATACCTAACCTCAACCCTATACACTTAATAATTACGTTTAGGGTTTAAGAGATTTAAGTTTTAGACTAATGGTAGAGTCAGGGTTAGGTTTTAAAGTTTTATAATGGTTAAGGTAATGGTTAGTATAAGGGGTTAGGCATAGGTTTTGCAGTTTATTCAAGATAAAGGTTTAGGTTAGGGTTTGGGTTAGGGTTAGAGTTAGGTGTGGTAATAGATTCCATTGAGAATCATTTACATTTAGCTGAGAATTCAGATGCTTTTAACAGATATTCGATTGAATGAAAATCTGCAATGCCTTTAAAATGGACCATCTGATTAAAGTGATACAGAATAATCAAATGAAAATACTAATGTCTAATAATACAATATTATGCGTAAATTCTTTGCAATATATTATATTTAGGATTGTATAATATTTATGAAGTGTGATTAATGTAATATTGCTGTATTTTTGTAATTTCATTCTTTAATTTTTTAGTGTTTGCCAGTTTAAGGTGACAATAAAAACTGCTGTGATTCAGTTGCAGTAGATTGTCAGTCCTGATGCTGTGAGTCTGTTTGTTCAGGACTCTGAACTTTACATTACATTATTACACATTATTTCAAACTTTTACAACATTCTCTCTTAGATGAGTAGTTACGCAAAAACTATTTTTTTTTTCACAGAGCATAAACGGAGGTGGAAAGTAATGAATTACATTTACTCAAGTTATTGTAATTGAGTAGATTTTATGAGTAATTTGTCATTTTTAAAGTAGTTTTTAAAATAGGACATTTTACTTTTACTCAAGTACATTTTGACACAAGTTATTTACTTTGCTACATTGGAAAACTCCCAATTACTGAGTAAAAAATAAAATGCTTGGGGGAAAAAAAAAACACAACTGTCTGAATAAAAAAAAAACAAGTTGGCTTGGATGCTCGCACGTGGAATAACAAAGCAATATCGTCCCCATGCAATGCAAAATGTGTCCCGCCGGACAGAGCTGTCAGCTTTCAAAACTTACACATCAAACCTGGGAAAGCATGTGGTGGTGTGTATTTTTATCATTAAACAATCTGCATAATTGTTAAAAAAAAAACATGTTAATAGCAGTTAAAGCACAGCAATGGCAAGTTACATAATAATGAATTGTAAAACTATAAAAATACGGTTTATAGTCACCTATATGACCATAACTTTTTAATAGTAAAGAAAAAAATGGATCATAGAAACCTTTGCCACTTCTTCTTTAAAATGACAAATACTGCCTGAAAGGTCCAAATTATTATATGAAAAAATAGTTCATTAAAAACGATTTAATTTTTGATTTGTTTTTACTTTTTTACATCAAATAATTAAAACTAACTATGTAACTTTTACTCAAAGTAAATTTTAAATTGAGTACTTTTTACTTATACTCGAGTAGATTTTTAGATGGGTACTTTTACTTTTACTCGAGTAGAATTTTAGCAAAGTAAAGGTACTTTTACTTAATTACTTACGTACTTTTACTTATTTTTTCACCTCTGAGCATAAATAGTTGACTGATGCTATTAATCCACAGTCCATAGTTGTCAATAATATTTAATTCTGGAATCAACCACAGGATTATTCTATGGTATTAGAAATAATAAATAAGTAATAAAGTATAATAATGTGCTTTGACAGTTTCCTCTAACACAAACCCCAAATCCCGGTCTCGAGCCGGCTTGGCTTGGCCTGGCCAGTGAGAGCAGCTTGGAGCGGTGTCAGTGTCCAGTTCAGGGAAAATGATTTGTGAGTGCAGGACATGTGGACGTGATGGCTCAGAGTGCAGAGCTTCATGAGATGGGTCAAGTACTCGTTATGTAATGAGCCATGCTAAATGAGTCCAGCCTCTCTGTGTGTCAGAGCAGCAGGCTCTTCATGAACGCCGCACAAATGATGAGTGCTCACTTAGCAGGGCAGCATAGTGAGGTTTTAAAACACTTGTCTCTGGGCAGATTGCAGGAGGACCATTGCCTGAGCAGAGTCCTTGTTCTTTCACAAACCAAAAAAAAGAGTTTTCTAAGAGCCATATGGCCGTGTCCAGTGATCAGAGGATCTTTGGACATGCTTGATAGGGAAGCCTTGGACGATATTTGGTCCACTTAACATTAATAGCCGTGAGTCTCCTTGGAATGACCACCAAAGCCAAATAATAAAAAAGTTATCTAGACAAGTAAAACATTTACTGTATTTTTTATATAGACAATTTTTTTGTTAAGTAAAAAGTCTATTTGTTTTTCATTTATATTTCTAAACTGCACAAAATACTAAAAACTATTTCAAAGCTATTTATATTCTACTTTACTACTTAGTTTACTACAGATCCCTAAAATTATGAGGTAATTAATAAACTGCTCATACTACTAAAAGATCAAAATGTGACCAATCTGATATGGCAAAACTATGCAAAACTCACTTTTGCATGCTTTTGTATTTCCACTTGTGTCTTGATTGCCCCTATAAACACTCTAAGTGCAAAAATAAAAAAAATAACCATCTATCCGTCATTTTGGTTAAGTACCTTGAACATTACATAGCAGGCTTAGCCAGCAGACTTTGTCTGAAGGAGGGATCTATACCTACTCTCTGTGGCAAGTCAACAGATGAAGGAGAAATAAGTACTTTAAAGTAGTTTTGTGCTTCTATCACAATTAAGCATGAAGTGGCTTGTCTCTATTTTGTCATGTAGTACAAGCTAACAGTAAAGTGTGTCAAATTCTTAGCGTGTGGCCAACCACAGCATATTTGCATAAAAATGACGGAGCCCCTAAATGGCTCTTTCTAAAATAAATTGAAACTGGTAAGTATAGAACTGGTGAGATCCCTTTATATGAGAGTGATTTTATGTACAGAACATCATGAACATGTTTTGTTGTTGAGCCCATATGCCTATTCTAATTTGTGTAACAAGTGGTAGAATATGTTCCCTTTAAATTATATGTTGCCACTATTTTATCACTTTGTTATTATATCATGTTTTAATCTCGTATGCGTCACATAATTAATGCTACAAAACATCTTATCTAAGGTCAGCTGATGTATTGTGGTTAACATATTTACAGACCTTTTTTTTTACACAGTATTTTTAAGTAAAGCAATGTTTTTCCCTTGATTAAATTCTGGATACACTGAAACCACAAATTAATAGTGGAAGTTTAACCATAACAGTGTGGAATTCAGTTTTTAATCTTGATGCACAACTGCCAAGAAAACATACAGACTAAGCAGATGTTTGTCACATGAACAGGGCATACACATACTGTACAAATGTTGACCCATAAGAGTCTGAAAGCAACACATTGTTTAAGATCGAATACAGAGAAAGCAGTAGCACAAAAAAAAAATCTAAATTTTGTCTCACTTTTTTTTGCTGATAAACAATTATCAGATTTGTCACTAAAAATGCATGATCTGATTCCAGCCATAATTATTGAACACTAAATAACATTATTATTAATTTAGTTATTGTTAATTATTGTACTTAATTTCACAGCGTTTTATTACTACAATACATTTTACTGTTGTCTTTGTAACTTTAATTTATGATCCATAAAGAAAAACTGTAAAATACAACACGAAAACACTGTTAAATCACCCAGAAAACAAATTAAATAAATATAAAAGTAAATAAATAAAAATAAATCTTAAACATATTAAAACTGATTTTATTGGGTCCTGTCTTGAATGCCTGTGACTGAATTGAACACTGTGTTAGCACAGTAGCAGTGTGTGTAGGAACAAATGTGGATTACAACCAAATAGATCAGATTATTTATTTATGAAGGATCAAATGAAACTGCCTAATCAAACTGTGCTGCTTGAACCTTGTGGGTGATGTTTCTCTTCTCTGTTCTTCTCTTCTTTTCTCTTCTCTCTGACGTGTGGCACAGCTTGGTTTTAGGAGAATAAAAAGTATATAAGAGGATATACTAATAAAGTCTTTAAATGGAAGCAGCCTAATAAAATAATATATGGTGTACATTACTGTACATTACTGTACACATTACTGCACTACTGAATGTACTGTTTGGAACAATTCTTTGCAATGACTTGTTTTAAGGAGTTCTTTACACTAAAACATTTCATTTACCAATATTTAATATGTCATTTCAAAAGAAGCACCAGTTAAAGTTGTTTTTTTTTAAGAGATTTTCCGCAAAAGACGAATGTTTTTTAGTAGTGAGCACGCTCTCGTTCTCATTTCTCGCGGTGTATCAGTAAATATCAGGGCCGGGTCTTTTGTGCGGCTCTAGGCTTGCTTTTGGCCCACGCTGCCCGGGCTGAGACTCACCCATCCGGGCCCCCTGTCCCGGGTGAATCCACTGGCAGGATCGTATGGAGCTGATGGAAAGCGCGAGATAAGGATCCGCTGAGGCCGGGAGAAATGGCCGTTCCAGAAATCTGGTGAGGGAAATTAAACCAATAGAGGAAGTTGCTATTTTTCTGGGCCCGACGTGAGTTATAGGGCCAAGACGGGGGGGAGGTGTAGTATATTTTTGTTCGGATGGAGAAGGGAGTTGAAACGAGCGAATATTGCTGAAAGAGCGCCGCTCGCATTCAGGCGCAGACAAAAGCTGGAAATGAAATAACTTCCTTTCCTCAGGAAAACACTGCGGCTCCTGACAGAATAATAGCGCTGGACGAGAGCGAGAGGGGCCGGCACATTACCCCCACAAACACAGGAAACGCTCCAGCCGCCTGCTCGAGCTGTTAAAAGCATGCAGGCACACTCACAAACAGCACAAACACTCGCGCTGGACAAACACGGGGCTGCCTGCGACACTCGCCGTATCACACGCCGCGCCACACGTCCTTCTAACATCACACACACACACACACACATACACATACTCATGTGCACACACACACACAGACACACTGAGAGAGAGAGAGAGAGAGAGAGAGAGAGAGAGAGAGAGAGAGAGAGAGAGAGTGAGTTGAAAGTCCTTGGAATGGCAGGACATTTACTTTTGAGTCAAGGATAAACAATTCATCTCTGACCTTCATAAATATTCACAGGCTAATCCAAGCTAAAAATTCCAAAGTCTTTGGCTTGAGCCCATTACCTAAACCATTATGTGCTGCTAAAATCTCTTTACGCATTTGTTAATACGGCACTCAAGAGAGAATACTTATTTTATTTAATAAATACTTAATAAAAAAAAAGGAATTGATCGTGTGCCCTGAGCCTGTGCCATTGATCATTGATTCAGCAATGTTCATATCTATATGGATTGGACCATATTAGCATGATGTAATCATGTAATAATGCACTGATGAACTGTACATTCATAGTGTAATAGTCTGTGGTGGAGATGTGTAGTTGTAATGGATTTAATATTGGCCGAAAAAACACGTAATTCTGTAAATCTGCAAATCTGCATTTACAGAAGGTAAAATGTAAATATTTACTTGATGAATGGTGCATTTAAAATATTTACAATATTTATATTGTATTGGCAGTCTCTAAGTAAATATAATTTAATTTAGGAGTAAGGTGATTCGTTGATGTTATCAACATCAACACTCGATTGCAAAAATATGCTGCTTTGCATAATGTGTGTCAACATGCCGAAAAAATGGCTGCACTCACTGAACACAGAGGCCGTGTCCCAAACCGCACTCTATCATACTGACAAGTAAGTTAAAAATAGTACACTTCCATTAGAAGTGTGTTCAGTAATATGCTTAGTTAAGTACAAAATAGTGTGGTTTTGGATGCAGGTATGGATTTCTCTAGTAAGCAAATTGTAGCTACAACTGAGCCCTCAATTGAGTGCTAAATGTTGTTAAGTCAAGATAGTTGCAAAACAGCACTGTAAGTGTTTTTAGCTACATTACATTACCCTACCCTGAAGAAAAAAGGCATTACTTTAATTACGTTTTACCACAAAGTTAAATTGAATTTATAATAAATGTAAGCTGGTAAAAATTAAATCGATTGTTAGTTTTTTTGTGTGTGTGAAAAACATGTATCTCCAAAACGGCACCCTTCCTGACTTTAAACAGAAGTCAAGGTAAAGAAAAATATATTTTACATCATTCTGGATCATTTCTATTATTCCATTTATTAAGAAAACTGTTTGTGTTAAAATTATGTCAAAAACTAAAAATCAACAAAAATGAAGATGCTTGTTTTTTATTTGCCAGCGACGAAATACATTTCTGGTAGAAGCATAACATAATATGACATAAGATATAACATTTTGTCTGTTAAAACCATTTTTTTTAAGAGACGATGATAATGAATGATCTGAATAACAATATTGACCATTATACAACAGTAATTATTTTTGTTTCATTATTATGATAAAAACAAGCACATACGTGCACAAATGGATCAATTAGCCATTACTTTAATCGACTAGTTGAAAATAAATTACAATAAAAACACTTTAATCTTTAGGTGCTGCCAATAATATCGCATAATTGATGAATCCCTTTGATAAACCGCATTTTTCTTTTTTTTTTTTTATGAAGTCCTGTTTTAAACTCGAAAAAGAAGAAAAGGTCAGAGATAAAAACTCTTTTCAAAAACGTGACCCGGGATCTTTAATTAGGGAAGCAGGAATTAAGGTAAATTTCATGTAACGTCAAAACACACCCATGTAAAACAGAGCCAGAATGATTTTATTCATTTTTTTATTAGTGTAAATGTATGTGGGTGTGTGTGAGTGTGTGAATGTGGGTGCTACATTTGCATAAAAAGGACACATTATTCTATTTGCACACAATTCGTTTTAGCAGGCCGCTTCTCCCTCCAACCTTTTCCTCAGCGTGGCTGGGGCCTGGACCTTACGAGCCGGGTCCCTATTAGGCAAATAAGGCCTGATAAATCTTTGGCACATCTTTAATGAGGACTCCTGAGCCGAGTGCTGTTAATTAAGAAAGGTTAACCAAGATGTGAGTCGTTATCTCCTCTCATATTTCACCCAGCTAATTTCTCCTCATTGCCTGGCCTTGGTGATGTAATACATTTATCTAGCCCAGAACACACCCTTCTCTTTTACACCACAACATTGTTACTGAAGACCCAAGACTTGCAACGACATCCTTTTCTCTCCGCCGTGACTATCACTCTACATGTGGCACACATAATATATTTTAAATAGCTTGAAAAAAAGAGAAGTTGATGTATGCTCTCTTATGTTTTAAATGGCTTATATATAGCTATATAGTTTACAATTATTGGTCAAATAAATCTGTTATTGATTGTATCCATTGTGTCTAAACTTTCTTAACTCTGGAAAAAGTATATGCAATGACAAAACAGACAGTATTTTTTTAATCTGTTTATCACACATAGGGGCAGGTGATATGGGCGAAATATAATATCACAATATTTAAAGACATTTCACAACACAATATTCGAGTCTTTCCCATGAATAACCATATATCTACCATTTCTCTCTTCTATTTTCTTTACTAATGTAGGTTATTAATTGTATTTTAAGTGTATTAAAAAATAAAGAAGTTAGTTTTCTAAAAAGTCTAAACTAGTTGATGAATTCTGCTAAAATCAACATAAAATCGAGACAAAATGTGTCCATTGAGGGTTTTTTTCATGATTGTTTTTTAGATTACTTACAGACATGCACTCCTATATACAAGGTATAATCATTCCTGTCCTGTGAATACTTCAGTTGTCCAGTTGTTTCTTTTTATTTTATGAAAAATGGACCAAGAAATAAAAAATATATATATTTTTAAATAAATAAATAAATAAATAATAATACATTTGAATAAAATATGTTTACACTTACTTCCACTGAAAGGTATAAGGTTTTCCTCATCTTCTAAAAATTTGAGACATATGAGGTATTTTGTTCATCAGTGAATATATTTAAAATGTGCTACACTTTATCCAATTAAACAGGTGTAATTAATTACACTCTCTTTAATAAAGTCGTATAATAATACTAAGCTAAAAAGTATATTGTGTATATTTTGTATGTTGTTTGTAATTTTCACAATAAAAAAAACAATTAAAACATACTTTATAGTGTCATAAATCCCTATATTTGACTGTTTGTTAGTAACTCTAGCATATCTTAGAGTACCATAGTAATACAACAGTCTGCCAGCCCTTTATCTCACTGTATATAACATGTTCTGATATGTGATAACTGTATATTTGAAGTGTGTGTGTGTGTGTATGTGCTTGTCAGTGAGAACAGGAGAGAATAAAAGAGAGAGAGAGAGAGAGAGAGAGAGAGAGAGAGAGAGAGAGAGAGAGAGAGAGAGAGAGAGCTGTGTGTCAGTACACACACACACACACACACACACACACACAAGGTGTAGGGGGGTAAGTGTTGTATGTTTTCTTTGGGCATAATCTTTAAAAGCTGTTTTCAATCAAGCAAGTGATTCCTCTCCTGCAATATGTTAATGCAGGCCTGATTTATCAGTGTTGTAAAAGTTAATTACCATATGTTTGTGAGTCCCGTAAGATGATGTATTTAATGTTTATAACTGGGATTATTAAAATGTCCTGACTCAATTACAGGAGACTCGATTTTCAACACTAGAGCTAATTATGCCCTTAAATCAAGTCTTTTGCTTCTCACTTTAGCAGTGAAATGGTGCAAGTTATTAGTCCTTTACTGAGCCACTTTAGACCGTGTAAAGTTAGTAGTTCTTATTTTCACTTTATAATATAAAGTTTAAAAAAGGGGATAATAATCTGATATCTGCATAATAAAAAAAAAACTTAGACTGCAGACTAAACTACACTTTATACTATATTGGTGTCAATGTTTTAAATATATGTCAAAATTCCATTCCTTTTTGGGGCATTTCTATTCTACTTCTATACATTGTCATCTGCCTAAAAAATGATCTCCTCCTGGTGCTGCATGGCCACCTGCGGTAAAATCGTCTATAGTTGATCAGATCATTTAATTATAATTTATTAAGTTATAATAAAATGTGACTTAGGAAATTTTAATAGCTTTCCAAGATGGCAGCTACCTTCACTGATTAACTAATTTCCACCATTCAGGGCTCATCGCAACTGGTAACTGATGAGACTTTTACCATAATATACTTTTACCTTTACTTCTTATTAATAAAGACTACAGGCTAGAAATAATGCATAGTTGTCTAATCTTAGTATTGAGTTTTATTGAGATTTTTGTGTGGATTTTATTCAGTAAAATAACTAAGAAAAAAAAAAGCCAGAAATGCTCTATAATTCGTAGCTGTTCAAATGTTCAAATGTTAACTGTTTATTCATTTCAATCAATATTTCCTGTGAATGTTAAATTAGGATTGTTTCTGGTTGGTTCTAGCACAGAATGAATAAACTATCCTCTTAATCCATTGATAATATTTAAATATCCATAACTGTCATATGTATTTGTGTTTCCTAAGAGTTTGGTGATTATTTTAGGAGGGTGTTTAAATCATATTTTAAATCATAAGGAAACTGCTAAATTCACATTATATCAGAAAATTACATCCAAAATTTAGATACAATAATTTTGCACAGAAGTATAGGCATCATTATTTGATTTTTTTTTTTGTTTTTTACTTTACATGCAAACATTAAATCTTTGAAATACAAATGCAGTAAAATAAAATTAAATTTAAAAGACATGATGTAAGGGCTTTTTTTGCTTTCTTTTAAACTTCTGTCACAAAAAAAACATGTATCTCCAAAATTACAACTTATTAACTTTTAACTCAATACATTTTTTATTTTTTTTTCTTTTATTATATTTTTACGAGTCTGTATAAACACATGCATATACTATACATATATAGTATATATGTGTGTGTGTTGGGGGTATATGTGTGTGCATGTGTGTGTGTGTGTGTGAGACACTGGTTATGTCAATAAATAATGCACACTACATAATGTCTCCACTTTGTATTGTTAGTGCTAAAACATGTGAACTCGTGGGAAAAGGAATGGACAGAGTGCAGCATGTCACTCCGCCGCCAAAAGTCATTTAGAACCTTGAATACAGTCGATAGGCTCCTGGATAATCTATCCAGCATCTCAATCGTCTCACAATGAGAGGGGGCCCGGCAGGATAATTTTAGCTCCTCTATCAGTGGGTTCACTTGGCTGTTTATTCTGTTTTTGCGGGGCTTTACTTGGGAGCTTTAATTGTAGACAGTGTTTATGGACGCAGAGGTTGATTCTTGACCTGTGTGGGTTATCGTCTTCGTAAACCTGGTTTCCCCCCTCGCAGTGAATCAATTGTCTGGTAATCTCCTACCCGAGCCTTCAATTGTGAGAAAACGTATCCATTACAATATAGCTGCCTTTAATGGCTTGACCCAGTGCTGCTCATTCTCATAAGAAGAAAAGAGAGGTTAGGACACAGAGGGGCCATTCTAATCGGAAGGAAGGTTGACGCATTTATTCCGCGGGCTCCTCGGCTCAGGTGAATTGTTCGCGGACCTACAGGTTTAAATCCGTCCAGTTCGAGTGGTGGGAAACTGCACCATCACCGTTTGCCACTCAGCCACTAACGTGCGAGCGGCACGGCATATCTGCTTCGATTGTGTGGGGAAGGACGTGTGTTTACACTGCCGTGCTTTTGTGGTGAAATGACGTACCTGTAATTCATTTCTACCAGCATATACACAGCTCACATACACGACTGTTTCACAGGAAAAGCAGCGGAGCCACTCTGAGGGGATTTGTTTTGTGTCGAGAGCAGCACAATCACTGTATCAGTTGTACAGCAGAATGTGGCTTGCAGCGCACTATCAGGTATCACCGCCTGTTATGTGAAATAAGGCCACTACACAGTGGCAACATTGTAACTCAGGGCTGAGCAAATGCTGAAGCAATCACGGCACATTGTGCGGCACTAATTGCTGGGATACCGTCCACATTGTACTGTCAGACATGCTGTAATACCACCTCCAATAAAGTCTTTCAGACAGAACAAGATCTCGCACTTCAGATATTCCACATATGCTTTTACTTCACTACGCAACAGCTACACGAGTAACCTCGGCTGTGAATAAACACACGGTAATGTGTCCTAAGTCTAGTTCTAAGCCCATTTGTAGTTAAGCAAAACATTTTTTAACTTTGTATTATTTCAGATGTTAGTGTGTTTTTTTTTTCCAATCCAAAAGATAAAACACTAATATACAGCTCTGGAAAAAAAAAATACTTAAAATGATGAGTTTCTTAGATTTTTACCAAATTGAAAAAAAAAAAACTGCTTAATTTTTTGCACTAGGAGTGACATAAAGTTATCCAAAAGCAGTGTGTAAGACTGGTGGAGGAGAACATAAAAGATGCATAAAAACTGTGATTAAAATCCAGGATTGTTCCACCAAATACTGATTTCTGAACTCCCCTAAAACTTTATGAATATGAACTTGTTTTCTTTGCATCATTTTAGTTTAGAATTCATCTTTTTTTGAGCCATTTCAGCCATTTCTCATTTTCTGCAAATAAATGTTCTAAATGTCAATATTTATATTTGGAGTTTGGGAAAAATGTTGTCTGCAGTTTATAGAATAAAACAACAATGTTCATTTTATCCAAACATATACCTGTAAATAGAAAAATCTGATAAACTGATTTAGAAACTGAAGTGTTCTCTTTATTTTTTTTTCATAGCTGTATATTACAACAAACACAAGCAAACATGAAAACAGTATTCAAGCATAATGGAGTGTGTTGGGTTCAGTTATTGACATGCTTGTTAGAGGATATTTTCTCCTTTTAATTTTTGTTGTTGGTGTTGCATTTTTAATTTTTGAGGAGGATTTATTCATTTACTTTTCTTTCACGTGCATCACTACCTACAATTAGTAGCTTAGTGATCTCAGTAAACTGATACCAAGTGTGATAAGTGATGTTAAACACTTTGTTTCATTTAATTTATACAGTAGTGTGTATATATCAGTGCTCAGTTACCAGGGTTGCCAGATTTCGTCATTGGTTTCAAGCCAAAAGCCAAAGAGTTTCAGTCATGGGCCTGCTGCTGCCAAAGAAACACTGGCATAGATTAACTTAATAGTGAGCAGATAACAGGGACATTATCCCTGTATACAGTGACATGTCTACATGCCTACTAATGCTGTTTCTTTTGTGTCACACACATTGACTCTGAAAGCAATGTTCCCTTACCAGCCTAGGATATGTGTTTCTTTTTTACCTGGATGAGTGTTTAAAAAACATCTTTAAAAATCCATTAAAGTCTAGCTTAGGCTGTCTGAATTTAGCTACAAGCGAAAGCTGTACTTGAGCTGGATTTTTCTGTATGGACCAACTTCTGTAGCAACTTCAGTATCACTTTAAAATAAGACTACCTTTTTAAAGGGTTTATAAATGGTTAACAATTAGTTTATTAATAGTTACTAATTAGGTTGTAAATGCCTTAAAAATTATGAATAATCAGTTATAACACATACGTAAAACGGGCAACAATATAGATGGCTGTGGGTTCACTATTTGGCAAACAACAGGTCACTGTTGCCCTTTCTACGTATGTGTTATAACTTATCATTAATGATTTTTAAGGCATTTACAACCTAATAAATAACCATTAATAATCTAATTGTAAACCATTTATAAATCCTTTATAAAGGTAGTCTTATTTTAAAGTGGTACCAATAAATCTAATTGTCATAACTGAAAAAGGGCCATTCCAGTGAATGGGTGCGATTTGTCTGTTGTAACTTCCAAATTAAACATGTTTTTTATCTTTTTGAACTCTGAATATAAAAACATATATCTAACAATTCAAAACATGCACTGGTCAAACTCAGGCAGCTTTACTTAACTTTTTACTAGGTTTCTAAGCAGAAAATAGCTACAAAACTCATGTGACATTTAAAAAGCATGTTTAGAAGCAATTCCACTAATTCCTGTTCAAATAATTGATATTTTTGATGAAAAAAAAACACTCCTGTTATTGTCACTCATTCCTGTTACTGAAACTCAAAACATGAAAAATAGCTAAATGGTGGCTATGCTAATAGCATGAGAACACTGAGCATATTCTAGAGATTGTCCCAAAATGTGTATTTTAAAAATAAACAAATAAGATCTAATAGTTAATTTAGGTAACAGGAATAAGTGTTGAGATTGACCTCCTCAGTCAAAAGTTACAATAAGATCAAATATACAGAAAAACAAATGAGGGAATTTAATTTTGGTCTTTCCATGATCTTCAGAAGAACCAACTGATGTAACTTCCTGTTGTAGATGTGACTTGTCGAATGTTCCAGATGTTTCAGATGGGGTAATGTGTTATGGTAACAGGAATGACTGAAACCCAGGGACACGACTAAAATGGTTATTTAAACTAAATATTATATTTTATTATATATTATATTTATAGAGTGAGGACAAGTAACAAATGCAATTTTTTAGTGTTCTAAGTACAAGACACTATGCTTAGTAATAAAATGTATTTTAAAGTTTTTGTGTGCGCACATTTATACATGTAATTTCCAGGGGACAGAAATGGGACAGATTTGACGCAATATGCCAATTATATTTTACATGGATAAAATTAAGACAACAATAGAAATGGACTTGCTACTTTGATGAGTAGTTGATGAACTCACTTGGTCAGTTACATTTATAATACATGCAGTTGAATGTTAGCATCTATGATGCCCTTATAACGGACCATCCAAATAAAGTGATAACATACATAAAAACATTTACAGAGCATACTACAGTAGATTGATCCACTTTTCCATGGCAGCTCTGCATAGCAATTAAGAGTTATTACTGTAAATAATCTGTAAAAAAAAAAAAAACAAAGAATCTGCAGTTGTGCCAGTTGTGCTCTCTCTGACTCTGGCTGCTGATGGCAAACAGCATGAGCTGGGATTTCTATCTCTGTTTTTAAATTTGTTATTTCAATCAGGTATTTAAAAATTGAGAAGTTAGTGTTGTTGTATATCTATCTTGGATTTTTGTGGGGGGGGGGCGGGCTATTTGTCCTGGTTATCTCTGTGCTTTGTGTTTTGCTATGTTAGTTGTTCTATGTTCTATTCGCAGTACGTTTCAATTGTGCGTTAAGATACATATTACAATGTGCATACTCTATTCCTAATTGTAGAGCTGCTTTGTCTTTGTCTCCTGCTTAATCATATCCATATCCATATCTGCCTCAAACGTGTAGTCCTATGGCTGCATCACATGACACTGAGCAGTACATGTTATTTACTTACAGCTGAGTTTTACTACAATTCAATACATATTGCAGTAAGAGGTCATTAATATTAATATGCCTTAAAGGCACAGTAACACATTAGTCCCAAGAAACACTATTTAGCAGAGACAGAAAGTGTGGGCTTAGCATTTTGGCAGAACGCATCATAGCACGCGTTATCACCTCGGAAATGAAATTCTACTCATAGCGCATTATTGCTGTACACTCGCGCTGTTTACTTGTTGCATAATTCTAAAATCCAATTCTAAATTCTCCATCCAAAATGTAATATGTGTGGGTTAGTTTTATCTGCTGTAAGTGCTGTATGCAAAACACTGTTCATCTTTGAGGAGAGAGACTTGATCTGCCTAATGAATAAATGTATATTTTATGCAAATGAGCCCATGCCGAAGATTGATGATCTCAGCATATTCAGTGCTGCTGTTGGAAACCAATCAGACAACACACTTTTAATAAGGCAGCCAAGGTGAAATACAGTTTTGTTGAACTAGCTTCAAGAAAGTGTGGAGGGAAGATTTACTATCTTATAAATGGAGACTAAACATCAAAAATGTCACATGAAACCTTTTTGGTACGTTTATATATATATATATATATATATATATATATATATATCGCTAGAGGATAGCCTCCTGTGGAGCTTCATAAAAGCAAGCTATATTTTATTTCTATGTCTCTCTCTGTTCTTGTGGCCTTAGGATGTGCCCTTTTGGAGTAGGCACTTCATTTCAGTTACGTATATAAAATATGTGAGCATTTTATGAGAGTAGAGGAAGACGGCGTAAACAGAAAACAGCAGGATGATATTTGGCAGATGTGTACAGTACACGCCGAATGCCGTACAGCAGGGGATTTAGTTTAATAGAAGATGACATGAGATATTAGAGCTGTTTATGAGTAGATAATAATGTGTTAAAGATAAAATGTTTTTTGTATTAAAGCAGTTTTTTGTGTGTTTTATGTGTATGGCGATGCCAGATTGGAATCTTGGATTTTATAATTTTTTATTTTATTTTGCAGGTTAACAATGCATACACTGTACAATATGTCCAAATGTTCGTGGACAGCCCTCCTAACAAATTCATTGAGATACTTATATAACCACCGTTTTTCTAGTCCCTGTAGACATGTTCTGCCAATAGATTAAAACTCCACGGAACAGAAAATGAGCAAAATCTGAATATGAATCTACTGGCATCAAGCCTAATGCCAGTTCTTGAATACTGGACAGCATACATATCCTCAGCATTGAGCTACTGATTGGGATGAGTTGAATAGTTATGGTTGAGGTGAGGTGAGATGATCCAACATCCTGACCTTTCTAACATTATTTTAAGTGAATGCAATCAAATCCAGATTGGAACACAGAAATGTTCCAAACTCTAATAGTAAGTAGTCTCTGGACAATAGAGAAAGTGATCTGAAAAAAAAAAAACAAAGGATAAACTCAGGTGTCCTAGTACTTTTCTGTCCATATAGAATATGGTACTGCATGTATAAACACACAAATGCTTACACACACACACACACACACAAAATTCTGTCATGATCTGGCAGGACTCAGACACATACAGATGAAAGTAACAGACTTTATTATAATTTATTATAGAAAGGGGTAATACAAAAAGTAGTCAGAATATGCAGGGTCAATACCAGTATACAGCAGTCAGGAGAAAACATACCATAAACGGGTAACAGTCCAGGGTTTAAACACAAGCAATCAGTAATGCAGAGCAGACAAAAAATCAGAATCGATGTACACAGATTATACACAAAGGTAATCAAAGGCAAATAAAATAACACATTGTAAAGCAAAGATACTCAGCAAAGAGTGTATGTGCTGAAGGTGTATAAAAACAGGTGGTCGCAGGTGAAATCAATATTCTGGTGATTTGCTCCCTGGAAGTGCTGTGCGCAGAGTCAGGAGATACAGGTTCAGGAGAGAGAGGTGCGCTTTTGTTGCCAGGCGTGACAATTTGGTAACACTTTCTATGAATGTCATGTCTATTACACTCTACATACATACTCATAACAGAGCATTTATGAAGCATTATAAATATGGGTATATAAATGTAAAATGTGTAAACATGTGTTAAACATTATAATTTTGTGTATTAAGCATTATGAACTGTGATTATAATGCATCATCAGCTATGTTTATGAGATGTTATATGTCAATACAAAGAACCTCATCAAAGCTGCCTTAATATGATATAATTATTTTTAACCACTGATTAATTGTACTTATATTAAATATTAGAATTGTTATATTAGTTTATTAGACCATCAGACTTCCCAACACACAGAGACGATACTGAACCCCCCATCCCCATCACGCTACACACACACACACACGCACACTCAACACACAGACACTGGAAGTGTCTCTATTCCTATTTGCAATATTTGCTGCTAATTCTATACTCCACTAAGTACTGTATATACTCTACATTAGTAACTGCTGTGATTATGTATAACCTTTATGCTATAGTGTTGTGTTTTGTTGTTGTGTTGGAACTGCACTTTTAAATAGTCTCATGTTTACTGTATTTATTGTGGTGTTCTAGTTCTATGTTGCACAATTCCTTTTTATGTTGTATATATTGTACCGTACCTAATGTTGTTCGCACTGTGTATTTCAGTGTATCTAAATTATGAACCAACTGATGTCATGAATGATTGCTTATAAAAGATTGACCTGTGTTTGACATATTAACCAAATGCTATATATAGATATATTCACATTTCCAGAACAGTTACCTAAATTGCTAGCAAAAACTTTATTTAGCATATTTGAGTGCACTCCTCCGGCCTCTATGTTAAGTAACTGGAGTGCGTGCTATTAAAACAGGATTGCTGCTAATTGCCTGCAGAATTATTGCTATTGATCTCTGTTCAAGCACAGCCTGACAAACAATAGCTTGAAATGCTAAGGAGGAGGAGTTTCTGCTGGAAAATATGAGAGCTGACCTTTCTCTTCAAACAGAGGCATTTCCCACAATATTGGACCAACAAGAAAAGCAGCATGTGCCTCTATATTAATGCCCATATCACCAAGAGGTCATCATAGCCTGTTAGCCATCCAGGACCAGGGGGAGAGATGTTCATGTATAATTTCATTTTGGGGGCTTTGCAGAGAGCTTCCTCTTAAATGCACGGGAAGTCATTGGCAGCTCCCTGATCGTCTGTTTTCTAGAATTTAATGTAAATAAAAAATAATAATTGCTAACAGACATCTGATTATATGTTTATGGAGATGACTTACACTTGAGCACAACATGAGCCCTAATAAACACAAGAAGTATAAATTCAGATTTGTCTCATTTCAGCATATCCCATTATCCATATATTGTAATTTTTTTACTACAGACTGTAGTCCTTATGTTTCTAAACATACTTTATTATCCTCCATGCCTAACTGGTATGGTTACTGTGTGTTCTGCTGTTACACGTGAATCAAAGCCAGCAGTGCTGCTGGAGTTTTTAAACACCCCATTGTCACAGCTGGACTGAAAATAGTCTACCAATAGTGTATTGTGGGCAGCATCCTGTGGGAAGGCTCCTGTGAGCAGTGACACAGTGTCTAATAAAGTGAACAGTGAGTTTACACAGTGTTTAAAAACTCCAGCAGCACTGCTGTGTCTCTCCCCTCCTATCAGCACAACACACTCTACTAACCCACCACATATCACCTGTGCTGAGAATGACCCAGTACCCAAATAATACCTGCTCTCTGGTGGTCCTGTGGCCTCCTGGCAATTGAAGAACAGGGTTAAGGTGCTGCTGTATGCTCAGTGGAGCTGAAAAGACAATGATAAGATAATAGGTATAGAAATATGGTCATAATGTTATGCTTGAGTGCTTTAGACCGCTGGACCACTCGGCGCCCACATTTACCCATTTAACTTAAGGATTTTACTTTAAAGGAGCAATAAGGATTATATTTTCTGTATTAATATGATCAGGATGTGTTATCAGATATTAAACATGCTGAGTTTAAGCACCAACAGCTGTTTTTAGCAGAGCTTTAGACAGTATTCTCTTTTTTAACTGTGCTTTTATCCTCAAAATTTGCTCGCCGCCATTCTCCCAGTCCCATTTCCACATTTAAGTTTGCCAGGTATAGAGGACAGCCCGTAAACAGTGTACTGCAGCCATGGAAACAGGCAAGCTGGCAATATTTTTGTTAAACAGGTAATCACTGAGCTTCAGTAAGGTTGCTAACCATAGCTGGATAATTTACCACCACCACAAGCATACTAGAGACAGACATTTCGGACATTGAAACGTATATATATATATATATATATATATATATATATATATATATATATATATATATATATATATATATATATATATATATATATATATATATATATATTCACTGATTAGATTCGTTGTTGCTTGCCTCTGTGTGTCAATCTGGCAAATGTTTATTGAGACTTACTTAATTTAAATCCCTTTATTCTTTGCTATTGTAACAGAAATGTATTTGGTTGAATTTCAAGGTCAGAACATGAAAAGTATATATTCAGTTATTATTTTCATACATGTAAACTATAGCATCCCATCAGAACATTATAATATAGAGAATATACCAGCTATAGAATATAGCCTTGAGAGTATTGACATTATGAGTTCTTACTGAGGACCGTAGCTCAGCCTATAACCAGAGAGCATCCAATTAGCCCGAGTCTGGACCTTTGCTACAAACATCTGCTCCAGGCTAATGTACATTATCGTCTGTGTGTTAAAACTTTTTACATATATATCATCATTCTCATCATTGTTGTATTTTCCTTCCCGGAGTACACAGTTAGAGAACACCTGGGGGTGAAGCCATCACTAATGAAGGTTCACTCCATATTGTAAATGAATCCATGCCACTGCCTCCTAATCGTGACATTACAGAGGTGGACATCCCTCATTATACAGCCACAGTCCATCCGTGCTTTTTGCATTTTTGAATTAAATTGAGTGTTTTGATGGTTCATGAAGCAGAAGGAAGGAGACAAATATATGTGTTGATAGTGGCCTGAAGGGAGAGGTTTTATTTTTGGAAATCTTGACTTTTTATTTGTGACTTTTTCCCCTCAATTGAAAGGCTGCCATTTGTACATTGTGCACATAGCAGAAATAATGATTAAACTCCTATTCTTATTAGTTTGTAGCTTTTCAGGTAGTCTTTGCATCATTATATAAAAAAATATTATTTAGTAAGACAAGCAAATAATGTTGGACATTTACATATTGTCATTACTGTCAGTAATTTATTTAAACTTACAACTTATAACTTAATTTACAAAAAGAAATACACATAACAATGGATGGGTAATATGGCTAAAATTAATATCACAATGTACTGTATTTCTTAATTTTGATCAATACAGTCTTTCTAAGCTTACAAGAAAATGGCAAATATGGGGAAAAATGTTGGGAGGGAGACAGTAGTAATAGTATAGTGTGGTTTAGGTCAGGAAGACTAGAGATTTTTTTGGATTGTAATATCTCAGGGCAGTTTTGATTGTTTGAGGTTTTGCATAGAGCACAATGCTACCACCACCATGCTTAACAGTTGGTGCAGTGTTCTTGATGTTATTCCTCTGTCTATTCTATCTGTCAATAAACATGAAAATGTGAAAAGTAAAAAGGGGCCCTATTCTGGGGCCCTATTTTAAAGCACAGGTTAAAAAAATATAAAAAAATACCCCTTGCACAGCTCGAAATGTGCAAAAGGCATGTACTAATTCTCCTAATTAATCTATATGTGTTTTTGGGCATAATGTGAAAAAAAAAAAATCAGTGTGCCAGTTGTCATTCCTTTTAAGAGTCAGCTGCGCTTTTTCCGGCATTGCTAAAATAGGCTGGGCTGGTTGTTGACTGTTGTCAGGGTTTTAATCAATCAGTGGCGCACCTGTATTTCTCGCCACTAAGATTTCAGAAACATGCCAGATATTTACCTGAACACACCTAACTTCCAGACCATCACGCTCATCAGTGTAGATATATTCCTAAACTCCGATGCTATTTTAACGACGTGAAAATAAACTGTTGACAGGGTGTAAGATAGCAAAGAACATCAGAACATGCTTTGCACAGGATGTCCTATAGGGCGCTTGGTCTTTTTTTTTTTGGACAATTAAAAAGATATGTAGAGATCTATGACGGCACAATTTAGAAAATTGATGCATAGTATAAAAGCCAGAAATATCTGAGATTTTAAGCTTCTAAGTTAAGTCATCTAAATGCTCATGACTCCTGATCTTGCCTTTGAAAAAAAAATGGATAATTGTTACCCATATAGACGTTATTTACAGTTTCTTTGATGGCTTGGTGTAATATTTACCACTGGCTGTGCAAAGCATGTGTACATCATTTAGATAACATCAAACACTTGCTACACAAGATGCGGTTTAACCTTCGGGCAAACTACACCATACACTTCTTCAGATCCACTGGCGATATCAGCCGAGTTAATGAGGATGTGGGCTCACGATTTTCTGCACATCTCTCTCTCTCACTCTCTCTCTCTCTCTCTCTCTGCTTCTCTTCTCCTCCCCTTTTTTTTGTCCTCTCAAGCCAGAGACAAATCCCCGTGCCCAGACCGTTGCTTTTATTAAATTCTCCTCAATAAAAAAGCTCAGACAGGATTTATTAGGTACTCAGCACAGACGTTTAGTATTTCCCCCCTCAGTTATTAAGTGAAAATCAATAGAAAGCAAAGAAAATGGAAGTCATACAAGTGTTGTCGCCCCGATATTATGTCGGCTGTCGGGTTAGATTCATGACAGGGCCTCGGAGCGCCTGCGAGCCGGACTTTCTGCTTACATTGCAGGACCCAAAGTGGAGGTTATTCATTAGAGTAAGCCAGCGGTCAGATACATTTCCAGGCCATTTCACTCATCTATCTTAGCGAGGCCTGTGTGGAGTAGGGAAGGATGCTGATGTGCCCTGATAGAGATGTCAGCCTTTACACAGCCACCTTCGGATTTATCGTTATTTTGTTCTTAAGACCTTTTTTTTTTTAACAGCCTCTTCGCTCCTCACGTGAAACATAAACTAAACGTGGCATTGAAGCCTCGGGAATGTTTGATCACAATCAAAAGGTGACGCTGGTGATTTTCACTGGTGACTAGATGCTCCATTTAATAGGGTTGTTTATTTAAAAGGTAAGTAGCAGTCAGTAATATGTACAGATGGCAAATCTATACAGAAAATGGGTCATTATATGGAAACGTCAATGTTTGTGTCCTTAGCCTCATATTACAGATACATTATATTTGAAAAACATATATTAGATATATAGTGTATATATAGTGTTCAATTATTTTCTATTTTAAATATATATTAATTTATTGCAAATTTAAATCTTTTTATTGAATCAATTAAATCATATTTCTTGAGCCATCAAGCAATATTTTTCAGTCAGTTCATTTTATATACTTTAATTTATATAACGTCTTAGAAATGCTCATCTCTGTAGTAATGTGTGAAAGGTGAGAACCATATTTTGAGGTAAATAACATTCCTACTATTTTAACTGCAGCAATTCACACATGACTCTGTGAAATACTGTATATAATTTATATGACAAGATTTCACTGGCGTGGCCAACTAGATAAAATAAGATTTTACATTAGATTACATGACATTTACTGTATTTTAGCTGATGTACAAAATTGTTTCTATTACATAGGTGAAGCAATGTAATGTTAGGAGTCTAGCCCAAGGATTCGTATTGGTTTAGTGCAGCATTCAGTCACACAGGAAGGGAATTGAACCCAAACAATGTGGTAGGTAGCTCACTGGCAGGTGGTGGTGTTATCTACTGCACCACACCGACCATATAACACATAGATATTTTAGCAAATATGGCATCAGTCAAAATTTTGGACACATTTTCTCATTCAATGAATTTTGTAAATTTAATATTGAAGAAATTAAAGCTATACAGAATCACATGTGGAAATATTTAGTAAAATAAAAAAGTGTTAAACAAACCAGAATATGTTTTATACTCTTTGTATTTTCTGGAATAGTTTTTGCAGCATCTTGAAGGACTTTGTGGAGGTGCTGAACAATAGTTGCTGCTTTTCCTTCACACTGTGAAGCTCCAGCTCATCCCAAATCACCCCAAATCACCATCTCAGTTATAGGTTTAGGAGATTGTGAACCCCAAAAACTTTTTTGTTTACTACATAATTATCCATATGTGTGCCTTTATTATTGCTATGTCTTTATGTCTTTAATCTAGAATGGAGAAAATAAATTAACTTAAGAAATAAACAACAACAACACAGAATGAGAAGATGTGCCCAATCTTTTGACTGGTACTGTATATGATTTATAACATGTGGTTTGATGGTCAGTTGTAGCCATTTAGTGAAATGCTTTCTTCATTCAAATGCGGTGTGATGTCACTCTCACTAGTGTTGTCTTTTTTTGGTATCCACAATATGTAAATAAATGCTCAAAAAAGGTAAAAAAAAAAAGCCTATGCCTATTCATACAGCCAGTAAGATATGTGATAAAATGATGCATTGAACCTAAATATATGCCTCAATATTTTGTTGTAGTCACAGTTTTTGGCTTTTCGCTGCTTCTTTTTGTTTTGTTTACATCATTTGAAAACACCAACTGTCCTATACATGTGTGAAATTCTATGATGAATGCTCTCATTGAAATGATCCAAACATAATTAAAGAGGACCTGATTGTTAAGGCGTACAGGCAGCTTTCTCCGTCTGAGAAAAATAGCTTGTTTGTGTTCTTTGATATATGAAGGATAATAATCAGTTAACCCCATGGAGTGTTCATCATAGCGTACATAGTGTCCAATTTTATGAAAGTGCATTGTAAAAACTTGAAAAACTTGAAGTGAAATTCTGTATTTAATACTAAAAAGAGACAAAAACCCATTCACTAATAGGTTAGAGGGTTTTTGTTGATGCTGTTTTAGACTTTTGCTGGTTCTTGTTCAGGAACAGTGAGGACCAGTGAGAAACAGTGAGGAACGGTGAGCTAAATACCTTATTTACCTTAAATACAGCTCTGAAAAAAATAAGAGACCACTTAAAAATGACAAGTTTCTTTGATTTTACCAAATTGAAAACCTCTGGAATATAATCAAGAGAGAGCTGGATGATCACAACCATCAAACCAAGCAGAACTGCTTGAATTTTTGCACCAGAAGTGGCATAAAGTTATCCAAAAGCAGTGTGTAAGACTGGTGGAGGAGAACATGTCAAGATGCATGAAAACTATGATTAAAAATAAGGTTATTCCACCAAATATTGATTTCTGAACTCTTAAAACTTTATGAATATGAACTTTTCTCACAATATAATGTCTTATTTTCCATAGGACTGATTCTGGCTCTACCAATATGACATCATCACACTTTCCATTAGAAATATTTTGCCAATTTGTTGTTTGCAATATGTTTATACTTCATATTTTAGATTTTAAGTGTAACTACTCCGATTATAACTACCTGATTTTTATTGACTCCACCCTCAGCTCAAATAAAAAAAAAAATGCTTAAAATGGGAAGAGCAGTTTGAGAGGGGCACTGGGTGATGTATGGGTTTAGAGGCAGGCAGGAGAGAGAGCAGAGTAGCTGAACTGTATGTAACGTTTGTGCGTACCAAAGTACACGGAAACATCATCCATGCCTATAGCACAGCTGAACCTGGCAGAAATGGCCACAATAAAAGCGTTAGGAAATGTTTATAAACATTTTAAGCAGTATTTGTATCTTTTATTACTTCAAAAAAACACATTTTAGTTATTAATAAAAATGTTTTAGGGTTTAGTGCTTCTTTAATACTTAAGGTTCATTTTAGAGATCATCGATCGCGATCCTCTTTCAGCTCAATCGGCCAATCACTGATATCGACGCCGATCAAAAGTGGGCTAGATGCTACATTAACCTTTCTAGACAAACCTGGTCATTTCACCAACCATTTAACAAACATTAGAAATCTAAACTGACTGTGAATAACGGTTTGGTTTACTCACCCAAATAGACATTTTCTAAGAAAGACATATGTATAGATTAAAATAATATATAATTGTGGTGTTGTTTTCTTAGATGCCAATACTGCAAAAGCAGGTAAAATCCTAACATGAGCTCATCTTTCTGCTTAGAATAGTATATATTTGCTGTTAATAAATTATAATATATCTATGTTTTTACTTTCATAATAACATCAATATTCTGTGTCATTGTGCATAAATGTGCTGTGCATTGTGTCTCAACATGAAAGGCACTTTAGCTACAGTACCTTTTAGAATCAACAGCATTAAAAACACTGCAGAACTCTGGCTAAGATAGTCTCTACTTAGTCTCTAGTCTATAATCTCTACTTCTATATTAACTATATATTTATATTTTGCCAATGTATTCTATTTTATTGACCAATTTATTCTTTATTTATTTTAAATCCATGCAAACGTTTTAAACATTTATGGAAATTACAATGTAAAAAGTCCTTATCTGGTCAATGAGTATTTATTTGCAAAATAGTCATGGGACAGCATTTGTTGTATTGCTCATGAGGATTTACATTTGTAGATGGCTTTTGAATGCCAAAAACCTGTGTAAGTTGCGAGGTGTTATCTTGTGAGTAAGTTGGATAATTGCCAATGCATTCTAGGATGTTAAACTAGTTCTTTTTCCATGACTTTTGTCATTTCAGTGTAATATGAGAAAAAAATATAGGAAACAGATAAAAAAGTGGTGCTAAAATGCACATTGTATCTTTATGTATATTTATTACAAACGTGGAACCAAACTTTGTAATATATATATAATTGTTTCGGTGCCACTTTCGTTGAATGGCATGTTTATTAGCCTCTATAAACATACGCATTATAAACACGTTATAATGCATTCATAAGGCTTTATAAACATAGCTGTAAATAATAATAAAAATGTATAACACATTATAGCCATGTTTATTATGGGTTATAATCCATGTATAATATAATCCAGTCATAGGAAGTGTTTTATTATTCTTTCTTCAAAATGAGAAAAAATATATATATTTACCTGCATTTCTCTAATCTACAGTCTAATCTACAAGCTAAAATTAAATAGATGATTGCCTTTCAATAATGGGCCAAATAAGTGTCCACATTTTTGCAAAGGTTTGTATATTAATGTTCATCTTCATGACTAAATGTATGCACTATAGTGTTGTATAAATAGAAATAAGTATATGTTAATTCTATGTTTTTCTCTTCCCCTTTTTTTAGTTCTGATTTGTTCGGTATAAGAAATAACGGTCCGGGGTGGCAGCAATACAACAGCGCCTCCATTAAAGCAGCATGCTGTGGCAATGGCACTATACTAAATTTATCACAGGGGACAAAGCCTTTGTCTCTGTCTGTTAGCCTCTTTACTCAAAGTGAGCAGAGTTAATATACATTCAAGCCAGAGGAGAAAAACCTCTGAAATAAAGAACTTAAGTGCCACGCTAATTTAATTACTCCTAAGACCTCCATGACAGTAATGTAAATATTCTAACGCCTGGACCTGAGACACTCGGAGTAATTACTTAAAGCTTTCCCTCACATCTCCCTTGACTTCGTTTTTTTTTTTTCCTTTTTTTTTATTATCCAAAAGCTTTTTAACATTAGCACTTTCTTCCTGACAAATTAAATGAAATTTCATTACTCCAGCCATCCTAATGGCATGAAGCTGTCTGCTGTTGTGTGGAGGGCTTCCTTGCCCACTGCCCGAGCAGATTAATCAAATACTCAGCTTCTGAGTCAAACTGAAGAGAGCATCGATCTGCCGGTCTGGGTGCTTCTGGTGATCTGGAGTGTTTGGGGAGGAGGGGTGAACGTGAACTTTGAGAGAGAGAGACACCCACTAACTATCGATTGTAATATGTTAAATGCACCCACCATTTCAAGGCAATTATTTAGTGTCAGGGAGGGACTCGGTGAAAACCAAATTTTCAACAGGCCCTCGGAATTTGCCTCTCTATTAGTTAGACAGCGGTGATGTGCGGAACGTGTGCAACCAATGGAGATACCAATAGGGTCAAAGTATGTATATATATATATATATATATATATATATATATATATATATATATATATATATATATATATATTTGTTTTATTTTTGCGTGCATGCAAATCTGTTTATCTGTTCCATTATAGTGCATTATAGTTTTTTTATATGACTTTATCTATCATGGAATACATTGAATCGCAGTCACATGTATTTACAGACGTCAGTAAATGCACAGTAATGCAACAGTAAATGCACAAAGCTGTCCTCAAGCCCTGATAATGATATAATATATTTGTCAGAAGAGACATTAAAGCGAGGTCTCTGAACTTGCTTTTAGATAGCTGTGTGTTTTGCCATTAGCCGGAGATATTTAACACCTTTCGGGGGTTCGGTGAGGGTTAAGCTGCTTGGCCTTTGATCTCTCTGGGGTGAGGTCTTGGCAAAGGGTCTCTCCTCCATCCGCCGGCCCTCCGGGGGCTTTCAATCCAATTGCTGGCCCAGAGTGGATGCAGATCTCAAGGTTACACCTGAGTGTTCAAGGGCAGGTCCAAGTGTAATCGGCACTTAGATCATAGATTAATCTTATTTGCCATCTATTAGGCTTGATTCCGCCTCCCCTCGCTCCCCCTCCCAAAGCCAGGATTACCGTGATAGTTTAAGATAATGGATTCTTATGGAAGGGGGAGGTCAAGAAGGCTTCGTGTTTCAGAAGCTACAGATAATATGATTAATCTAAAAGCCTCTTTCAAAGGGGGTGCCACCTTCACAGGTCTAATTGCCGAAGAGGGATGGGGGGAGAGGGAATAAATCTGCGGTGTTGCCTGCAAAGCCATCGGACGACACACTCTAAATTCAGACAGAGGGTTTCATTAATTAGGGGCGCCACTGTGCAACCCCAACATCCGTGATGACAAAGACCTTTATTTCTGCATGTGCCTTCATCCACTTATTTTTTTTTTTGACAACCATAATCAATACAAGCGGATTCTTATTCAGTCTGAGAAAAATAGCATCTTTGTGTTCTTATATGAACAGTATATGAGTGTGGATGGTAATTATCAAATAATCCCATGGAATATAAACAAACTAAATGTAGCGTTATAGTCACCTTTTTTATCTGTCTCTATCTATCATTTAGAACACATTGACCCAATCAAATTTCTCTGTTGTACCCCTATACTCCTTGTTTTCAAGGAGAAGGTGTGAAATCCTCCCCCTAAGAATAGGGATAGCCTATCAAAAACCTGTACGCGACCCTGCTGGGCTGATGTGATAGCACCCTTAGAGTTCAGCAACCTAGGTGCTGGTTAACTGCTGCTATCTTCAAATATGAAGCACATGATGCAGTAATTCATTATTATAGCCCAACCTTTCCGCAATTCTGGACATTTTCTAAGTTTGTTATGAAAAAAATGTCCATAAAATGTTGAAACTACTCATTAAACTATAGTAATATGGGGGTTATCATAATTTTTAACAAGGAAAATACTCCAATTTGTAGGTTTCTTTGGTCACTTGTGCCACCATCTTGCCAGTAATTCTTATAGCCAATTGGAAAGCAAACAGCTGGTCTGAAGTACATGCTCAGGTCGAGGACGTGAAAAAAAGTCCAGGTGGTTTGCTTTTGCTGTTTTTGTCGCTATAGCTGGTAAAGCTGCATCAAGGGATGTGTGGGTAGGAGAGAAAAGCACGTAGTGCATGTGTAAAAGCAAAAAGACGCATGAATTCCGATTTGACCGTTCACATTCATGTCACATGTCCATGGATCGGATACGTATCTGATTTAGGACCACATATGAAAGTGGCTCAAATCTGATTTGAAAAAATGGCACGTTCACACAGCCATAAAACAAATCAGATCTGAACCACATTGAACAAAAAATCTGATTTAAGTCACTTCAGCCTGGTAATGTGAACGTAGCCTAAGGTGTTTAAAAACTCCACCAGCACTGCTGTGTCTGGTCCACTCGTACCAGCACAACACACACTAAAAATACAGTACTCTCTCCTGTGGAGTCCTGACCAACAAAACACAGGGTGGATGGAGGATAATACATAAGAATTCAGAGAAACGGATACAAGACTACAATCTGTAATTACAATAAAGTACAATAATAAAAACTCATATGCTCAGTGGAGCTGGAAAAATGGACAATAGGTTTAGAAACATGGTCATAATGTTATGCTTGATCGTTGTATAAGCAATTCAACCTCGTCACATGTTGCAGAAAAGTACAAGACCTATATATAGGTGAATATTGACATTATCAAGGGATATTAGCTGGGTACCATTGACATTTTCGTAATACAACAAAATCATCCTAGACAAGCCTAGACGGAGAGCTCTTGTCTAGATTTGCATTGCTCTCAAAATTCACTATTAACATTTACCAAACGTATGACTGAAAAGGGAAGAGCGACGCTTGGCCATTTCACCTTAACTGAGATACGCAAAGGTTATGGCAAGTTGCATCACTTCTCTTAACTTGAGCTTAACTCCTTATTTATGACAAGAGGGATGCAATCTTTGCTCTTGCCGTGATTTCTATGGGTAGCCACTAGCCAAACTGATAAAAGATAAACCGCGATAAAAGTATCCAAATGCGACAGCTCAGCAGATAACCTCTGAAGACACATTGGTTATCAGGGCCAGTGATCAGTGAGTGAATATTTATCACAAAGAACAGACTCATTGGGGCATCGCTGCCTGCATGTTTACTGGTTAATACAAGCGTATAAGACCTGTAATCTTTCAGGCTTTAGCATTAGGGTATAGTGGCCCTATACAGACCATAATGACAAAAACAGTGAGGCAAACAAATCTCAGCAGCAATAAGGGACAGAAAAAAACATGTGAAGTGACACCACACAGAGGCTTTAAACAGGTTGTGACATATAGTGCAGTAAAACAATTTGACCCTTTATAGATTTCTTTAGTTTTTGCTTTTTTATCATACATATATTAAGCAGATTATCAAACAAACTTTAATAACAGACAAAGATAACTTGAGTCAATACAAAAAGCAAATTTTTAATGATGATTCGAGTATTTGTAAGGGAAATAAGCAATCCAAACCCACCAGGCCCATTGTGAAAAAGTATTTCACATTTTTCTTTTAAGTTTATTTCAATTTCACTAAGCAAAACTAGCCCAGATTGCTGCCAGACCTGTAGAATCAAGAAATCACTTAAATAGAACTTGTCTGGCAAACTAAAGTAGGTTGAAAGATCCCAAAAAAATCTATTACTCTGGACAATCAGTGTGAAAATGAAGAAAACATGGAATACTGGTGAATCTTCCCAGAAGTGACCGGCCTACTAAAATTACTCCAAAAGGACATGGACAACTCATCCACGAGGTCCCAAAATAACCCAGAACAACATCTTAAGAACTACAGGTCTCATTTGCTTTAGTTAAGGTCAGTGTTAATGATTCAATAATAATAAAGAACTATACTATAAATAACAGATTTTTTAATAAACACACTGTGCCAAAAACGAAGCTGAACAACACTAAAGTGAGAAAATGGTAGAGTTGTAATAGAGGAAAGATTTAAAATGAATATAAACAGTAATTATAAGAATGAAGGCTTTGATTTAGACAATACATGTCAAAAACTGAAGCATATTCTTGTTGTACGTTAGCATTAAGCTAATCGTAGTACATCTGGAACATGTTTTGATCACTGTAAGCAAGCAGGGTGGACACATCCAAGCCATAATATAGAGACACTCTAGTGGCGGGTTGTAGGGTTGGTAAAGCAAAACAAAACAATGTTAAGTCACTTTGGTTACAAGCCATAGAAACATCCAAGAGTAACCCCAGTGAGTAGAGTAACCCCAGTGGCAAGCTGTGGAAACATCTAAAACACAATGTGAGGACATGCTGGTGGCGGCCATGAAACATTCGAGCCTTGATGTAGATTTGCCTCCAAACATCCAAGCACATCTTCAGCGGTGGGCTGTGGAAACATCAGATCAGTGATGTAGAGCAGCTTTGACGATGTAAAGTCACTTAGGCGGACCTCAAGGCCAATTCATGCTTCTGTGTCGAGTGTACACCATAGTTGTATACCCTATGTTGTAGCCTACGGTGTAGCCTGATGCGCAACTCCCCAGAAATGTCACTACGTGTCACCAGCCTTGCTTGTCACCCAAGCATAACTCTGGCATGGATTAGTGGAAACATCTAAGCATTGCTCTGGCATGAATCTGAGGAATCATGGCTGTGGAAACTCAAGCCACAATGTAGAGTAGCTTCAATGACAGGCTGAGAAAAAAACCAAGGTGCTTGAAGTTGGCTTTGGATACATTGGATCAGTGAAGATTGTAGAGTGTACAGTGTAGAGCAACATCCAACATCCATTAAACATCCAAATCACAATGTAGAGTCACTTAGGTGGTCCTCCATCAAACATTTCAGTCTCTATCAAAAATCCATGGAATCATCCAATCCAGGATATAGAGTGACTTGAATGGACGGCCCACAAAGCCTCATAGCTGGGATGTTAACTGACTAATGTAATCCCTGATTTAATTTGCTGCAATCTGATTTAATCTGTTGATGTAAACCTCATCAGCATCATCCAGTAACATCAATAACCATAATCATAATCTTTGCATTATTGCTTATTAACAGCTCAATTACACTCCATATTGGTCTGGTTTGCACTGTACATGCAGTTTCATAATAGTCTGCACTGAATACTGAAGTCATTCAGACTATGGAGAAACACATAAGAAATCTTATAGTAACTTAAAAGTGTTAAACAAACCAAACTCTGTGAAGCATTTAATATTCAAGATTCAAGATATAAGATTGTTATTATCACGTCACAGAGTACAGGTGTACATGTGAGTAAAAAAAACCTGGGTGCAGGTTCCCACTAGTGTACAGAGAACAATATTTTACAACAAATAAAATAATAGTAAAGTAAAATAATTTTACAGTATACACAATATACAGAATACACACAATACAATACACACAATAACTTACACTATAGACATACTATAGTGACATATGGTATTGCACTGAAATATGTTAGTTATTATTGAATAGATAAATATGCAAGAGTTTGTATAGATGACAGTGGGGTGGGTTGGGCAAAAACTGTTCTACTGTCTGTTCCACAGCCTGGTCGCCTGGGGAAAGAAGCTATCTCGGAACTGGCTGGTTCTGGTCTTCAAGTTTTAAGTGGCTCTTATCTGGAGTGCTGTTAACTTGCGATTTATGAGGCTGATACCTCTCATGTACTTATTCTGTGCAACAGAGGAAACTCTGGCTTTTCCTTTTCTGGGGCAGTCCTGATGAGAGCCAGTTTCATCATGTTTTTGATGTTTGCGACCCCAATTTTTTTCTGACTGACTACCCTTCATTTATTATTATTTTTTTTCTTTACTTAGTTGAGTTTCTCACATCTAAGCTGTGTATTTTTAACATTAGACATCTGTTCACATTCAATTCTGCATATATGCACTTTTGTTTTATATATGCACTATTTGACTATTTACTGTATATAAACTATATTATCACCATCGACTTGCAATTGCTGATTGCATTAATTAGGAAATCAAGAAAATAATTAGACATGCTTTCATACAGCATGCATACTGCTTATACTACACATCTGGTCTGACTCAAAAAACACACCATAAGTAATGCAGACAATATCCCATCTTAGATCTTCTTTTTTTTTTGTTCAGTGTGAAACACATATAGGAAAATGAATGCATGAATGAGATCATAGGCTATAGACGACGTGGCTGGAGAATGAATGTGGAGAGTCGGCTTGATTGTCATGCATAGAGTTAGTTTCAAAGGCACTCGAGCCTCCGAATAAGCAAGTGTATATTGGATAGTGTTTCTGATTAGCATTTTGCAAGAAAATGCTTTTTTTATTTCATTCTAAAGGTCTGATATAAATAATAAATATGTAAAACCATTATTATACCCCTCAAATCTTTCTTGAATAGGAGAAAATATAGAATTGCATTAGCGGAGACTGAAAAGGATGTTCGCTATATAATAACGGTGACTAAAAAAATGTGTGCAGATGGTGTAAATATTATGAATAGATATTTCTTTTTCTCCCCTTTCGAGTCACAGGGCCGTTCAATCTTAAATGACTGACGTGTGCGGGAAAATGAAAAGGTCTCTAAGTGTGCCCTCGCAGGTAAGAGAGGCACCTCTTGTCAAACATAAACCAAATTAATGTTGGACCTCCCAATAGCTTTAATATGAAGGCTCCATATGGGCTCTGGGCGGCAGGGCAATGGTGTGGGTGAGTATTGTAGAATATTTGCCATAGGTTAAATGACTTGTCTCTTTCTTAAACCATTGCTGACATACTATCCATATCCAATGACATTTGTGTGATTGCTTTATAATACAGCCAAGCACAACAGTGACAAATAGCAGGGCTCATCTCTTGACGTTCGGGGTACGCGGGGTCTGTGAGAACAAAACGTTTTTCATTTTAAAGATGCATAGATGTGAAGTTATTAGACCTACAGGATGTAAGCACATGGGATGAAATATAATGTCTATCCATGCCGGAGACCATATGTTTTTGCCAGGCGCAGTCTCTGCTGTTTTTGTTCTCTGCCATTATAGGCTGTATTATGTGGAGGAAGAAGACACGCAGGCACATAAAACAAAAGCGAGAATGATAATGTGTCACAGGCGCAGGGCTCGCCCTTGAGGTTCTCCCTGAGCTTGACTTCAGAATGGACCTCTACGACCAATTTAGGCGGAAAGTTTCTGCAAAGCCAGCATCTTTTCTTCCCCCTCGTTTCCCTCTCGCTCGAAAGACAAATACAATGTTTTTGATACCGCAGGTCCGAGGATGAAACATGAGGGAGGCGGTAGAACACGTCCAGACATTCAATTTCAAAGCATTGCATACTTCAGCTCACCTGACGTATTGTATTATTCTAAGCCTTCATCAGGCCGTCATGTCAGCCTGGGAGAACATCTTTTCCATGATCCATTGTTGCAATATGAGGGGATAACCTTGGCCCACCGAGCCATTCTTTGATATTAGCCCTTTATAATAATTTGCCCCACCGTTTATGTTTCGAGTTCACCAGTTCGTACCCTCTCGCAGAAGGGCCCTATAGGGTGAAATATGTGCGAGCTTAAAAGCATAATTTAACTCTGAGAAAACCTAGAAGACTGCTGCTCGCTTCGTAATAGATATATGCATCCTTGGAGATCCCATTAATATCCATCAAAAAAGGCACGTAGGGTAATAAGCGTTATCAGCTAAAATGGGTGAATGGAGAAATGCATTGTTTTCTTTACCTGCTGCACACTAATATCTCAGTATCAGATTAATGGACATGCATATCTTGTTGATGGTCTTGTTGAGTTAGTGATAGTGATAGTGATATGCAATAGTCACTCAGTGTAAGGATCTTATAGGACTTTAGGCATTGGGCATCGCATCGCCTGTGACTATACGTAGCTGAAATATTTATCCCACTCATTAATAATTAATGCGTGCGTCAGCTATCGCAGGCAATTGATTTATAAGGTATGGTTTGGAATTAAACGGCTCAAAGATATTAGATTTAGCGCCGACCTCGCCGCTTGTTAGCATATTCATTTACCTACGGGAGTCCCATTAGCTGTTGTTAATACACACTGCTTTAGTCATCCACGCTTCTCACAAATTGCATTAATGCTGCTGCCTTATGTGGACACAGAACACAATCATTTGATTGAGTGGCTGTTTGTAATATAATTTAATATAATAGATTAGCATTTGGGAGAAGGGTAATAGTTATGCCCAGTCACAAGTGAATCACTGAAAGAAAGAAGAGCAAAAAAAGCTACTCATTGGCTTTTAGTGATTGGCTTAGTTTTTTTTTTTTTTTTTTGCTGTGTGCCATCACACTGTGGCCTCTTTCTACTGTAGGGCTGAAGGGTTTTAAGCATGAAGGTGATGGAAGTGGTAAAGTTAAAAAGAATGGGCTTCAGATTCATTCAGAGAGAGGGTTTACAGTATATAGGAATCCACTGATTGACTAGCTGAGCCAACTGTGCTAATGCTGCTGTAGTGGTGTAGTTGTGCTAATGCAGTAGTGTAAATTCTGTTGAATGAAGCAAGTAGCCAATGTGAACTCTCACAGTTCTCTATTTCTTATTTATTCTGCTAATTGGCTAACCATGTTTTTTGGATAGTAGAATGTTTTGTGAATGTTTAAGTTAACGTTCTTAGCTCATTCAGTTTTTTTTTTTTTCATGTAACATTTTTCAACATTCTGGTAACTTTGCTGCAATGTTATTTGTGGCAATGTTGAATTTTTTAGTTTGAGGAATGCTACTTTTAACATTTCCATAATGTTAGTATTTGTCTGGCTGGGAATGTTATGTGAGAAATATTATTATAATGTTGTGATGCAAACCATTATTTTTCTATATCACATGTTTTCAGAATGTTTCTGAATCTTTTTTTTTTAAATGTCCCTGGAACCCTTTTAACATGTTTGCTAGAAATTCCTATAACATTCATACTGTAGTACTAGTGTGGATGAAACCTGTAGCCACAAGCCAGGCTGACCCTAGACTTCTAAGCACTGTTACACACAAAAAAAACCGAGGTACAATATGAGTGTTCTCTTGTACTCAAATGTACATTTTTCATAATTGTACCCTTAAAGGTATAATAATGGTCTTTACAGGGTCAGTTGTGTTCCCTCTGAAGTACAACGTCTTTCCTAACAGCAGAAAGTACAGATTTGTACCATTTAACCAGCCAAAAGGTACATTTTGTATTCTGTATCACAGTACTTATAAACTATATATATTTTAATTATACATTTTTTATTTGAAAGCCAGACAAATTTGAATCATCAACTTCTTGACACATATTCAGTTGATTATAATGTTTATATTCTTTATAATCTGTACTGGTAAAAAAAAAACATGGGTACAAAGGTACTCTATTATACCTCAATATAAGGTACAGCCTCAGCGACAAGCTTTGCACTCTTTTAAGTACAAATCTGTATTTATTTTTCTTAGTGTGTTTGGCTGATTGGCTAGCTGGGCTTTGCTGACACTGTGGTAACTGCAATGCCTTTAGTCATCATGCTAATGCTATGGCAGTGATGTTGAGAGGCCATGGTGATGTGAGACGATGCTTATAGCTGGAATGTTGATGTTGTGATAGCGATGTAGGACGAGGTCTGTAGTCACGTGAAAACTAGCAGTTTTCCATATTGCATTTAGTTAGATTGCTATGTTTAGCATGCTAACCTACTAACTGTGAGATCAGGGAGGGAATTAGATGGAGCTGGTGGATGTTAGTGTGCTTGTGCTCCTCCACCTTCCATTGGAGGATGCCCCACAGATGCTCAATAGGGATTAGATCTGAATACATGCTTGGCCAGTCCGTCACCTTTACACTCAGTTTCTGTAGCAATGCAGTGTCCATCATGGAGTTGTGTTATCATACTGGAATACTGCCATGTGTCCCAGTTTTTGAAATGAGGGGATCATGCTTTCCTTTTGAGACAGTGTTAAATTAACACTGAGAGTGTTAGAGTTCGATACTTGCAGTGTTAATTTAACACTAACACACTGTGTTGATTTAACACTGACAATTTTACAGTGTGTTGGGTTGGGTTCAGGGTTGCTTGTGTACATAAAATGTATATTATGTATCACAATAACATAATTTATCACTATATGATACAATATAGTCATATTGCTCAGCCTCACTGTTCAGCATGTAAGATAATTACATTATCCCGCTTTATCTCTTTGAGGTAGAGTTTCCTGTATGGCTTTATCTCTATTGTTAGCACATCTGAAGGCAGAAATGAAAGGCTTGTTAAAAGGCAGTAACGTGGCTCTAAAGGTAAATATAAGACGTCTAAATCAAATCGCATTTGAAAGTGAGAAAATCTATTAGACAGATATGATTGTCAGGCCGGCTTCTCTCATCAACACTTAACTGTGTTGTTAAGAAAAAGGGACGTAACCTTTGCGAAGGTAGAACGAGGCCCCATTTCCATCAGCACCTGACACTGTCACGCAGCTGCTCTCATTAAAAGCTGTCAGTCACCCTCCTCGCGCTCACACGCAGACACGCGCGTGCACACACACTCTCTCACACACACACACATGGGCCAGCACCTCTGAATGCAATTTATCAACGTCAAAACTGTCAAAAGCTAATATGAACTAAACTTTCACACACGAGGGAAACGGACAATTACTCAATGCACATTCTGGCACAACACAATAGGCAGGCAGCATGCTTTGTGTTTGCTATAGGTGCGCATATCATTTTGTGACTGTTCTCTTTCTTACATCTGTTCAGGTGGGATCAGAAACTTCTAATCCGTTTAAAAAAAAAAAACTCTCTCTCCTTCTCACTCAAGCTGTGTAGAAAAGGCTTGCGTGTCTGTGTTGCGTGGGGGGGCTGTGCGTGTGCGTTCACAGCCAGGTGAACAGATTCGGCACCAGCGCACATGATGACAATGACTAAGCGGATTAATACATTAACCTTTCCACCCCGAAACTCCGCGACATAAAAACAAGCATTTGATAATGGAGTGACCACGGTCTTTTAAGCCCGCCATTACTGCAGGCATCTGCCTGTGGTCTCTCACCGATCTCCTGCATTTTCCTACCACCCAATCACCAGGGCAGAATGGAGGCTGAATATGCTAATGACTCTAATTGGACTACTAATAGAGCATGTCTCTGTAGTTTTTAAGCCTGCCGATGGCTGTGTAATCAGTGCCGACAGTCGTTAAGGGAATGAAGAGGCGAGTGGCAATGTCAGGAGAGGGCCCGGGCGGTTCCGGCTGACACTACCCCAATCTTCCAGGACCCATTAAATGGCTGTTTCGACGCATTACCTACCATAACATCCTTGAATATCACTGATTTTATTTGCAGTATCAAACATTTCATTTCACGCGCCATTAATGGAAAAGTGCTGAGGTTCTAATGCTGCCAAAACATTTAGTAACTACCTGGACTCAGAGAAACCAATTAACTCCAGAGACAGTATGGCCAATTAAACACAAAAATAGGTAATGCTGCCATTGTTTTTGGACCCATTGTTTTTTTGTTTTTTTTTACTTGACATGGCAAATATAGTGTTTATTTCACTACAAACACAAATGCACACCACTTATTTGAGATATTCTATGCTTCAGAGCTGCCTTAATACAAAAAAGCTGCAGTTCAGCTGAACAGAATGCTAGGATCCTTTCATAGTATCCGTGTATCATTCTCATTCAAACTGGAAATTTACAATGGATATTGTAAATGCACTTTTTTAGTTGTTGTTGACTTTTTTTATCCAGTCTAAGCAGACAAAAAGCTATATCTTGGCACTTAATGTCTAAAGTATCCAAACTATACTTTATAGTCCTCTCTCTGGTCTGAATCCTAATCATAGCTGTGGTGATTGGTAACTGAGTTGTAATTACATTGTTATTAATTTGTAAATAATCTAGTGTATTGAAGGGCTAAACTTTCTGTGAATGCAATGACTTAAGCCTTATTTGAATTCGATTAGCGTACTTACATAAGTATTACCAGAGTTGTTCCGTATGGTTTCCAGAGCTTATTCATATCACGTAAAGGTTATATTTGGGTATAATATGTAACAATTCTGCATATTCTGTGGGGAATTTGTTTTTGCAACTTTTCTCAAATACAGAGGCACTTGATTAGGCATTCTATTTTGTATTTTGTTGTAAATGTCACAGACACCTCAGCAGTTGTTCAAGTTTTGTACCGAAAATAAAGACAAAACAAAACTTGCTAAAGCCTAAATAAGCTAAATTGGCAAAAAAAAAAATTAACGGTTAATTAGTTAGTGATGCTAAAAATATGCCATTTAAACTAATTTCTAAATTATCTATAGCATACCTTATTCTTTATAGGTTATTGTGCCTGCTTTTACCTTCTATAGCATGGTGTTGCCCTCAGGCAACAAACCACTGTTTCGATTATTACACTGACCTCTAAATGTTTTAAAATGTAAAGAAGTATTTTTAAAAAGGCCTATTTTTTAGTTTTTTTTTTTCATTTTCTTTCTTAAACTGGTATATATATATATATATATACATTATTTGTTGCCTCAGGGCAACATTGCACAGTTAGGATCACAAGGCAATCATGCTAAAGCAGTAGTTTTGTTATTATTTTTTTTAATGATAGAACAGGGACCCCAAAGCTCTCAACAAATACAATTATCATGTTATAAAGGAAGATAAAGAAAGATAAAGAAAGGGAAAGGAATGTACAGTGTCTATACCTTTTGAGAAACTGCTAGCATTGCAGTTTAGCATTGATTCCTTCAGAAGGAGGGTGGTTTTATTTTGATTTAATCTGATGGGAAAGATCCATTTACTCTAATCCAAACAAACAAGAGAGGAAACATGGGAAAGATCTGCCTCTTCACAGAGTAATTTCATTTGCAGCTCTAAAGTCATTACTAACCACCAAAAACACTTAATGAAAAGAGTCTTGGTTATGGAATGGAGTGATGAGGAGGTCACCATTAGCCATCCCTCCTTAGACCTCTAATGCGGTTATACCCAACACAAACTTGGAGTGCCACTTCATGAAATGGGAAATAAGCACATCTCCTCCCTCAAATCGATTACTTTATCCAGCGTGTGCTTGTAGGGGGGGGGGGGGGTGTTTGATGGGGGTTCGGGGGTTGTGTTCTGTGTTATGTGTATGTTGGGGGATGGGTCTATATGAGCGTGTGTATATGTGTGCACTTGTGTTTATGTGTGTGTGTGTGTGTATATATACAGTGCACGTGAATTTGAGGCGGATTTGTTTATATGTGAATGTAGGTAACACTTTATAATAACTTTCATTAATTTATATATATTTTTAACTAATGATCAGTAGATGTGAACAAAGCAATAGATAGATAGATAGATAGATAGATAGATAGATAGATAGATAGATAGATAGATAGATAGATAGATAGATAGATAGATAGATAGATAGATAGATAGATAGATAGATAGATAGATAGATAGATAGATAGATAGACAGATAGATAGATGCTCATCCAGGATTGCATTTGTTGTTCAGTAACAATAGCCTCCAATCAGAGCCCCCAATTTTAATCTTCCTAAATTCAACATTCATACATAATGATCAAACTACTGAGATCTCAGTGGTCCAGAAACAAATAGATCTGATTGAAATAATACCTCTATCCCTACCTATCTCTATATGATCAGCTATAGGGGTTATAATATACGATCAGCATTACATCGGTCACACTGTAACATTAGCAGCCATATCTCTGTATGTCCCCCTCCCTGGTGTAATCCACCATGTACAACAACCACTCATCATTGTTTACAATGTTCTGTCTTTCTCCCCTTGTGTTCATAGCAGAGGGGGGGGGAGAAAAAAAACATAAGGTGTTGCTCCGTGAACCTTGCACATTGTCCACTAACCCCCTAACCTCATCTGAACCAGCTAATCTTATTCCTATTGATTTTCCAGCCGGCCTTCAATAGGTCCTGATGGAATGATGTCAACATGAAGCTAATGACTCGAACGCTAAAGCAAAGAGTAACATAAAATATCATTATTGTGGCCTTCTTCATCAACACTCTCTGATTACCTCTGCGGCTGTTATATTGGGATTGCGGTGACCTTGTTCAAAGACTAAGGTAAGGGAATATGATGTGCGGGGACATCACCTCTAAATTCTCTGCGGTTTATGAACATTGTTAAAGCGCAGGCTCTGTCCGGTCACTCGCTTTTCGCTCCGTGTTCTTTTGGCTCAAAGAAGCGGGCCTGTGTGTGATGGACGTACAGTGTAACTTTTTTTTTTGAGCATCAAAGTCTAACTTTTTTGTATAAAAAAGAAGAATTTGTCAAACTTTGTTTTAACTTTATTTGTTTTAATTTGATTTTAATTTTTATTTATTAACCAACCAAATGTCTCTAAATCTCTAAATATTGGTTTGCATAAAAAAAATGCCAAGATCATAAGATAAATAATGTGATATAAGGAGAGTATGTATTTATGGGTAATATTTATCTTACATTCAACTGAACATGTATTAAGTTTATTATATTCACTTTCATTTCCTGTAATCCTAAACCTCACCTTACTGCCCTTTTCACAAATCGTCCAATTTAATAAGTGAATGTCAAGATTTAAAAACAAATATATTAATGATGAGTTGCACAACTGCCTAATTGCAGACTATTCACATTTTTTTAAAAGTTCATCCTAAATAGAAGCTGTCTGAAAACATGAAGCAGGATAACATATTTTATAAAACAAAATATTATCCCAGATCTGAAAAAAGTAATAAAAAAAAATAGTTTATGACATCTATTATGGTCACAAAGACAGTTATTTCTAAGTATTTGGGATTCCAGTGAAACACAGTGAGAGCTATTAATCACAAATAAAGAAAACACGGAACACTGATGTACATTCACAGGAGTGACCGGCCTACCAAAATTACTCCAAAAGGGCAGGGACAACTCATCAAGGAGGTCGCAAAAGAACCCAGAACAACATTTAAACTACTGGAGGTCTCATTTTTGGCTTTATGGTCAGTGTTAATTATTCAATAATAAGAAAGAGACCAAGGAAAAAACACTGCTGACCAAAAAGAGCACAAAGACCCATCTCACATTTGTCAAAAAAAAAAAAAAAAAAAAAAACGTCTTGACGATCCCCAGGACATTTGGAAAATATTCTGTGAACTGACAAGACAAAAGTGGAACATTTTGGAAGGTGTGTGTCCTGTTACATCTGCTGTAAAACTAACACATAATTTCAAAAATAGAGCATTGTACTGAAAGTCAAACATGGTGGTGGTAGTCTGATGGATCATCTCAGCACAGATGAGAAGCACAGCTTTCCTGCATAGTCTGTTTTCTCCTCTCCTTTGCTGTTTGTGTGTTTGAAGTAAATGCACTCTAAATGAGTTTTGATCACAGCGGGTGGACGTTTGTATATTTGGACGTGAAAATGCTGACCTTTCTTTGTTCCTTTTGGAGAAAGCGTTCTCGGGGTGTTCTTTTAATTAAACTGAAAGGGACCACATACTCAGACACCTGAGCTCTGCAAGGTGATTGCACCAAGTTGGCTGTCTGTGCTGTTAATTACTCCCCCTGTTTCACAACATGGGTGTCCAATAAATTTATCGCCGTCAGGTTAGAGCGGCTACGTTTGCGTGTGTGTGTGTGTGTGAGTGTGTGTGTGTGGGTGTGTGTTGAGGAGGGTTGTTGCTAGGGAAAGGGGGATTGTCCATAACATGCTAAACAGTCTTTGATTACTGTACTTGCTAATGTGTGCCTGGTCCGGGGAAGGGTGGAGTGTGGAGCTGCATATTTCAGACAGGACAGGCCCACCAGGAGTCTAATGCGCCAAATCACTCTTCCTCCAGCCTGGCCTAGTTCTGTTACTGCTGCTACAGCTTCATAACTTTCCCCGAACTTTCATCCCCCTTATCTGTAGAGTTCGCTCCTCTTCAATATACAGGACTTGTGTACAATGTATATATTTTTTTTCCATTTTTTTTTTTCAGTGATGCAAGAAAAAAAATCTGGAAATCCTTTCCTTTGAGTCCTGTGTTTATAATACACTATGAATGTATTTAATTTAATTTACCGCAGTATATGGTATCCATAATACCTTGTAAGGACTGGCATATGCTTGTATATGCTTGTACTGTACATGTAACAATGACAGACCTAACATATTGTAAAATACAACAAGGCTTCATAATACCTCAAAATATCTGTTTATAAGAACATTGTAAATGCTTAGAAATTGCATTATAAAAATGTATTTATGAAGAGACATACTTGTACTTCATAATATGATATCTACAGTTCTGTAAAACAAAAAGAGATGTTCAAAGAGAGTTTCTTTGATTTTACCAAATTTAAAACCTCTGGAATATAATCAAGAGAAAGATGATGATCACAAGCCACCAAACCAATCTGAACTGCTTGGATTCTTGCACCAGGAGTGGCATAAAGTTATTCAAAAGCAGTGTGTAAGACTGGTGGAAGTAAACATGCCAAGATGCATGAAAACTGTGATCAAAAACCAAGGTTATTCCACCAAATATTGATTTCTGAACTTTTAAAACTTTATGAATATGAACTTGTTTTCTTTGCATTATTTGAGGTCTGCCATTTCTCAAATATTATTTTCACCCCCCCCCATCACTATTGCACTATTGTCTTCTGTCTACGTATGTCTATTTGTGTATTGTACATATAGTGTCTCCCATTCTTTTATATTTTATATATATATATATATATATATTTTCATACCCCATCACTATTGCACTATTGTCTTCTGTCTCACAGATGTCTACTGTGTCCTTGTTGTATTGTAATCTTATTATAGATATATTATATATCTATTTTCTGTACTTGCTGTAATTTTTGTGAAGGAGAGTAACGTAATTTCAATTGTCTGTATGTCCTGTACACATGCAGTATAGACAATAAAACTGCTTGACTTGACTTGACTACAGTGATATCATTATTATCATTAAACATATTTCATTCTTGTTGGCATGATAGAATAATTACAGTGAATTAATTAATTAGGGAGAAGCATCCTGTCTGGATGCAGTTTACTGTATATTTTATCTGATTTATAGGCACAGTGGGGTGCACACCCCAACACCCCCACAAACACACACACACACACACACACACACACACACATATACAAGCCCACACCCACACAATCTAGTAGCTGAGGGCCGAACACGGCTCTCACAAATCCAGCAGTCAGCCGGCTTATTGTTGGGGTGCGGCAGGACTAGCTAAAGGGCAGCTCTCTTGCATTGGCCTGGTGTGTTCCCCTTCCCAGAGGACCTCAGATACAAATCAAGTTGCTCTGACCGCAGTGTCCTCTCCTCACTCCCAGTCCCCTAAAGGCTGGGCCGTAGCGCGGGATCCTTTCTAAACCTTATTTATTTTTCCCTTTGTGTGACTCCAGCTAAGAGCAGAAGGTACATACATTTCCTTGGGTAAACTAAACCTGTGCTTAGGGCCTGACTCTAATACCATTTTCATTTTAAATAGTGTTTGCCAGCAATAATAGCTGAATATCACATGGAAGAGCACTGGAGTTTGAGATTGAATACCGCTGTGGTCGTTTACGGCGGTCTAAATTGTCTGCGTGGTTTTCTGTGGTTGTCGCAATACAGTTTTATTGTCCTCCTAATTTCCATTATCTACAGAAAAAAAAAGAAAATAAATGAAGAAAAAACAAAATCTGAGCAACACAAACAATGATCCATCAGTCAGGTAGTCAGTAATACTAGAGCATATGCTTTCTTTAAAAAAAAAAGAAAGAAAGAGAAATAAAGGAATTAAAAAAACAAATCTAAACAAAACAAAACAAAAAAACACTGTTTACTCTAGCGGTTGTAACTCGCCGAAGAAGAAGAAGCTGTTATGGAGTGAATAATGATGCGGTTAGTAAGCCAGTGTGTAAATACGCAAGTAAACACAGGCGCCTGGAGAGCTAAGCAGCAGTGCCTGCTCCAGTGGACACGAATCCCTTTTTCATGTCACATTGACCTTTTCCAGCCCAGATGAAATCAGTCTTGGCTTAAAACAAATAGCCACATTTCATCTGCTGTTACCCTTCAGACCGGGCCGTGTGACCTTTGAACTTAATTTTCTATCCAAACCCATTTCCATGTGCCGCTAAGCCCCCCACCCCCAGCTCTGTGTTGATAAGTGTCTGGGATGTATAAAATAATGTTCCAAGACAAAGATGTCTGCTGGTGTCATCTGTTGGTTTGGTTTAGATTGATGTCTTTCTTTGGACACTCGTTCGTGTTCTATTAATAACTGCCTGTTTCAGACCAGTCCATGTTACTGTAGATCTGGATTTTTTATTATTCTTTTTTTCCTTGATTGTGCAATTTTAATACAAAGATTACACCAATACTTCCCATTGAGCAAGTGTGAAAAGAATATATAATACCAGTCAAAAGTCAGGACACATCTCTTTTCATGAGCTTTCTTTATTTTTATACCTTTTTACATTGTAAACAAACCAGAATATTGTTGCTGTCTAATGAAAAACAAGACTCTACATTTTTGTATTTTTTTTTTTTTGTTTAAGACATAAAGGAATTTAAACACATAAACTGTCTGTTACACTGTGTCCAAATTTATTGATGAATGGACCAATAGAAATGATCCAACATTTCCTGAAATAAACTCTTTTTACATTGACTTCAATTGAACCTGCTAAGTAAGGCTATGTATTTCTTTTTTGTGATGGACCATCTCTCTCTCTTTTTGTTGGCACCCCAGTTTAATTCCGATTGACTCCCTCTACCATTTCACAGAATCTGTGCTCACGTTGTCATACATGCTCAGACATGTATATGTTTCTGAGCTGGATTACTCATTGACGGTTTATGGCAGTTTGATGGTGGCATGCTGGTTAAACATTGTGTCTCTGTTGAATCTGACATTTGTTCTCTACATTTTGTATGCCATATTTGCTCCAAAATGATGTGGACTATGATGTTTTCAATCTATTCCCACTGAATGGTTCAAAGCTTTATCCTATTCAGAATTTTATGATTTATTTTGCCCTTTTTTTCTACTCACGGCCTGACCTGGCCCTGTTGGCAGTGGTTCTACTTATAAACAATTTAGCGAACAGTAAAATGCCTGATGTCTAATTCTTTAGAGAACTTTTTTAAATCCTTCCCCAATATAATTTATCCTGCTACTGCCTTCGTTTTGAAAGCATCAAAGAACTGTTTGGATCTTGCCATGGTGATACTTTTACTTTAACAGGGCAAACCAAGTGCAAACTAATCTAATTTCTATGCTTTAAGTAAGACAGGGTCCTCCAACATCCTCTCTAGTGATGTTCTAATCATTAAATACATCTTACAAATTATTTCTAAAAGTCATTTCTTCAGTTAGATGTAGTTAGTTATATAACTTCTATCTCCAATAGCGGTAATAAAATAAATTAAAATCAATATATATTTTTTTATATATATAAAATTATATATATATATATATTTCATGGAATGTCCTAATTTTGTCACACAACTGTTTTTTTCTGTGTGTGTGTGAGAGAGGGACTTCCAAATAAAAACAAATACACTTTGTAATGAAGTTTAATCTTGATCTGCCTAAAAAAACACATTATCAACACAATGAAGCAGTTACTTTAAAACAGCATTAATGATTAATCAGTCCAACGACTACAGCTAGTTTTGTTTTAAGGACCTTAGATAGGTTGTCTTTTGAGTTGTCTTTCTTTTTCATGAGACGAGACAGATAACACTAAATTAACACATGATTATAACAGAGTTATTACTGCACTATTCTGCATCTGAGCAATGAACAGCAATGAATGACTGTGTACCAAACGAAACAACAAACAAATTCAACAGCACCATTCAACTGCCCCAAAGAAATCTAATCTAAAACCGCCAATATATTAGTTTGCCTGCCTGGGTGCAGGGGCTTCTTTCTCTGTGGTATATGGAGGAGAAAGTGGGTGGCCTCTACCTGAATCCATAGAGGGCTTTCTTATAATGGCAGCCGGGCTGTCCAGGAGCAGCTTGAATAAACAAACAAGGAGATCTATCTATCTCTAAATGCACAGAGAGCCACTTAGGTCACTTGAAAGGCTAATTTTCTGGAAATGTCACGAGGCATGAGAGAAGGGGGGAAGATTAGCCCAGCCGGAGACATTTGCAACAGCAATCGCAAAAAAAGGGGAGGAAAAAAAAAAGAGAGAGAAAAAGAAGCTGGGGATTAGGGAAGCACCTTGTCTCATCTTCAAACCTATGCACACATTCGCAGGCACACAAAAAGGTCATTTCATACTCATTTCCGCCTGGCTCTGGTCGCTCTCTGGTGGAAGAAAGCGAGGATGCTTAGGTTTGAATACATTTGACGGACGGCAGAAGGGCCTTATCGGCACCTTGAAAGTGCTGCGTCAAAAGCCGTTTCATGTCGCCTCAACTTCACTCGGGCCTTTGAATCCGTTTGATGGCGCGACTTTGCATTTGGTTTTGGCCCTCTCGAGCATCTGCACTCCGTAGCTTCAGCACGCGCACACACAAACAGGGGTGAGAATTCGCCAATAGCAGTTTATTTCACCCGGTAATGCTGGAATCAGGGGGATGTTTCACCTCCCGGCTTCTAGTACTCATATCAAAACCTGAAACACTTAGTGCGGTGGACATCCTGGTGGACATAACGGCGCGCAACCGCCTGTAAGCCACCAGAAAATCTCATCTATAAACCTAAATACAAAAGCTTGGTTGTGGCTAGGTTGTAAATTCACTACAGTTTTATTAAAGGAAAGGATGACTTCAAAGTTTGTTTTGTGTAATAGCATGCATGCGCGTTGGAGCGCGTCCAAAAGCTGAACTATCCAAGCTGTCCATCTCAAGGTTAAGAAAATAGAATTGCTAACCTAAAAAAATGCCTTTCCTATCCTGTCGTGGATCATATTTTCACCTCCCAAGTCGAACGAGGCAAGCAGAGAAACAAATTTATTGCAGCATTAAATTAATAAATAAGAATATCACAAGGAGTGACCTTCCCCAGTTGTGCAAAAATAAATGTCTGCCGCACTGTCCTTCGGCTGTGGGAACTCACATCAGAAATATTGCTATTTTCTTTCAACATTCCACCATGCAAACTGGATTAGCGCTTGGCTGCTTATTTAACCTTTTCGAGTAAACAAGATTATTTATTTCAACTGGCTTCTCCCGGTTTTATCTCTTGGTGAAGAGGATATGAAAAATAAATGAAGAGCTGCACAGCGTTCCCACGCTAGGTAGTGTTTTACTCCAAAATCCAAAAAAACTAATTGGGAAATGAGCGACATCTTTAGCTGTACTTTGGGGTGGTCCTTCAAGTCGCAATCACATCAAACTAACTACTATGCAAATGCCTGTTGAAGTTGTGTGTACATAAAAAAGCAGGCAATTGCCTAATAATGCTAATATAAATTGTAATACTAATACTGTCACCATCAAACACTGTTGTTCTCGTTCCTTACTGCCACATACACTGAGCTCTGTGTGAGTCTAATAATATTTAATGGAAATTTGAACGCACAATAAACTGCTCATTAAAAGTCCATAACTTTAACCAACTGATTAATCAAATAATTGCTACAATAATGACTACAAGCATGTCTTTTCTTTCTTGCTTTGTAGGAAAGTAACTGTGTAAACATTAGTGTTGTTGTCAAGACAACTGTAGCTGAGTCCAAATCAGAGTCAAAGCCAAGACTTTTAGTAGTCGAGTAATAATTATATTATTATTATTATTATTATTATTATTATTATTATTATTATTATTATTATTATTATTATTATTATTATTATTGTCTACTAAGAAAATAGTGGGAGGAAAAGATGGCCAGTTGAAAATCATGCGCCCTGTAGGTAACTTAGTATAGCACTGTATGTTGTTGATGTCTTCAGAGTGTACACTTTGAAGGGTGTAGGAAGTAAATGATTTGGGACGGGTCTGTAAACATAGGGGAAAAGTAGATGATTTAAACATGACAGAAAATTGGTGGCTTTGTCACAAACATTACACTCAGGGCTGTTAATAATGCACATTACTGAAGGTTTGCAAGCTTTCATTTATATTTACAGCTGCAGTATACTGGATACCCATATACGATATGTATTCATTCAGGAGCTTTATCTTCTGGAGGCTACATTTGATGATTGGTCGCAATACAGCGTCACAACTCGGCAGTCCTACATCCATTAATGCCATACAAATTTGGAAATTGAATGTTTCATCTATTTAGCATTCTATCTATTCATTTTGTTTGAACAATAATTCATGGTGTCTCTCCATGAGCATGCTGGCCAGTGTTTGATCTTAATCACAAGATAACTCCTCACAACTTATACAGGTATGTCCATTCCCAAACCACTTCAGGTACCACTTCATGATCATTACACAAACTACTGTCTTATGACTTTTGTCATGTCAGTGGATTCTTCTCCAGTAACTGCCTGTCTAAAATATGTAAGCCACAGACATCATCAGATGCCAGAGTCAGTAGAGACCATTTATTTGCTCAATAGATGTTTAGGTAGTATGCTTATGGTGATTGCAGTTTGTTGAGGAATCTGACTTCCTGAGTGAATCTGACTTCCTGAGTGAATCTGACTCTCTAAGTGAAACTGACTCTCTAATTGAATCTGACTCTCAGAGTGAAACTGACTCCCTGAGTGAATCTGACTCTCTTAGTAAATCTGACTCCCTGGGTGAATCTGACTCCCAGAGTGAATCTGAAGTCCTGAGTGAATCTGACTTCCTGGGTGAATCTAACTTCCTAGGTGAATTAGACTCTCTGAGTGAATCTAACTCCCTGAGTTTTGGTCCAAATTTGGGTGCTTTGGTCCACTAGTGAACTATTACTATACTGAAAAGTCAGAAAGCCCAGATGAAAGGTCTAAATATGATGTTTTTTTTTCTTAACTGTACATTTACCACTATTGTATTCCATTATTTTCCAACTCTGTACAGGTATGAGTGATTGATGGGAACAAGCAACCACATTTTCTTTAAGCAGAATTATTCAAAGCTATATGATTAATCACAGCCACAATGAGTATTTTAATAACTCGAACCATTAATAGTTTAACAGATACAGATAGTACTGTATAAAGCATAGTAAGTAGACTAATAGCTTCCAAATTCGAATGGGTTAGGAAAGAATTTGGAATGTGGTAATCATGCAGTGAAAATGCCCACAGTAGCCAATTCAATATTGAAGTCTTTCCTCAAGGGTTGTTATTTTACCTCAAATGAAAGAAACACTAAAAGCTAAATACTAATCAAGCCTGACATTTTCGCCTAAAGTGAGTGGACCGGAGCAACATCCGCACCATAATATGAGCGCTTATTGATCTTTATGAGGATGCTTCGGCTCTCCTGACAATCAGCCAGGCACCTGAGGCACCTCTGTCTGATGCCTGATGCACATGTGTTCCTGAGATCCATGCAGATGGGTGTACGAGGAGTGTATGTGTGTGTGTGTGTGGGAGGCGAGGTTGGCTTGCAGATTGGAGTTGTACTGACATGCCCCGAGGCCAGCTCACTGACACAGCTCGTTTAGCACAATTTCGGAATTATTTTAATGAATCCCAGTTTGATGTTATTTCTAACACTAATCACAAGGCTGCAAAAAGAAGCAATGGTTCCTTCTCAAGACGTACTGCTTGCTCCGTTTTCTGACCCCTCTTTATATCTCCACCCAACCCCACCCTACCCCTACACCCTCGGTTTAAAAAGGCCAATGCTGCCTTTATGATTCAATCATGCACCGTATTTGTAGACCTACAGTATATTTGACCCACTTTGACCCACTCTCCTTAGTACTGATGTACTGACAGTAAAACACACACACACACACACATAGTAAAAGTTGTATCAATGTTCGTTGCATCAATGCAAATTGTTGTTGTTGCTGTGATGGAGGCAGAGGAAACGAACTGGCGATGAGGGCGGCCACGTAGGCCGGTATGAATAATGCAAATGCGCGAGCTTGTAAGGTTAACACACAACAGACAAACACAATCACCCCTCGCCTTTTTTAAAAGCAGAGAGCTCGCTGAGACACTTAGTGGGGTATCAGGTGATGGCTGACCCTTTATATGTGCAGCTCAAACATTCATTATCATACAAATATCAGGCTTCTTTCAAGCGCATCAATACATGGATATGTCAATAAGTTCAAGCCTAGAGGACCAGAGCAGCTGATTGACTTGGCCAGAAAGAAAATAAAATGAGCAAATAAATAAATAAAAAGCGTCTCTCTCTGCTGAGTGTGTGGGTTACGCCGGAATTATGGAGTTTCAGCAGCGTTTAAAGATTATACTGTATGCCGAGTGGAAAGCACTTATCGAGGAATTTAAAATATCCTGCAGCGTCCAAGATACATTCAAAGAAATCCATACCGAGGCAGTCACTGGCATCAAAACGCTGCGAATCAATAACTGCGTACATTACACATTCAAAATCGCTACGGACGGCCAATCCGAGAGCTGAGCTTACTGTGCACACTTGTGAGGCAGTTATCGAACAAAACGGGCTAATTATTGTGATCTCTTTCATTGTCCTTTTCTCTGGTTCCTTCAACAGAATCCACAGGTAAATTGGTCAGTAGTATTTTTTGATATATATATATATATATATATATTTTTTTTTCATTTAACATTGTTTGTGAACAGGGCTTCAACAACAGTCCGGTTTGAAAAAGCTTGATTTAAGCTTGTAGGCCCAGGCACCTGTTCTATAAGGAGAGAGAAAGAAAAAAAATAGGCCTTTCTCTTCTTCATACTGGCCCGTTCCCCACAAAGGGTTAATTCAATCACGTCAGGGGTCTTTGCTCTGCCGCCTGCGCTCTCCCATCATACTTTAGGCTCAGCCGAGCGTCCCCTCATTGATGGCACCTTTGGCTCCACAATAGAAGCTAATTTGTTAGAATCTTTCACAGGTCAGGGGCTGCGTGGAGGCGAGAGGAGGGCGCATTGGCCACTGGGAAAATAAAGCCATCCACCGAGGTGGGGAGTTCGGGATGGGAACAGGAGAGTTTGGCAGAGAGGGAGGTGTGTGTATGTATGTATGTGTGTGTGTGTGGTAGCAGGGTTGGGGTTGGTGTAAGGGAGGGGTGGGAGGGGTGGGGGGGGGCACTATTAAATGCCCACACCTCTTTATGATCATGGACGTTCAATAGATAAATATCCATTTCTCTCTCCCATCAAGCATGCGGCGGCCTCTCGGCACCCCCCCCTCCGGTCTAGTTAACGCAGGTTAATAGATTGATTCCTATGACACGGCTCATAATGAACAGTAAATTGTTTTATCTCTTAAGTCTTATTTGGTCGGCCGGGAAAACATATGAGGTAATATGGCCGAGACTAAATGGAGCGTATAATAGATCTCCAGCTAAGGCATAAGGATAGGGCTTGATGGCAGGCCTTATGATTAATGAAAATAATAATGCTTGTGAAATTGAAATTTTTCTTATTCTTTTTTTGGACCCCCTTCAACTTTTCCTTTTTTTCTCTCTCTCTCTCCCTTTCCTCCTCCTCCTCCTCCTCCCCTCCTTCATTGCTCTTCCACCTCTGGCTCTGACCATTCATGTGCACTATGATTTGTGGGTAATTGCTGGACATCATTTCTTTTTTTTTTTTTCGGAGTTCACTCTTCTTGCTTTGCGCCGGACTCTGCGCAGGGCATTTTCAGACAATACCTCCACGCGTTACTCGCGCTCAGCCGGCTTTACAATCCGAATTAAGTCGAGCAAACAACTGCATCCGCGGCGGGGAAGGAAGCAACAGGGCTAAAATTAAGTCCATTAACCGACGTGCTCCAAAAATTGACCCTCTCTTTTCTTTGGGCAATTTACACACCAACAGCCAGCGCACGCTATGCAGACAGAGGGGTCACCTCTGTCCCTGTGGTTGCGCATCAAGAGGTTGGGGGCAACAAATCACTTGGTTCCTATTATAGATGATAATGCTGTTGTGCGCTGTAGCAAAATCTCAGGCATGTCTTTTAGGTCCTCCACACATTTACAGCTATCCTGATAGTTCCAGGATGGGTCCTCTTGGGATCTTGGCTCTTTATGACATGCCGCTGACATCTGCTGCAAACATGCTTTTTTTTTTTCTTTTTTTTCTGTTCTTTATCTTTGTGCTTTATCTGAGTCTTCAGCACCAGAATGTGCAGGAAATAGCCTGCATGATTTATTGAGGTGTTATACACTGAATTATAACCAGAATCGTAGTGGGTTCCTGCTGCGTCTCTATTAGAATGTCTCGTTCTGAATAAGAAATTCTACATAAATAAATAAACATTTCAACAAAATGATTTCAAGCTTGCCAATTTCGAAAGAAAAACAGTGTCACCTGCACATACTTTTTTTCATCATTTTTTGATTTAGCTTTGAGATTAGCCAGTGTTCTTTTTCTCCTTTTTTTTTATTTCCCACAAAGAATGTAAGTCCTGTGTTGGTGTTGTCATGGAAATTGTCTAAAGAGATCTATTTACTCTTATTTCTCTTGAGCAGGCTTGTTCCGTCTACAAAAGGTTTGGACCGCAGTTGTGTTCCATTCTTTAGCTCTTGCCTCAGCCCCCTGAATGCCTGTCATTTAGCTCTAAAGCCCCTACGCTTTCTTTCAGGCAGTTTTGATGAGTCAATGCTTTCTGTCAGGCTGCTTCCAATGGCCAGCTCTCCTGTGAGCACTGCTTACTCTTTTAAGGTAAGTGAAAGTGGCTGGAAAAAATGGTAAAAAATAATTCATCATAGTGTTTAAAGACAAGTTAGATATTTGTACATGCAAATAAATAGCAGTGGTTGCATATACAACTATGGAAAAAAAATAAGAGACCACTTAAAAATGAAGAGTTTCTTTGATTTGACTAAATTAGAAAGGAAGATGGATGATCACAAGCCATCAAATCAAGCTGAAATGTTGTAGTTTTTGCAAAGGAGTGGCATAAAGTTATCCAAAAGCAGTGTGTAAGACTGGTGGAGGAGAACATGCCAAGACGCATGAAAACTGTGACTAAAAACCAGGGTTATTACACCAAATATTGATTTCTGAACTCTTAAAACAAGAATAAAACAATGTTCATTTTACTCAAACATATACCTATAAATGACAAAATCAGAGAAACTGATTCAGAAACTGAAGTGGCCTCTTAATTTTTTCCAGAGCTGTACATCTTCCTAAAAACTGCTATTCAGTTTTTGTAATGAAATGAATGTGTTTAGTTGGTCAGTGTTTTAAGCACTGATGACATCCTATCAATGATATGCTCAAAAATGTGTAGTGTATAAGCACAATAAGAAAATTGATTAAGATACTATTAAATATTGTCATATTACCAAGCCATAGTAAGACGATACTCAATTATTAATTCAGATTTACTTTATCTTCATTGTTACTAGCTACTGTACACTTGTGGTTAAACCCTTATTAGCTCTCTCTTTTAATTCATGGTGTGTTTTAGCATTTTCACCTGAAATCAAGATTACTTGGCCCGAACTGTGAGATTTGAAACTTATATACCTAAAACCTATAAACTGCATTTATTAATCATAAGAACTCCACTCCCTCCAGTTAAACAGGGCTAGGTAAGCTCCTTGTAATGAAACATGCAGTTAATTAGTGTTATTTAAGCATTGATAAGCAATAAAAAGTATGTAAAATGTATCACAATATAATAAATCTTTGTCATACTCTATTAACTTCTAGAAACAAAACTTTTATCATCATTATCACTAAACACACTTCTCATCAAACCCTCTGCTGCACACTTTAACAGTTTAATGTGTTATATGACTGTTTATCTTGCACTGTTAACACGGTTTGTCTGTATTAAACTCTCTTTCTTACTGTCCCGCCTCAGCTGTTGTATTAACTGGGGCTTTGAACCGAAAAGTTAATGGTGTGTTTAAGCATCTTCACCTGGAAGCAAAACTGATTGGCTCAAGCGCAATCAGTGCTGGATCAGTGGTGGAGTTTAAATTCATGTCAGACGGGAATGTTTTAAAAATTGCCTTTTTAAATAATAAAAACCATACAATATTTATTGTGATAACTTTACATGCAGACAAAATGCTCCAATAGCAGCAGATTCTTAAAAACTAATAAAAACTGCTATTCAAATACATCTCACATGCTGAATACAGTTATTTTAATTCAAATTTGCTGTATTTAACCCATTTCAGAGGATATCCACTATAAGCTTAGAAAAATGTGTGTACATAATTTTGCATTCTATAATAAAATCTTGTGATATTGCCTATTAACCTCTATAACAAACGCATCCAACTATTAATTATATTTTATTGATTCTTATTATTTTTGTATTATATTTCCAAGCTCATTATCTTCAACTGTTATATGACTGCTACTTGCACTGTTAACAATGTTTGTGTTAACAACTTTTTTGTTTATTAACTTATTTTTGTTTTGTCCTGTCTCAGCTGTTGTATTCACTTTTTGTTCAGGTTTTTCAATGTTCAGGTTTTGTCAGGTGTGTTTTAGCAGCATCTTTACCTGGAAGCAAGACACTACCATTACTACAACACTACTAAAACAATATACAGTACAGTGGAGCACAGAATCAGCTCAGAATAGAATGAAATTGTTTTATATTTTGTGCACATCTAACACAGAATGCTTAAAACACTAATGAACATGCACACAATATTCCAAAATGACCTTTACATTTACTAAGATACTTGTTCCATCCATTACTATGCATTCTCAGAGTGCCTAGTTTAAGGAGAATTGACTTTACTTTTGCTTAGTTTGAAACAAAGACCTACAGAGACAGAAAAAAAAGAGAGAGAAAAAAAAACACCTATGCACAAATCAATGACTTTTAATTCCGTGCTATTGATAAAGCCCGATAATAGTGCTGTTGAACCGGGCCTTTGGCAGCGGTCAAGATGAAGAGTAATTGTGCGCTGACCCATCCGACGGCGCGGCCGTCACGTCACTCGCTCGTCCCGTTCCAGTCTTCCCCGGCCTGCGCCGGTCCCTGCCTCCCCTCAGCCCTGCCTGTGGCACGGTGATAAATTACTGTTCTTAACTACCATTGATTACTTCAGGCTTCTCCACTCTGGGTGACAAGCACTCCAGTCTCTCCGAAAGGAGCCTAATGGCACATTAGAGGCAGGAAAGCGTACAGCTTTCCCCCAACGTTGATTAAACCTGCTTGTTGCTTAATAAAGACAAACTGAAGTGTGCTGGTCCGCCGGTGGCTGGAGACCGTACCACTGGAGATGGGAAGCGAAGACCTGGCAGCGGGGTTTGGAGCTTTGGATGGGAGTGTTCATCGAGGGTAATTGGGTTGTGGCTCTTAAAGAGGTGTTAAGAAGAAGAGGTTTTAAGGCTCTGAGGAGTGGATGTATGTTACAGCTGTACTTACACACTGTGCGTAAGGTAGAGGTCTGGCTTTCAGTGCTACAAAAAACTTTATTTACTCCATTTTCTAATTTAATAGAATTGATTAGACCAATTACCTATAATCCCATTTGTATGAACTTCCTCTATCACTGGCAATGGCCAACACATGCAACACTAGAAGTACTGGGTGAACTGCTGCTGATGCCTCATCATTGCTCAGCCAATGATACAACAGCTAACTGTTAACAGACACCTGTGCTTACCAGCATTGCCTGACTGCCATTGTAAATGTGAATTTGTTCTTAATTGCCAGAATGAAAAAAGTAAAAAAAAAAAAATTAATTCCATTGTCTGTTAGACCACTTGTGGACTATACTTCTTGCTACTAAACAATAAATGTCCTGTACTAAGATGGAAAGTACTGTGTTATATTTATCATCTCATTCCTTTTCCCCCATTTTTTTGTGGTAAGCATATCTATATGTGAGAAAAGACCCTCCGCCTGACTCTCAGCTTAAGTTTCGGTGCAGACATATGGTTCTATGTAAGAATGCTGAACTTTCATAGCTTTCATAGCTTTCATTGTAGCATATGGCAGATGTGTCAAAATGTATAGATTCCATACCCATTTCGTCCCGCTTTGTAACACGACTTCAGACTTATAAAAGGAAAAGGGAAAACTTTTGTAAACCAGTTGTCATTGGGCCGCATTCCCATACCACTAAGGTCACCTACGAGAAAAAAAAGAAGAAGAAGAAGAAAGAGGAAAAGATAGAAAGACAAAACATAATACTCAACTCGCTGTTGGTCCCAAACTTCGCTTCAGCCTAAAAAAGAAAGAAGGAAAAAAATGCAGCTTCTTTTCCATGTCAATCAATCAGTACACTTTTCAAATAGCTGTCATCAGGCATCAAACAGCCCCAAAAGCCTGTCTTGTTAAAGAAAATATGGGAGTGAAAAATATGGGCCAATCTGTCCAACCTGTTGCTCGGCCCCGTCACTTCAAATCAGTTTTGACACTCCTGTCACTTTCCCTGACCCTGTAGAGTGTGCCGCTGACCTGGGCCATCCTAGCAGGGTCAAACAACAAGCACTCGGGCTCGATCCCAAAAACAAAAGCTGTAAAACCCCCTCATTAGAATAAGGATAATGACGTGCCTCGGAAAAAGAGAAGTGCCAGTTGGAGAGGTTGTGAGCAGCTGTCTGAGAGATGGCTTTTGTCTGAGGGGGGCTTGTGGCGGACCCTCGGGCAGAGGTGTGTGCCCTGCCAGGTCAGGGTGGCTCCGGGGGTCGGGGCTTTTTGGCCCTGCTGTACTGCAGGCTATGGAGCTGTGGTGCTCTACCCCTGAGAGAGGGGCCGGGGCTGGCACTGGCTGTCATCCGCGGATCATGTGAAAGTGCCAAAAAGTCAAGTCGGGTATCGGGAGGTTAAACTGATTAGCCATGCACTTGTGCACCCTTGGGTCAGGGCCACAAGAACAATAGCTTGATTATGGCGTTCTATCCTTCTCTTTCACTGGCTTTAATAAGGCTGTTCTCTTTCTTTCTTCCCTCGCTTGCGTTCCCTCTTGCTCGCTCTCAAGAGTGCAAGAGTCTCAAGTCAGCTGATGGCGGCTTTGTCGGGGTTTTCCGATGAATGTTCTCCTTCTTCCCAGGCCCTACCCTACCCTTCCATCCTCCCTTCGTTTCATTCAGAGCTCTGTCTTTCTTCTCTTTCTCTCAGTTTCGCTCTCCTCCACCGCTTCCTGTGGCTATTGCTCCCTGCTGGATAGTCAGAGTATCTGCACATTCCCTCCTTATCGTCTTCTCTTCTCAAGTCTGTCAGCATCACTTTTGTCTCTCGCTCTGACGAGGCTCTCGTTTGATTTCTTTCTATCGTTCTTTCTCTCTCTTCCTTTCTTTCCCTTCTTCTTCTTCTTTCCGTCCCTCCTTTGGCCACACCCCCACCACCACTACCAACCCTCCCTGCTGCTCCCTCTCGTTGTGTTCCTCTCACTTTCGCCCACACTCCTCTCTGGGAAATGTAGATCTTTTCCTGACAAGTTCCTCGCGGACTGGAAAAGAAGCAAGGCCTCTGGAGATCGTCAGGAGATCCTCTGCCAAGAAATGCGTGGGAAATCGTCTGGATGGGAAGAAGAAGGGCTTTTTAATTGTTTTTTCTTTTTTTCTCTCTCTCTCCCCCCTCCTCCTCACTCCCTCCTGGAATTAGTCAGTGGAAAAATGCACTGATTGTTCATTTATTTATCTTCCATGAAATCAGGGGCCGAAAGCTGTGGGTGGCAAAGGTTGAAATTGAGAAGCTCTGTTCTCCAATAAAAGAAAGAAAGAAACAGGATGAAGTTTGTGTCGCTATCCTTTTTTCGTTCACATATTATCATATCCATCACGATGCATGGTTTTCTCTTTTGTTCTTATTATTATTTTATTATTTTTTCCCCATTTTCTCACTCAGTGAAGAGAGGAGGTTGGTGACTGGGGGCGCTTGGCTTTACCTGGTAGCGTAATTAGGCCTTAAAGTAAAGGTCTCATTTGAACACGCACTGGTCACTGCACAATGGATCAATCAGTCTCGCGTTTTAACGGCCCTGGCCCAGTATTTACTCTTTGTGTTTATACACTTTAGAACCTGCCTCCAAATACAGCTGGAATAACACCGGCTGTACTTTTGGGTTCATTAAATGCACAATCAGATGGTTTCCTGACTGCAGAGTGTTTCGGAGTTCAGCTGTGAGGTAGAGGCCTCTGGAAGTTCATGGATGTCTGGAGACAGATGTTATTTTTGTTGGCCCCGGAGGCTCCTGATCTGTAATGATTATATCCCAGACATCCTTCCCAGTTTACAGTACTGAAAAGAGCACATGAGCTGAGCTCTACTGATTGATTTATGTACTGTGTAGATGGAAGGAATTGGGGGGGCTGCAGTTCAGTGACTTTTATAATGAGGGAGAGAGCGTAACATCATGTATAAGGATTATCCCTTTGTTTTGACCTTTGCCTGCTGTATAACCCTCATTAGTGGGGTTAACAGTAACATCGCAGGGCATCATTTACACCTCGGAAAATGGAAATCCTTTTCAAGATCGGCAGGATCATTTGTTTATTCGGTTATATGTCATGTAATATCTATGTGTGTGTTTGATAATTTTGAAAGGAAGACGTTCCGCATGGCCTGCTTTATGATATATGGGTCTCTTCTGTACTGTGTAAAGAAGAAAAGAACGAGAGAGAGAGAGACAGAGGGAAAGAGAGAGAGAGAGGTAGCAGCTGTTGCAGGCCAGGCAGAGGACTAAGGAGTCTTCCCATGTCCCCATAAGAAAGATAGACACAAGAAAGACACTCAGACACAAGGCTGCTACTACTACACACACACATACACACACACACACACACACACACACTCACTCCCTTTTCCCCTGTCTCCACACACACACCCCTACACACAGCCACCGCAGCCCAAAACCCTAGCAGGGATCAGCAGAGGTCAATCTCTTGTTGCATAATGTCACTTACCATCTTTGTTCCGTAGTGGACTTAAAAGGGCTTTTTATTGCAGCCACACAATCAGGCTCCGTTCCAATAATAAAGGCGCATGACACATCAAAGGTAGGGGGCCATCAGGAACACTGAGGGAAGATCAGCATCTAAGCAACTGTATTAACACATTGTCCCCGCGCATGAATGAGACGGACTCATCGCCGATTTTCAGCTGTCAGATCAGCTCACGGACAGCGCAGGATTGAGACCGCTATTGTGCACGTCTCTATCTCCCAGAAGGCCCGGCGAGGAGAGGCCACCTTTTCTCAAGATGAGATGAATCCATACCGTGCAGCGTTAATGACTTCATTTGAAGATTTGATCACTCCGCGTTTGATCTGCTTGCATCACACAGACGTGACGTCACCCGCCGCCGCCCAACGCGAACAAAATCCGATGTTTTCAGAAGACAAGCAGTTCTGAAATAATCTTATCGATTTCCAGCTTCCACAGCAGCCTTTATTTTCTGCCCTTTCTTAAATTTTCTTTAATGCTTTTCTTCAAACTGCAATCTGGGAAGGTCAAGAAGTGATACAACCATATTACTGAAGCCAAACAATGGTTATGCTCTTCTTTAAATGGCAGCTTTATTGCATTATGCTTAAGCATGTCTTTAGAGATTTTGAGGTTATAGAGGATATATAGGTTTTCTTTATACTGAATGTGTCACTTCCTTATGGATGGGTCATTAAAATCGTTTAGTTTTTATGTGCTTGGTATCTAAAAAAATCTTGGAATTTTGTGTAGAAATAATTCATTTTGTCAAAATAATTAGTTGTTCATTTGTCAAATTAGCACTTTTCTGATTGCAACACAATGTCACATTTTACTATTCTAAGTTCTATTGGAGCGTACAGCACATTGATTGGTTGTCTTAGTAGTTTTTGGTACATAAGAAAACAACTAGGGGTACACTTACTGATACGTTTTAGGTTTAGTGTTTCCCAAAACCTTTTTTTAGTCTCCAAAATTCCAAATTCAGTTTAAAATAGTTATATATTGACTCCATTTCTGCATCTAGCATGTAGCCAATGATTTACATATGTTTTCTTATTAAAAAAAAAGTATAACTAGGCAAATATTTATTATTAAGAAACACAGTAAATACACAAGAAATAGTTCAATTACTAGAAAAAAAAAACATGGACACCATTACTACAACTATCTATCATATATAACATAATTACATTGATGAACTCTACACATAAAATAAAAATATATATAGATATGGTGATGTAATGCTTATACTATTACTACTACCACTACTACTACTACATACAAACTGCATAATACTACATATACTACTATTACTACTACTTCTATCACTACATTTTTGATAGTCTTTGCGACTGCACTTGAGGATACACTAAGATACTAAACTAAACTAAAAATACTGTGCTGTCAAAAAAAATCTGGCATCTTAGCAAGACATGCTAAGTTTGAAAAATATAAAATATAAAACATATTCTGCTTTGTTTAACACTTTTTTCTTTACACAGTAATTTCGCTACCACTTTAAAATAAGACTACCTTTAAAAAGGGTTTATAAATGGTTTACAATTAGTTTATTAACGATTACGTATTAGGTTGTAAGTGCCCTAAACATCATTAATAATCAGTTATAACACATATGTAGAAAGGGCAACAATATAGATAGCTGTGGGTTCACTATTTGGCAAACAACAGGTCATTGTTGCCCTTTCTACGTATGTGTTATAACTGATTATTAATTATTTTTAAGGCATTTACAACCTAATAAATAACCATTAATAAACAAATTGTAAACCATTTATAAACCCTTTATAAAGGTAGTCTTATTTTAAAGTGGTACCATAATTTCATATTAATGTCTCCATATTTTGGATGACATTAATATTAATGTAATCTAATTAAATCTTTTAAATAATTGAAAAACACTGAATTTAAGGTGTGTCCAAACTGGTATACAGTATGTAGATACACTGTTAGATATTTAGTATTTAAATATACAACAAGCTGTCTTTTTTGTGTTCACACTACAGTACAGTAGAGTTTTTATTTTTGTTTCTATTTTTTGTACATGATTTCAGTAAATGCAATGTATCTTTTTTCTCTACACATAAAAATCATAAAACAGTGCTTCAAAAAACATCAAAAATCTGCATTGAGCTTAATTGAGGCTGCCGTTATTTATCTATCTAGACGAGTGGACGAGCAGAGCGCCGGCTGAGTGGCTCAGTGTAAACCAGGAGAGGCCAGACGTCGAGCTCGTGCTCCGTTTTGGCTTGTTTACAAAATAATAGCAGAATCTTCATCAATCTGGAGACAGGGCATGGTTGGCGAGCTGAGACCCCCACATGTGAGCGGATGGTGGTGCCCATGAATCAGTGAGGAGGAGAGAGGGAGCGGGAGAGGGAGCAGGGCCTAGAGTCTGAATCGGATCACGGCAGGAAGCTGCGCTGGGTGGTTTGTTTAGCTGGATGTGATTTCGAGTGGCAGGAGGGGGTGTTGCCCAGTCATAAGGAACACAATGGGGCATACTTTCTCAACACGACTAATAGGCAATAATGACGTGGCCAGCATCCAAGCACCTCCACGGCCCTGCTTCCAGATTAAGATACCCCTACACACACACACACACACACACACACACACACACGCACACACTACCTCCTCCTTTTATTAATCACAGAGGCTCTTGCTTTCCTGCAGTTGTGGGAGAATTTATGGGAGCAAGGCAGGAGTTAATTGCTGAGTCCCAGTCCTATTAATTAATTAATTTATTTATTTATTTATTTTATTCTCTAACACACATTGATTGACCTTTACTGTTATTGCTCAGCGAGAAAATTAGTGTTTGGAAATCTTACAACAATTTTTTTTTTTTCACATAGTGTATGTTCACACACATGTTTTAAAAAAGAAAAGAAAAGTGATAATAAGGTTTTTATAAAAAAAAACAGTTTATTTAAAAAATGTATTTAAAAAAAGTGAAAGTCCTGAGTTTAGAGAACATTAGGAACTCATAAAGATTCTATACCAAAAAAAGTTTGCTTACATCCAAGCAAAAACCTAAGCTTTTAATATTTTATTTCCGAGAGTATAGCTAATATCAGATCATTTTAAAGTAGCAGCCCATAAGATTCCTTTTCTAAATTGTTTTTCTAAATAACATCCCTTGAATATCTAATATATTAATTCTAAAACCAGATTGGTCTGTTTTTATGGTTTGGATGGCTGTAATTGATATCTACATTTTGGAAAACACAGAAGTCACACAATTATTTATTTACATAAAACTGCATTAAATGTACTCCTTTTTATGCTTTGAGCAGTTACACATTTTCACCAGCGATGTCTCTAATTCCCCAAATCCCCAAAATGTAGGGACTGTTGCTTTAATTACATATTTTAGATGCTAATTAGTACTTTTACAAGTGTCAAATGTTATACAACACTCTATTAACACTGTGTTATACTGTAACTCTGTTGTGAGAGAGTTCTCTATATCCCCACATTTACAAAATGTATGAACTGTTGCTTTAAATAAATGAACAGCATGAATTTATGAATTTATGCCAAACAACACTGTATTAACACTGTTTTATTTTATATTACAGTAAACAAAGACCAAAAGATAACCAAAAAATATTAATTGAACATAATGAACATAACAATAAACTCAAAAACAAAAACTTATTTACATTAACCTGAATTAAACATATTTTTCCTCATGCTCTGCGCAATTACACTTTCTCACCAGAGAGGTCTCTAAATCCTCAAATCCCTCGATGCATACCCAAAACTTACTGACTGCCACTTTAAGTACAAAGTATTTTAGCTCATCACATCCTGAGGTCATTTAACCAAATTTTGCTCAAGGGAAGAAAAAGTGCAGAATGAACATACACTCTTATCAGCATTACACGCCAAACATCGCTCTATTAACACCCTATTATTTTATATTTTAGTGGACAAAAAAAAAGAAAAAAAAGAGAGAAAAGGGAGTGTCGTGTTGCAGGAAATAAGCACTCTCCCTTTCTCAGTAACTGATTCCAGGAAAAGGGCTAGTCAGAGAACGGAGGAAGAAGTGGAGTTGGTGGGGAGGGGGGGGCAAAAAAAAAAGATAGGGGGGAGCCAGGCTCTGGGATTTTTTTCAAAACACTGAACAAGATAGATTCTCTCCAAATCCTAATTGGAGAACAGTTGATTTAATTGGTATCCATTTGGCTGACAAAGGAAGGCGCGGGGTAGTGGGCAGGCTGGGAAGGCCCCTCGGGGGATGTGAACATGGAGTGGCTCTGCTGAACGCTCGGGGACGGATCACTTCCAAAGACGAACCGTGGGAGCTGGCAGGACAGATTGCAGCAGGAAAGGGAGGGGAGGAGGTGTGTGTTTGGGGGGGACTGGTGGGTTTGGGTTGGGGTGGGTGGTGAGTGTCTAGAGAAAGGCTTCCAGCGAAGAGGCATTTCTATTTTTGAAAAAGGCAGAGGGACGTTTGTGAGAGGTTTCGGAGCCCCTCTCGCCCCTCTTTCAGTCTCTCACTATCTCTCTCTCTCTCTCTCTCTCTCTCACACTCTCTGTCCTGCGTAACATGACGCTGACCCTCGCAGGACAGAGGGGACACGGTTCAGCAGGCCCCTGCAACCTGAGGCCTCTCGCTGGCCAGACAACTAAATTAAAGCGATCACAACAAACTGCCCAGGATTAACTCGTCCGCTTGGTCTTTTTGAGCAGCCCCTCGCCTCGCTTTTTCTCACCTTTTTTTTAAACCCCTCACAGGACAAAAACATGATCACATGATGACTTTATTTAGACCGGGTCTGAATATATCTGTCTTGGTGGAGTTTTTTAGGCAAGTATTGAGTTATACAAATAAATGACATCTAAAATTGACTTTTTCCACTCTTTTAGTTACATTTTATGGCATTTATCAGACTTACATGTTGTGAGACTGGTGGTACAGAGGTGGGCCAATGTAAGAGTCTTGCCCAAGGACTTTTATTGGTGTAGTGTATTGCGGTGTATTGCGGTGTAGTGTATTGAACCGCTGTCTCCCACTTGGTGTGGTAGCTTAATAGCATCTGTAGCGCCACCCCAAACACAAACGCAAATTAGATGATTATTAAATACATTCTTAAGCAAGCATCATATTGAAAGTATTGTTTTTTTTATATATATATATAATTTTACACTGATTGTGTAAATGTAAACAGTAATGAGCTGTTTCCTTAGAGGATGACCTAGGAATGCCTGCGATTACACATGCTTATACTTGCAAATTGACATGTATACGTTGCAAGTTGTTATCTTGTGAGTACTGGGAATACTTCTTTGATTTACAGTGCAGTGGGTGGTAATGATTCTGAATGCATATCACACAGTTATTTTATTATATTCCATGGGATATAATAAAAGTCAGAGGACATAATACAAGTTCCTGACAATGCAACCAATGTCACATAAAATCCTTCCCAATGACATGTTCAATAATTTGATGTATTTGTAAAATATAAGTGGTTTCAGACTATGCAAACTTCACTTTCACTGTAAACTCAAGACTGAAAACTGTAGGAGGTTCTTTCACATTGTGTCCTATTTTCTCCTCAATTTATGAGACCAATTACCCAACCCACTCATTAGGACTGTCCCCATCACTACCAGTGTCCAGCACTAGAAGGGTGAATGCTAGCATATGCCTTCTTTAACACATGTAAAGTCAGCCACCGCCTATTTTTGAATTGCCACTGATGTAGCATCACCAGTTAACCAGCACAGCTCCCCACCTCTGATACATCAGCTACCAGATGTCTGTGCTGACTGACATTACATTAGGAGTGAGGGGGAGAGAGCAACTTATAGCCTCCCAGAGAGAGCACTGGCAATTGTACTCTCTCAAACTTCAAGAAGGTTTTAAACCTACCTTTTTTGGTTCAAACCAAATACGCGAACCATAGTCCAGACCAAAGGACCAGAGTTTGGTCCTACCAAAAGAGGTGGTCTCAGTCCAGATCTCCTGAATCATGGTCCAGTTTGTCTGTAGTATGAAAGTTCTGTAGTTTTCTAGATGGTTTAGTATTTTTAACCAAATACAGTAACTTGAGGCAGTCTTTAAACAAACCAGAGAAAAAAAAATAATTAATGTTGTGCCACAAGTTGTAAAAAACACCCTTAGACCTCTAAAAGCCTTATATCCACAGTTTTGCATTTATTTATTTAATACATAAGACAATGGAAACACATTGTCCAAGCTTATACGCAGTCATTGGTTCTTCCAGATTTAAAATGGCTTGATTGTGTTAAACAAGCATTAATTAAACTCCAGCAATTTCTAAATGTTGTGGTAAAGATGATGCAGTCAGTGTGAAATCCAGTAGTCAAGCATATTGTATAGTTGAGAGTGTTTAAGTTGATTAGAAAAACAGACTGACATTTTTCACATGAGTGGTTTTTGGCTGTTTTTATGTACTGTGTGTGTTTTTGAGAGTATCAGAAAGTGAAAATGGATGTTTTACATTTGTGTTCATAAGCCAGATTGGCTTAAGAGCTCTCTCTCTCTCTCTCTCTCTCTCTCTCTCTTTGTGTTAAAATTATTTAAATGCTTTTTCACAAGAGATGTTTCATGTTTTATCATTAAAAAAATGTGTACATGCATGTGTGTGCATTTGTGTGTGTATAGCTTGTGTGTGTGTGTGTGTGTGTAATAAACAGAGTACATCTGTGGGCTGTGGAAGCCCGGATGTGCAGACAGGGAGAGACCCAGGTGCTGCTCTGTTTTCATGGCCTCTGTGGGGAGGAAGGGTGTTGGGATGGAGAGAGAGAGGGAGGGAGGGAGGGCAGGCGGGCAGAAAGCACATGACCTTGGGCCAGGCACCAGAGACCTTCACACTTTACCGGGGGACTCTCTCCACCTCTGCTTATGTCTTCCTTCACTTTCACTCTCCTTTCTTCTTTCTCCCTCTCTCTCTCTCCTTCTCACTCCGTCCTCCAGCCATCCCATAGGAGGAGCACACTGTCCAGTCAGTTGGTGTCTGAATTAGGGCGTTAACTATTGCTGTAACTTGCTGTAAGTGGGATAAGGAGTCACCTAGAGCATACAATAGGGTCACATCTGTATCTTTATCTATATCTACACCAATATACAGCTCTGGGGAAAAAAAAGAAACAACTTAAAAATGGCTAGTTTCTTTGTTTTTAACAAATTGTAAAACCTCTGGAATATAATCAATAAGAAGATGGATGATCACAAGCCATCAAACCAAGCTGAACTGCTTGAATTTTTGCACCAGGAGTGGCATAAAGTTATCCAAAAGCAGTGTGTAAGACTAGTGGAGGAGAACATGCCAAGATGCATAAAAAATTTGAATAATACCTACATATACCTATAAATAGCAAAATCAGAGAAATTGATTCAGAAACTAAGTGGTCTCTTAATTCCCAGAGCTGTATATGTGTGTAATATTTTTTCCTGGTTAAAATGTGTTAAAGGTTAATTTATTATTGGATACAAAATGATAGGATCTGTGTGAAATGGCCCTCCCTTTAGAGATTGCATTGGTCTAATCCCGATTACTGGGATCAGGCCAATACAAGCAGGAAATGATGGATCTGATATCTGAGCAGAAAATAAAAAAAATCTGATCCTTGAATCCTTGAATGATGTCACCTAAAGTAGCACAGAATCACTTGCAAAGAGAATGACAATAAAAAAATCATATTAAATTCTTCATTTTGATTAGTTACTCAGATTTAATAAGACTAACGTTGCATAAAATGTAGGGGTCCTACACATCCTGGAAAATGTGGAACGACTGGAAATTTAGAGACTGTTTTTCCATTAATGGAAACTCATGGAAAATTGCTGGAAATTCATGGAAAACTGTCCTGGTAATTTTTGTGAACTGAAACCACTGATTAATAGAACAACTTACAGAGGGATTTTCATCATTGAATGTCATTGAATGGTACATCCAATAATTTGTCAATGCATAAATACTGGCATGCAATCATGGGAAATGTCCTGAGAAACATGTCTTTAAAACAATGGGAACCCTGAATTGTTTTCACTATTTTTTTGCTTCACAATCAATATTTCCTCAGTTATTTTGATTATGTTATATTTAATTTAATTCATGATTCTGTGTTTGTAAAGTACCTCTTTTAAACATATGTTCATTAGTTTGGTGTTATTATACATGTATTATACATGTTCCAAGCATTATGAACTAATAATAAATGTAAATTGTTAAAGAGTCATGAGTCAGTAAAACAAACCAAAGTATGTGTTGTGAATAGCTGCAGTAAATAGCTGGCTACATGTATTACTATCCTAACAATAACAAATATAGTACTGTATGGAATTAGTACTTTTTAATAATAAACTTTTTTATTAAACAATCTGTTTCAAAAGACTGCTTGTAAATAAGATATACTGAGATTTCACTGTAGATAACCACTACCGTGATTGACTTGCCTTTATTGTGCCTTGTTCAAAAATCAGTCCAGTCTGAAACATTCCTTTTAAATTAAATATAAGTGGGCAGGGTTTAACTGCTGTGGAATGCATAGTTTCTAATTTCCTAACATTGCAGAAGCAAAATAATGTAAAATAGCCTGTTTGTGCCATTTTAGATCCCATTTACACCTGGTGACTTCAGGCATACTGAGACCAACCCACATAATAATACAAGTGTAAACACGACTAAGTCGTATTAATACATTAATTACGAGCCCAAACTGGGTTGTAAATATTGATATAAAAATTAAAGTTGAAAAAGTAAAATTAACTGAGCAGTTTTTGAGCAGTTTTTCTCAGTGTGAGGAAGGAACATAAAAAATGATTTAAATTTATTTAAAACTTTTCACTAGTCAACTGGTTAAAATCAAAAACTGTCCTGTGATTCACTCAGGATGTTCAGTATATTTCAAAGAAGCACTTCCTGCTGTTAAAGTGAAAGACAGTGTTTCCACATCTTTTAAAGTGTATGTAACATGCATGTGAACATGGGCTGATCACTCAAATCATTTAAGGAGGTGCTTTCGATCCATGTGCTACAGCAGTGTGAAAAAACGTTTGTCTACACCAAGACACATTTGACAACCAAAAGCTATCCCAGTACAACCAAAACATCAGTAGTAATTGCTGTGCTTTGAGACAATTTGTATGTTCTCTTTTACACAGCAGTCAGATTTCAGTCTATTTAAGTGAAGATCCCTTTGAGCGCCCAGTGTAAATGCATGTGGCTTAAATCTAATCAGGATACAATCCAGACACTATTTACATAAAGTGACCAGGTGTAAATAGTGTTTTAGGTTGTTTTTTTTATATATATACTGTAGATATGCTTAAAACTTATTTAAAACTTTATAAAAAAAAAAAAAAAACAGTTTTTGGGGAAAAATAAGATCAGGTAGTTTTAAGACTAAGACTCAAGGCCATCTTTCATTGCCACCATCACGTCCCGCCTGCAGCGGTGATGCATGGCTCTTTCACTTTAGCATCAATTTACTCAAACAAAAGTAGCTTGTTTACATAATCATTAACTGGCGTAAAGGCGTTCCACTCGTGACGTGCCTTTTTCCCAGCCAAGTGCATTAAGCACCAGTCAGCCTTTTAAAAGCGAAGTTCAAAAAAAAAAAAAAACATCCATGCGACAATGTACGCTTGCCCCGTTGTTCTTAAGCGTATTCGGTTAGAGCGCGGCTAAAAACCTCACCACTTTAGCTATGAGGGGCCGCGGTCAGCCTTAATCCCCCCTACAGTATATGACGGGGCTGCCCTCACCTTGCCAAGCACTTAAAGAAGCAATCTCTCAAAAAGTCGCCTTTCAATTAGGGGCATGTGTGTGCGCACGAGTGCGCGTCCGCTAAAGGGGAGACTGAGGGGCAGAGAATGGGGGCCCATTCCTGATGTAAATGAAGAGATGCATATCAGCGTTAATCCATTGCTTTGTAGTCACAGCCATACCCAAAGTCTGTCTAATTTCCCTCGCCCTCCCCTTTCGCAGGCAGGAGTGTATCGATCCGCCGTAATTGAAGTGTACTTGATAATCCGAGAGGCAACAGGGGAGAGGGAGACCCTCAACTCTCACACTGATGCACGGGGAATGTAGATGTGTGTGTGTGTGTCTTTGTCTGGGTCTGCGTCTGTGTGTGTGTGTATGTGTGTGCGCAAGCGCGCTGCCTCCGTAAGGGTTCTTAGGTATGGGCGGGTTGGGCAACACCCCTTTCACAATTTTTTCTCAGCTGATTAAACTCATTGAGAGGCAGACGAGTGGAACAAATGGATACAAAGCTTTGCCTGCCAGCCAACAGCAATACAGATTTCTTCATTGGAACTGCCAGCTCCAAATCTCCAAGGCACTCTCCGCGCCGACATTACCCCTGCAGGAGAGACTTGCCTGACGTTCTCTTAACTATAGGAACCACTGCACAAAGACAGCTTATACCCAGAGAGCGAGAATAGCTCATTAGCAGGGATATTCCGCTCACGCTATCATGCAGCGCTGAGAGTAAATGTTTCTCTCTCAGTGCGTGAATATTGTTCAGATGTTCCACCTCCTAGAAGACAAGCGGAATTGATGGAAAGAGTCGATTAAAACAATGTGGTGTAAAGAGGTTTAAATGAACCAATGTAAAATTGATACTGATTGACTTTTGACTTTTGAATATTGTTCGAATACTGAAATGAATTAACTTAGGCTGCTTTTCCACAGCAGTGACAACAGCAAAAACATCCTAAAGTTTAATACACACGTGCTACATGACAATATGTCTCAGTCTGAAAAGCCTGATTGGAAGTCATGTGAATTTTATGGCCATGCAATTTGACATTCACTAAGAAGATTAGGAAATGGATGACAGCAGTGAGGAAGGTTTTCAGTGGTGGAATTATGAGGAAACATGCCTAATAAATACGTATTCCTGTGGTACGTGTAACGCTGGTGGTACATGAGGCACACCAATGGGATCAACCACCAAATAAACTATTTTTCTGTATCAGAAACAAAATATTTTACAAGCAAATGCATGTGGGTACCTGTGGATGTCCAAATCTCTGGGTCTTAAAAATTGTTACTGTCAGATAAAAAAAAAAAAAAACCTTATATCTCTAAAATGAACATTTTTTTCAAATGTCATAAACTCAAAATGGAAAAAATAAATTAATAAATAAATCTCTTTTCTTTCTTTTGGAATTTGTAGCATTCATTTATTGTGTTTCAAACTGACATCTGGATATCCAACAGTCCCTAGTTTGCTTGCATATTTTCCTGTGCATGACTTAAATGTGATAATTTGAGTTCCTAATTCGAGTGTAGGTGTTGCATGGTCTAAAATGTTTGAGAACCACTGCTTATATGGGATATATACGTTTAAAAACATTTACTAAAATTAGAAGCCACAGATTGATAGCTCCTGTGGCTTCTGTGAAGATGAAAGCAAATTGCATGCGCATCAGTTCGGGAAAATGAACGGTTTTAGATGAATGCTGGAAATTAGAAATTAGAAAATTAGATTTGCGCCACATAACATGCTGTGTGAATGTAGCATTAAAATTAAATAACTATATTTTATTTTATTTAGAAGTAATCTTACAAATAATAATATGTGCAAATAATGTGCAACTGTATTAGTCAAAAAGCGGCTTTATCATAGCTATAGGTTGCAGAACATTAGTTTGTAGAAGTCTAGACGTTTTATGGATATGTATCATAGTTTATCACCTAGTAGATTGTATCAGATCAGATTGTGTACTGGCTATGGATTTCATCTGGTCTTTTCTTCTGAGATTTGAACCCTATGTTAACCAGAGAACAAGGTACAGGCTGGACTACATTGTGTAGTGTGATGCAATTCCAAATTACATTTGCGATTAGTCGACTTTCTTTTTTATAATCAACTCTGCAAAGCCACATATAGTTGCGTATGGTCAAACAGCTATAGATGGGTTTTGCCGATTTTTTTTGTATTACAGCAGTTTCTTTGTCATGCAATTTGATTGTTAGCATATGGTAACAATACCTGTTTAGGGGTTAAAAGCTGTTATAAATATTGTTATATTGTTATAAATATAAACAGTTAACAATAATTCTGATTCACTAGACAGAAGATTTCTTTCAAAGCAGCTTCTAAAAGAATTATCTAAAAAAAAGGAGTAAACCAGGCTCCTCAACATCTGCATTTATGTGCTCATTTACATTTAAATCAGTCTCAAGTCTTTTTTGTATTTTGCTTTTGTGCAAAGCACTCATTTTTCATGCAGACTGCTCAGGTCACACAAAGCCTGCATTATCAGCCCTGTGACGCAGACACTTGCTTACAGTCCGGCCTGTTTCCTGTCCTCTTGGCGGCCAAATGTCAGCGCATTTCGATCAAGAACACCACCACGACTGTGTGGGAGCACTACAGTTTTAGGCCTTCAAACACACAAGGGCAGCACTGGAACAAGTGCTTCTTTATTGGACAGGCTCTCAGAGACACCCTCCACCAACACAGAGTGCACCCTTTCCTCACGCAGGCATTAAGAACAGTAAAAAGTGTCTCTTTAAACACATTATAGCAAGATGTAGAGCTGCCAAAACAATTCACCCATACAAATATTTCATTTTATGTGTCTGAAAATAAAAAATAAAAATAGAAAATCTGAAAAGCACCTAAAAATTTTCCTGGTTTTTACCATATTTTGGCCATTACATGTTCAACTGAATAATTAAAGTGTCTTAAATTAATTTTGTAAAGGCTTCTAAGTAATATTAATTCATAAAATTGACTCTGAATTATTTAATATTAGAGTGATAGCCTTCAAATTTGAGTATGTAATTTCAGGCGGAAAATTGTAAAAAATAGGCTTGGGGCTTAAGAGGTTAACCAACATTTTCCAGCAACCTCGCAACCTCACAACCTCAGGTGAGTCTGCAGTCACTCACTGGATACGGAGCACGGAACTAACCAGTAGTGACTTAACTGGCAGCTAATTAGGTGGGCAGCTTTCCAGAACTTACAGGAGATTATGTGTGCAGCACTTGTACTTGAAGCGCTTAGTGGTATCCAGTTTTAACCTTTAAGCTTAGCCACCGTATAAGATAACTTAGTGCAGATAGATGCAGCTACTGACTGGACTTTGACCCAACATCACACACAGACAGATGTTTTGTGTGAGACTATAATGTACTATATATACTTATTGTCCAAAAAAAAATGCACTCAGAAGGAATCAGCTGACAGGAATGAAACTTGGTGGGAAGCTTTGACATCATGGGATATGCAAATGGTTTAAGTGCTTTAATGTGACAAAATAAAAAGATAACTGGCCTTTTTGCAGCATCTTACTGCACTGTAAACCCATACGTTGTTTGAACTCAAATGATTTAAGCCTGTTTTACATAAAATTGGATATTTCCAAACAATACTCAACTTTTTTGAGTTAGTTGAACATTTGTGGGCACATATACATTAAAACTGAGATCTTTAAGTAGAACCAGTTTATAATAGCTGAGTTTAGTCTGTTGCCAGCTTTTTTTCCATTGGCTTCTGTCACAATTGATTTGCATACTCGGTGTGTCCAACTGTTTCTGACTAACAATCACCATCAGTGTGTAGTGATTCCCCCTGGGCTACCTTAGAAATAAATTAAGTTCCCCTTTAGTAATAATAACTTGATGTTTTAATTTATGCTAACTCAGGTTTTCATTCCCAGTACTTTCATTTTCATTACTTGAAAAATTGAGCAAAACAGCTGCCTTAAAAAAGTTAAGTAAATTCAACTTATCCAGGCTTACAGTGTACAAGACTATACAAGGTAATCTCGCTGTGCATGCTTTCCATTCTGATATTTTGTAAAAAAAATGGTTTGGAGAAGAATTTGAAAGCAATTTGAGCAGTTGGAACAATTTACGAGGGGTCGCATCATAAGGCTAGGGTTAGTGTTAGGACAACAAGTGTTAACAAAAATAAAAGAGGGCACACACCAGTGACATAAAGGATCTGGGACACCTACATAAACCATAGAGAGGGAGAACAGATTTATTATCTAACAATCGTGTAGTGACACAACAGCTACAAATGTGGGAATTCAGCAAGCAGTGATGTCCTCTGCAAGTCTTCCTGTTGGTGCCAGCACCATTGGCAGACAGCTACACGATACAGGACTTTGAATTAAAAATGGCAGCAGGTCATCTTCAGTTGAGAAGACCAGAGAATTTATGTGTGGAGGCACTGTAGTCAGTATGAAAAAGATGAACAATTAGTTGTTATGCATTACACATCCAGGTGATCAACACTCCACCCCTACCATAAAATCTGCAGGAACTGTGTAAGTATATTATGCATTATTATGCATGGGATATATTATCACAGCACACCATTAGGAACCTCTACAACTCCTTGCAAAGATGTGCATAGCATTGTTTGTTCTTTTTTTTTCATTGAAGAAAAATAAAATATTACACATACAAAAATTTCAATAAACACTTTTTTTGTGTCCAAAACATAAATGATGTATTGTTTTTATATCTAATCTCAGACTATATTTTCTGTCCTTCATTACTGTCAAAATGGTGCCTCCAGTTCTGTTTGTGTGTTCAGTGTATTTATATTATCACAATTTCTGAACCACATCAAAGATACAGACCTGAATCAGTTCAAAATTAAGACTTAATGATGCATAGACTAGTTTGTTAAAGAATCCTAAACAAGTCTATGTGAGGTTAGAGGTTTACGCCCCTGATAGTTGGAGGGCAGTAAATTGTAGGATTGACGGCTGCAGCTGAAGGGGTTAAAGGAAGGGAATTTGGGTTTAAATCTGGGATAGTCCAGCCGTATGAGATGTCAGAGCAAATGCTGCTCTCTGAGACTGATTTCTGGAGACGTTTAGTAATTGAGACGATGTCCCCTCTTGAACTGGCAGCAGGGTCGCGTCTGTGGCCCACCTCTTGGCTGACCTCAGCATGTCGCCCCGTGGCCCAGTCGAGCACGTTTACAGTCTGCACAGCCCCAACCCATCTCTCTCTCTCTCTCTCTCTCTCTCTCTCTCACTCTCTCAGTCTTTCTCTCTTTCTCTCAGTCTCTCTCTCCATCTCTCTCTGTCTTTCTCTCAGGCTGCTAGGAAACAGACCTTTACTGAGACAGCTTATTAATAGCCAATGAGGAGGCAAAGTGGAACACAGGAGAGTACTAAAAAATAATCTGTATCATCTTTGTTATTGTAATGTTGACTCTTAATCCAAAAGAACACATAGTGGCATTTGCATAACAGACAGAATAAAAGCTGTGTAAAATTCCTTACAGCACTCTGTCTGTCCTTAACTTTAACTCCTGAAACAGGTCTGTTATAACCTTTATGTAATGAAAGCACTTTATTATAATTTACTTTCTTTATTCTTTTAATTTCTGAGAAGTAGCACTAATTTCCATATTCATCCTCAGTATTAGCTGTTCATTAATGTGGTGCATTAATATCAACCAGTTACAGTAAGAATAGTTAACGTTAATGTAGTATAATACTGGAATCCTATGATAATATTCTATATTATATAGTTTTTGAGCATTTAAAACATAAAAATTGTAAAGGACAAATATTCATTGGTGTCTGTAATTGTGGACTATAGCAATCCCCTCATGCACTGCAAAAATAGTAACAATAATATATCCAACATATCCAAGCAGACAAGGATTACCCAGAATTCATTGTGTTGTTTGTTCTGAAGATTTACATGCAGGTTTTTTCCTGAAAAAGACTGTTTTGTCTAGGCCAAAATGTGAATATGGAATATGTTAGATGTGTAAAGATGTGCTGTCACACATACATACATAAACACACACACACACACACATGTATACACACAAACAGACTCAGCAGCCAGACACCTACAGATATCCTAGTGCCCCAGCCTATCACAATAGAGCTGAGATATATGAGGCTTCACACTTTCTCTCAGCATATGTTTGTCTGTACATGTACAAACACACACACACAGCTCAGCAGGTATCCGGACCCAATCTGCCCTCTCCCCTCAGGAGCGAATAAGGAATAACCATAACTCCTTCCTCCCTGCGCTGCCCTCCGCGACCCCTGCTTTAAGTGGGCAGCGGGTAATTGGCGAGGCGGTGTCGCCCATCAGCCAGCACCACCGCATGTGCCTTTCACGCCGCCACTATTTATTATATTCTGCGCACTTCCCCAGGCCGGGTAATCAATTTCACAAGGATACAGCGCTGATATCAGCTGCTGCGCACATCATGAGACCAGCCCCTCTCTTATCAAGTGCAGAATTGCCGGCTAGAGGTCAGGAGCAGATAAACAGTGGCGTAACGCAAACTCCCGCACACACACATACACACACAGACACACGCAGACACACAGACGCTCCACCCCCTAAGAAAAGCGTGTGGAGGTGAAATCAGGGCTAGTGGTAGGGTAGAAACAAAGCACACGCTGCAGCTAAAGGTCGTGGCCCCTGTAATGTTGTCTCCTGTTACAGCCAACCTTCAGAATTTCATCAAGCGCATCATGATTCAGCGGCAGAAGCGAGCTCATCTGTGTGTGTCTGTGTGTGTGTGTGTGTGTGTGTGTGAGAGTGTTGTGAGGAGGGGTGGATTAGCCTGCAGACGCCCTTTCTTTGATTATCTCCCTGCACTCTCGGCAAGCCTTTATGGACCAAGCCCTACTCCATCAATCATAGCCCCGGCTCTCTGGCCCTCTGCCTGCCCCATGTCCCCTCATCTCCACCGGCTCAGCCACCGGGGCAGAGTACAGTCTTACAGCAGCTGAGAGGGGGAATAGCAACACCCCACAGATCGCTCTCCCCCATCTACAGTTCTACTTCTTACTCCAGACCAGCTTTAAAAGTGACCACACACTATTTTTACACTCCTCTGTTGCGGCTGGCTAACCTACACATGATCTTTATTTTCACACACTGTTGTAGGTTAGGGATGCACTAAAAATTTGGCACCAAAAAAACACTTTTGGTGTTCTGTCGAACAAGTGAAAAAACTGTTAATAATTCATAGCAAAAATTAACTAACTCATTTTAAGTCATATTGCAGTGTTTCCTCTAATGCCAGGCTCCAATTACCTCCCACCCTAGCCCCCAGTGGCACTGCGTATCAGTGCGTATCAGTACAAGGCCTTACACCCTGCTCATTTATCACGATTGGCATCTATTTATTCAGTTTCCTGACATTTTATAAACTGTCTGTTTTCCTGCTGAAAGATTAAACTTGTAAATGGTTTCATTCACATGTGACTTGAGTAGCATGGCTACTAGGTAAATTCATGACTAAAATTGCACAGCTGAGGTAAGTTCACGATTAAAGTTGTGCTGATAAATCAGCTAGCTACCTAAATGGCTGATTAAAATAGCACTGCTGACATACAGTAACTTATATCTACAGATAGAATAGCACTGTTGGGGTGAATTCAATGTGTTTTGTTCAGTATGCTGGGAATTTAAACTGTGAACTGTTCAATGGTAAGTGTCAGAAGGTCTGCCCACTAAGTACCAAGATTTGTAGAATATCCCAAAACAAGTCATTAAGTCGTCCACACCTAACACTTAGGTTAACACACCATATTAAATGAAATTAGTTATTATTAGCTAAGCATAGGAGTGTAATTACACAAAAATATGATTAATATTATATGGTTGCATCATCTACAAACACAGAATCCTACTTGTTAATATACCACTTTACTGGCTATTTAAGTGCAAATGTCCAGTTTCTAACACCACTTGAATTTAGCATTAGCATAAGGCAGTGGTCTTCAATCCTTTTCCTGGAAAGCTATACCTTTTTTATTTATATATATATATATATATATATATATATATATATATATATATATATATATATATATATATATATATATATATTTTTTTTTTTTTTTTTTTTTTTTTTTTTTTTTTTTTACCAGGTTTTAGCCCCAACCCAAATCTAAAACACCCCCTTCAGCCAAGCAGGGACTATTGTAGGTAGTGATTAGTTGGATCAGGTGAGGGTGGATTAGGGTTGGATCCAGAACCACTATAAGGTAGCTCTTCAGAGCAGGATTTTGGACAAGTCCTCTAAAGAAAAGACTTATTTGGCTTGTAATGTTTTAAACAGTTCTATAAAGAAAAGACAAAGATTTCCAAGACCAATAACTGCTCATTGGTTCAGTTAGCTCTCATGTAGCTTCACAGGAGTGCTCTGGAATTGTGGTGAAATGGTTTCCAGGTAGAACCTAATTATTTATTATTTTATATTCCTTAAATCCTCTGTGACAAAGCTAAAATTTGCTTTTATTAGCTTTTATTTCATTTTATTTTATTTTTCTGTTACACCTTAAATGCTGCAGCCTCTGCCATCTGTGGCAGCATTTAAGGTGGAACAGGAAAGTTAGCTTGCTGGCTAGCTACTAGTGATTTTTTAAAGAATGTTGTGAAGAAAATAGCAATAAAAAATTGAAACTATACTTTAAATTATGGTAATATTGTGTTTATTGTAATGCTTAGGAAACAAAACACTATTTTTTTGTTTTTTTTATTTTCAGCTCTCTGTTTTGAGTGTGCCTCTGAAAAATATCAGTTTGAAGGTTAATGTATCCCCAACACTCCCCTCTACCCCTCCAGCCTAACAAGCATTAGGACACCCTACCCCTAGACATGAAAATGCAAAACAGAAGGGTAGGGCTATGTGGTAGGGCCAAGGGGTGAAATGGCCTTAGGCCTTAGTGCTCCAGCCTTTTAAAAAAATCATACATTGTGTGCAAGGTCTTAACGATGAGGTGAAACCTGAAAAAGCTGCAATAGTTAATAATAGGGGTTGGATAAAATATTAATATCATGATAAATAGTATTGTTTTCAATTATGATACATTACTGATACATGGCATTCAATGTCTATATTTTTTATTGAAACATAGGTGCTGTAAACTAAGCCACTGCTTTATTACTCTAAATGTTGACGGTACTCAAATAAAGAGGGTAAACCTGTAGTAAGGAATATTTAATATGAGGTGATACCTATCATTATTGTGAGCAACATATCGTGATACCATTGTTATCATAAGATGCCCTGTGATTTCCAATCCTTACTTGGTAACCTCTTCTATACCTCTATATTTCTCTATATGTTTGGTGTTACATGATTGACATAATTTTTATCATGATAATATATTTTACTACATATCAGCTCTTACACAAAACCATACATGCAGAAAAAGACATGTCAGGTTTTGTCTGATATCACATAATGCAGTTTCTGGGGATGGATAGGGGGCCAAGACACACACCTCCAAAAGATGTTCATCTAGGACCCATTCCCCTCTGCAAATATACACAGCTGCTTGCGGAGAATCCTGGGCTGTGTCTACACAGTCGGGCCCGCGACCTAATGAATGTTTACACAGGCTGATTCCAAAGCGAATGACATCCTCCTGGTTCTGACTCTCCGGTAGGCCATCAGACAAGCCCTAAACTGCACCGTGCCAGTAGTTAACAACTACTCCCAACGTTATGACCTTTCAATCCCTAACAACTTGATCTGGTTACTGTGATCTAAATGGCTATGAGAGACTCCGCTAAAGTACTAGCTTGTATGTGTGGTACATGTGAGAGAATTGCAGTAAATAGAGTAATGTATAGAATATTCTTACATTTACATCTTCAATTTAAGCTTCTTTTTAAGCTAACAATGAAGGAAAAATGAATATACTTTATAATCAAAAGATTTACTTATCTTAAAAACCCTTATATTCCCATATACACATGAATGACCCATTTATATTCAAAACGTGGCACAATACCAATATATCTTACTTCCAGCCCTTACAGGTTTTATTACCATTATACACACATTCATACTTACCATGGAGGTTCTAGCATCTTTGACTAGTATAGTGTATTGTCTTAATTTTGCACATTAAAAAAGCTATTTTAAATAAAATAGTATACTGTAAAATAAATAAATAAATAAATAAATAAATAAATATTGTTTAAAAAATGATTTTTTTTATGAATGGTAGCAATGAATACAGCTATAGCAATAAAACATAAACTGAGCTTTGGAAATGGGTTTTAAAAAAAATGTCAATTTACAAAGTCTTTCTCTGTAATAAAGTAATGTAGGAACAGTTCATGTTACTTAACCTTCTACTGCAGCATTTACACAATTACACACAGCACATTCACACTTTAATCATAAAAACTAGAAAAAAAGACACAGAAACACAGATAGTAAGACTCTCTAACTATTAAAAGTATAATTCTTTTCTTTAGTGAAATTACAGACAAAGCTAGAGAGTGATGAGTACTGCTTCCTAAACATTCAAAGACATTGGAAACTGAAGAAAACTGGTATAGGAAGATATGGGTCAGGTCTGGCTGACCCACATGGCAACACCTTCAGCTCAGCTTAATACTAGACTTAGACTCAGTTTTAAAAGTTAAAGAGAGGACTTGAATGTTAGTGATAAAGTCATTACTAAAATGGGAGAAGCTAGCTTTTAAAAGCATATTTTAAATATATTTTCAATCTCGACCAATTGTAACAATATAATAGTAACATAAAATATGTATTATATGTAAAAATAATTCCCACATAACATTCCTGTTTCTGCACATTCCGTTGGACAGCAGTTAACTGTGATTGTGTCACTCCTTTCATTACGGGTGTAAGGCACTGCGGCACAGTGACTTAGGAGTGTGTAGAGATTTATTGCAGTAAGCTGTTGACACCTGCCTCATTCCTGTGGAGGAATCTACTATGTCTCTCCTACTCTGTCTCCTTCTGTGCAATCTCGTCTGACCCCATGATGATTATCTGGGCTGAAAACTTGAGTTTTTTTTTTTTTTTGGTGTTGTTGTTTTTCTCCCTCCCCCTCTCTTTTTCTTAGCCCCTATCTCGTCCCTCGGCCTGCTGGCTCCATCCGGCCCATCAGTAAAGCCTCCACACACAGGCTTTAAGACACAGCCATATGGTGGTGCTTGTACACTGTGGACAGGGAGACTCAGGGACAGGCATGATCTGATGAAGCGTTCTCAGAAAAAAAAAAAAGAAGGAGGGAAAAAAAAGAAAAGAAAAGGAGCAGTTTACTTCACCACTGAACCAGGCCAAACTGTGTGTGCACGTGCTTCTGTCAGTGTGGTGTGTGTGTGATGTGTGTGGTGTGTGTGTGTGGCTTTATAAGCCCTGAGGATAGAGAGGAGATTCATTGATGTCTCTCTGTGGCACCACCTAGGGGACCTAGAAAAATCTAACAGGAATGTTTTTCCTTCATATTGATCACAGATAAAAATAGATTAAATGTAATAGCATGCAATGATATTTGTTTTAGAATTAAATAATTACATATTAATCTTTTTTGTGAGGATTTAAAATTGGAATAGAAGCATTATACTCTCTAATTACTATGGTACACATATACTGTAACAAATTGCTGTAGTTTTCACAATATTACTAATGTATAAAGTACAAAGCCTTACTGTAAAACATGTATACACCATCCTACTGTCGTTTTTTCTAGCACAGTAATTATGAGCGTTTCCTTTTTAGCAGTTTAAAAAAGATTTAATCTTTGCTAATAGTATGAATTTCCATTATTTACAACTCGGACACATTTTTTTTATTTGAATGCAGACAGAATTACAGCTTTAGATCCTATTTTTATATTGAGTTGAGAAGAAAAACATATGTTAGCCTCCTTTTTGTGAGTTTAAAGATCATAGACATCCATAATATTGATATATCCAACAAAAAATAAGAACCACTGCTGGCCATGATTGTCTTGTTATGTAACTGCATCATGTTGCCCATCATGAGGGAAAAAAACAACAAAAAGACAACACTGTTTTAGTAAGAAATTTAAATCAAAACAGCCACAAAATAACAAACACATTGAAATGACAATGCAATAATAATAAAAAAAGAATCTTTGTTGCCTGAAAGCAACACTATGCCACAGAGGCTAACAGGTTAACAGAGGCTAGACGCTAGTGGTCAGTTACCTCAACTTGCTATCAGCTTGTATCTTTTAAGTGATTAACAGTCAGTCTGTGTCTGTAAAGATGTAGTTACCCATACTAAGTGTGAAAAGTACCTTTATTTTATTTTCAGTTTATTAGAACAGAGTTTATTAACAGATTTCAACTTGTCGTTTATTAGCTTCTTGACACCAAGAAGCTAACGCTAGCTACACGACACCGGGAGAGAGAGATGCATGAGAGTAAACCTCCCTGAGTTAGCTTAGCTGGTAAGTAAATCACTACCAAAATAAACTATTTGCACATAAAAGTTTTATAGATTTAGTTACCTGGAGATTCATTGTGTGTGTCAGGATATATTGCTAGCTAGCTAATTAGCTAGTTAGCTAGCTTACATGTGTTTAATGTTAGCTAACCTTGCTCCATTTAGTAAAGCTTGTCACTCTTCTTACTCCTAATTAAATTTAACTTAATACATGTTTTAAAATGTTGAAAATGATTACATTTATAAAAAAAATGTGATTTAACAGTGTTTTCAGTTTACAGTATATAAGATTAATTTAACATTAGAATAAATGAACTATTTGTACATAATATTTTATAGATTGTGTTATCTGGTGGCACATATTTAATAACTGTGTAGGAGTAGCATTATTGAATTAACGTCTGTGTTTGTGTCTGAATATATAATATATTGCTCGCTAGCTAGCTTAGCTACCTAGCTAGCTGCATGTGTTGTGCACTAACTAGCTAGCTCTATTAAAAAAAGCTTGTCACTTGTTTTACTTTTAACTAAATGTAAATAAATATTTTAAAATGTTGAAAATCATTAAATTAATGATTTAAAAAAATCAATCTTACAGTTTATAATTATTTTACATTTGTAATTTAGCTACAGTAGGGATGTGTTTTAAAGTAGTCTGCTTTTTGTTGTGATACAGCAGCCTATATTAGATAGATAGATACTTTATTTATCCCGAAGGAAATTTAGGGAATAATTACTGTGATAATAAATAATTGCTAATGCTAATTGCTGCCAGCAAGTTACTATACATTAGTAAAAGTATTCTTTTTACAGTGTTTTATTATTTTACTAAATAAATGCATTACAGCTTTGCAAGGCTAGCTACTGAGGGCGCTGAAACAGATTAGATCCGGACGTGTAGCAGCTAGGTTTGTATGGTCAGCGAGTGTTAGTAGACGCTGGGCTGCCCTTGGAATCTTGAAGAGCATGTACAATGGCGGAGGCGAACAATGCCGGCCGGCTGTGCAGTTAAGACGTTTGGTTTGTCTTCGGGCGTGTTTGGTATTCGGCTGGTGGAGCATGGAGAGATAAAAGAGGAAATGTCTATCTTGGAGGCCAAAGGAGTCCAAAAGAAGCCATCAAGCTTCCAACATACAAGTATGAATGGACCGCGCTGGCAGCGGCGAGATGCTATCGGCGTCCACAAGCAAATTCCCCCCAGATAACCAAACAGAGGGCAGGCAGGGAAGAATTTATACGCCACAGGCTTCGTCCATGTGATCCAGACACAGCATATTCCCATGAGTACGTGTTTGCATGTGTGTGTGTGTTTGTGTGTGGGTATGTGTGTGTGTAAATGTATGTGCGAGTATATGTACGTGCATGCATGCAATAACAGCAGCAATAGGCAGAGCGAGACTGTGCTCTGTCCAGTTTGATGACATTGTAACCATAGGTCATGTGTCTCTGACCTAGTTTCTTGGAGCAGCAGAGGGGAGGGGCTTATGCACACATATATACACCCCCCTCCATACACAGGCGAACACAAACACACCCGACACGCACACACACTCACTTACGGTGTGGGCCACAGGGCATATGCCGAGATTGGGGACAGTTTAATGCAATTAGCTCAGTAGATGAGGGGTGACATTTCGCTCATCAAAAATGGCCTTAGACCAATGGAGTGCTAAACGTTCGAGCACGCGTGCGACACCTGTCCTCTCGGCACATGACGCTGTCTGCCTCGGCATCGCGCTGTCTGCCTGCGTGTTTTCGTCTTTTTAGGATATTAATCTATTTGGAGTGACCCAGTGACCTATAAAACGCCAAAGCCAACTGCAGGGCCTGGAGCCATAAGCTCATTTACTGCTGAGCGAGATGAAAACCAGCTTAAGCCTGTAATCACAATTAAAGCAGAGAAATTAAATAAATAAATGAATATATTTTTCTAAAATCTGTTAAAATAAAATAAAAATAAAAAGTGATACTACTAATTTATTTTTGTACAATGTTGCATAAATACTCAAATTGTATTCTAAAAGAGTATTAGCCTTCTTAATGTTATTTTATTTTTCTCAATTGTTTTATTATCCAGTTTTAGATATGCAGCCAAACATGTATGAACACTGATGAGAAAAAAAAAAGAAAAGAAATTAGTTCATAGAAAATAAAAAAAAATAAAAAAGTAAATAAACAGAGGGATGCAGGAATCGTTAATACAAAGGGAAAAAAATGATTTATCCACCCCAGAAAGTTCAATTTGACTTTTCTATACAGCAGTCCAGACAGATTTATCCAGCCAGGCTCATTTAAATGAAGGGTTTTACTCTATTAGATGAGTAAACTCAACAAAGCAACGTCGCGCCTCTTTCAAAGCATTGCCACTGAGCTCCCACGATGTCACTGTAAATACGGACTGTATTTGTTCAGCACATTATCACCAAGGGATACGGCAAGACTCTGCCGCATGGTCACCTACAGACGCTGCCCCGATGAGCAAATTAGATCACACAGGCTGGAGGAGACTATAGCACTTTCCCATGCTTTCACTACTGCGCATTTAACCACGAGAGACTGCTGGGTCTCACCGGGTTTCTGCCTGAACGTCCCGAGATCCAGAAACTGGCACCGGGGGAAATGTTATTAAGACAACAGTTGTCAGGGAAATTAAGAAATTCGGAAATAATCTCTTTTTAGATGTCAGGGGCGGTTTTAGGTGCCTTCTTTCTTCGGGCTCACTGAAGCAGTCCGGCCTACCACCCACCCGTGCACACGCCCCGAGCCAACACACTTTCATGTATTTTAATAGGCCTTTAGGCCTCTTGACTCCTTCTTCTTCTCTCGGCTCTTTTGTGTGCATGTGTGTGAGTGTGAGTTTTTGTGTTTGTGTGTGTGTGAGTGAGTGTGATTGTGTGTATGTGTGTTTTTTGTATGTGTGTGTGTGTGTGCATGCAAGCAAAAGGCAAAGGAAGGCGGGGAGCTCCAGATAAAGGGAGCCATTTAGTCAAAATTGAACTATTACAGATGGGAATTATTAATTTGTATCTGTTTTCCTTCAGCTGCACCACTTAGAGTCTGAGAAAGAAAGAAGGAGAGAGAGGGGGGAAAAAAGTGTCATTCTTTTCGATTTTCTGTGGGACTTAGTCTGTGGGCTTCGGGGCTGAGGCTGGTCCAGGGTCCTGAGTGTTAAATGTCAGGCCTTGTAGTGAGCTGTCAAAGAACAGAATAGGGCCGGCATGATTGATGACTGGAGGGCCCGAAACCCAAACCCCCCAATTGCAAATGCTACCTTGCGTCAGCCGTCCAGGCGAACCGCACGCCCGCCCCCCACTGCCGCTGATAGTTTCCCGCCTATTCAAGGTCAGCCTGCATAGGCCAGCACCCAAACGTATTGGCATCTCTCGCTAGGGTTCTTGTTGCTAGCCTTTATTTTGCAGATGGAATCACCAGAATCTCCTTGTGCATTTCATACCATCTGAATGAATCCCAGTAAAGGAAAAGTCTCTGATCATTTCTACTTTCATGCTTCTGTTTTTCTCATTCCAGCCTGAGATGGCCACTACTGAGACCTCTGTGTGAAGGACCCCACCAGTCTTCATCTGGCATGAGCGGTGGAAGAGAAACTCAATGTGGAGGAACACCATAAGGTACTTTAAGGAACCTTAACACAATTTTTTTTTAGAAGAGTATGTTCCAGAAAGCACCGTAAGCATTCTTCAGAACATCTTAAGGAGTTCCTCTACAGTTTCCTCTACAAATTATTAAACTCCTAAAAGTTTCTCAAAAAAGTATACTTTTAAAAAAATATATAGTTCAAGTAAATATACTGGGAACAGGAAATATTCAGGTCTGTGCTTGCTCTCTTAATAATAAGGTGGCCAAAGAGGCTTATTTAAAGGATCTGCCCTCCCATACAATAAAGATACTATTGAAATCACAGAAGAAAAGCTTTTCCTCAAAGCATATGCCCAAGCTGAAAAAAGCATTTAAGAACCTTTATTCTACGAGTGTGAGAGAAGGGCACGGAGGAAGCAGAGGAAGTGTGAGCGTTCTAATCCGATGACAAGATTATTAATGGGGCAGACTGCAGCATATCTGGCCCTTTGCATATTCATGGGGATGTGCTACACATGGCACTGGCGGGCACAGCTGAATGTCTGAGTGTGGGCTGTAGCCAAGGTGCCTAGCAAAGGCTCAGGCACAGGGCATTGTTGCTTTTAACTGGTAACCTTAACTATAGAGATTTTATAGTTCTACAGATCTACAGAACAACTTGAATATATACGTGTGTGTATAATGTGCTGTACATATATATTACCATGTATCACCATAATGAAGGCGTGGATTTGTCATTCAAGGTTGCTAATCTTATTCAGAGATGCTTGTTAAATATGGGAACAGTACAGCTATTGAAAACCGGGGTTGTTCTCATGCATTTTATTTTATTTATTTAAAGATGAGCACAATTATGAGCAAATAAAAAAATCAGTTGAAGAGTTCAGTTGAAGATACTACACTGAGGTGCGTTTCCAAAAACGTTCTTAAGAAAATTGTGGCCTCATACTTAAGAATACTCTAAAAATGACTAGCATGACTAACGTAAATTACATAGTTCTTAATTTCGAGAGTAAAAAGGCTTTTGGAAAACAGGCATAAAATAGGCATTCTTAAAGTTACATTGTTTGTAAGTTGTTCATATTTTTTTTTTACTAAACTGAACCATAGCTAGATTTTAAACACTGTAACCAAACCATAATGAAGTGTGTGGTCAGCAGTTTGCAGGATGGAGCGTGTTGCACACGTAAACGACAACATACACTTGGTTCAAACTGTGTTTGGTTGTGGAGTAATGTCCAAAAAAAGAACATTAGGAACAGGGACACTGACATAAACAGAATAAAGAGCATAAATAAACAAACAAAAAATATTAGATATTTGAATAAAAAAATACTAAATTGTATCTCTCCTTATTTATTATCCAAAATAAAAGAAAATATCAAACAAGGTTATAAAGTCTAATTAATGTGCTTAAAGAGTTCAGGTGTTTTTGTTTTTTTGTAATGATGTAATGTTGCCAATAGTAGTGTCTCATGATACTAACAAAAACTAGTAAACTAGTAAAACTAGTTACGTATCCTTAGTTATGATGAAACAAATACATGCTTTGATATTGATCTATCCAAAATTGTGTGATTTATTACTTACGTTTATGGCTCACATTAAAAATGTGGCTAGAAGTTCCTTTATGCTTGAATTTTGCTTACCTTTTGTTCATTTTTTGGATTTAAGCATGCAGTTTCCATGTAATCTGGTGCAATAACCAATAGCAATAACCCTATTTTTTTCTTTGTTTATTTATTTATTAACTTTCTGTTGTACCATGAAGTAATCTTTACACATCAAGAAATCCACATGACCCACCATGTTCAACAAAAGACCATCCTCAGTGCAGCAAAATGCCAGAATCCTCAGAGAGACTGAAGAGAATGCTAGGATTCTGGAGCCACGTTGGAAGCTGCAGCTTAGATATCCTAATCTGACCTCCCTGCTGATGCCTGCAGGTGATAACTCAAATGAGCACTTGTGGTACACCCATCTGGATCAACATGGTCATGATCAAAGGCTACTTCAGTGTAATAATGGCGAGGTTTGTCCACTTGTACATATTCAGTGGTTAATCACAGGGCTTCAGTGTCATGGATGCCAGACCCTGCCAGGCCTGAAGAAGCTCAGAAACCGCCACTCTACTCACATTACTTTATCTGTCCTTCACTGCAGGCTCACAGATGCTATCAGTGGCCAGAAAACCATGCCCTGCTCTCGAGATCAAAGGCCTCCTTCTGAAACCTCACTATGCTGATTATGCTTCATTTGTTGCCGTAAGTGATATTTAGCCTTCATTATTGACCGCAAGACTTATACATATACAATGTAAAGCATTGACAGAGCTATAGATAAATGAGCTCAGTGTCTTTTCTCAGCTTTCTTTTCTTCTCTTTTTTTTTTTTTTTTTTGATGGCCTTCGTGGCTTTGCTCCACCTGGACTTTTGCTCACCTGCGTTAAAAGGGCTGTTTCGCTCTTTGGGTACCTAAGTGGATAAGGTGATAGGGTTATAAAGGTAGAGCCAATGCTGGACGGCGAGAGTAATGCCAGGAAAAAAAAAAAAAAAAAAACGAAAAGAAACATAAAGCTAAATACCAGGCCATGCTCTGTTAACTTTATGTGATTAAGAATGATTGGGTTCTTGCCTCGCCACACAGCGAGGATCAAAGAGCACTGGAGGCCTGTGAGCGCCCCGCCATCCCAGCGGAGCCCCTTTCCCCATTTCCTTTTGTATCTAATACATGTAGAAGTGTCACCATTCCCTCCCTCAGCTAGCCGAGCCTGCAATGCCCTGTCACATGCAATGAACGTATCTGCGAGGCGCGTATTTAAACATAGCCTGTAATTTATAGCCCAGAATGAATAGGGCTGCATGGGGAACTTGTAAAACTGCTTTCTGCGCCCTGACATTGAATGATCTGACCTTATAAACTGGAAGAAACTTGCACTATCTTTGAAATCTGGGTTCGTGTGACTTATAGCCGTGAAGTGAAGTCAGGAAGAAATGCGGACTTTGCTCTGCAGTTGATTTGCGAGCTGTACTGTACGCTGTAATGTAACAGATGTATGTGGATTTGTTTGATTTGATAACATAAAGTGCTTGGATCTCGCTGTGCAGTCCCAGAACATACTCTCAAGACCTGTACGATTGGAGTCCTGTGCAGGTTTTTAACACTTTGTTAAAAAAAGTAATTTACATTACTTTTACTTGTAAGGTGTTTAGCAGATGCAATCATCCTGAGTAACTTAAAAATTTGTGCTTTGTTGATTACAAAAATATCCATAGCTAGTTTGTAGAGACTAGAAAGATCAGAAAGATACATTAAGCTAACTTTGTTTGAAGCTAGGTAATGTTTGAACCAATAAGAGAAAGTTCCTAGTATAGGGACTTCTTGAACAGATAAGTCAGAAAGTGGATTTGCTCTTCTGACACCCAATGGAAGTTTGTTTCACCACCTTGATGCCAAGACAGAGAAAAGACTGGATGTTTGTTTTATTTGTGACTTTAGGGATGGTGGATCGAGCCGAGCTGTACTGGAAGCTCAAAAAGCTCTGGGTTCTATTAGCAATAATATAATAATAATAATGATTGTCTACTCTGGTGGACATAAGTCAAGCATCATTAATGCAATCTCTTTAAATTCTACTGTACTCTCAAGAGGACATAGTACGCTATCCAGTAAGACCTTACAGATCATTCACACTGGCAAACAACAGAGCGAGAGGTGACCATTCCTTTCCTATAGGAGGGCGTGTTTTGTAGCTGCAACCAGCAGCAAGTGATAGAGCATTAAGGCAACAAACTGAGTTGAGATTTTCTCACCTTTATACAGATAAATTATGATGTAGTTAAGTGACATTGAAAGTGAAATTCTTCAGACCAATCACAGGCAAGGGGCTCAGAGTTGCGCAGTTTCAGCTCTGTGAACATTTGATTCCCAGCAAACTTTGTTCATATGGCATGAAATGTGGTTCTGAACATAGAAGAGAGGTTTATGACCACTGATTTATTTATTTCCATTTTATATGATGCAGTTTTCCACAAATACATGGGCAATTTAGACAAAAACAATGCTTGGAAGAAAGTAGTGGTTTCTTTTGAAAGTAGTTTTTTTTTTTTGTTCAAAATCATCGCAGCTTTCACATATGGTGACAACGAGAGGGGCAAGTGATCAATTTTTGCAGATATTATTTTGTTTCTGTAGCTTATAACCAAATTGTTTCTACAAAAGGAGACTATTAGCTTGATTTTTTTTAAGAGTTCAGAAATGTACAGTAATTGTAACCTTTTTAAACCACTGCTTTTATTCAGTGCCCTCGGTAGTACTCAGTTTTAATACTGAAGAGTCCAAAAAAAATATTTTTATTCAGAATTGAGAGCAGTTTTTGGAAATATTTTTGGGATCTGTGTTCAGATTTCTTTTGTTCATCTTCTTATTTTTTATGTTAATGAAGTCAAGAGCAATCTCTGCAAAAATCCAAATGAAAATAAATACAATTTCCTGATATAACCCCCATGTTCTGAGACCAAGTATTACTTGTTCTACCTAATTTTTTTCTGTCAAGCACAATACTTTATTTATCTAAAAAAAAAAAAAATCTATTAATTTTAGTATCATCATACAGTGATTCACATACTCACTAGTTCATTCTTTGACTATAAATACAGCAATGTCAACCAAAAGCATAGATTACGGCATATAACCAGCATTACATTTAAACCTTTTGAAGCTAGCTGTGCCGCTGAATCTTGAAAACAGCAAACATGCTTACTCAAAGTAAATAGTCTTGGATTTTTCATCCCGAAGCTTCCTTTTAAACAACGTGTCTTAGGAAGGTTGTTATGGTTGCACAGTCAGCTTTTGTCTTCCTCCTTAATGTTCCTCAGCACAGCAACATCACAAGGCCATTATCAGCCTTTTCAACTTGTAACTGCTGAAACAGGAAAGGAGGATGTGGATACTTTTTCAAAGCTGAAATATTGGGGGAGGCACTTGAAAAGAAGGGATGCAGACGGACGGCTGCAAATGTTTGTTTGCCACGCAGCGCTCTAGTGTCACACTTCCTCACATTCAATCTCTGTATATGCACTTCTTTCCCTCTTGCCGCGCTCGTATTGTCGTATTGTTGTGAGCATATAGGAGATGGGATGCATCAGCACAACAGAGCAAAACAGCAGCAACAGCAATAATTATATATAAATCATCTCTAATTCCCTGCAAACAATAAACAGGTGTCCCATTATTTTTTATATATATAAATATATGTTTTTTTTGTCTGTATATGTTTTTAGGCTCATATACACAGTATAGTCCTAGACCACATTTACACCTGTTCACTTATACAGCTCAAAGCAACACTAGGTAGGATTTCCTTGATTTTTTATATTTTCAAAGAAGTGAAATAACAGCTTGAAACTCACTGCAGCGCTGCATTGAGGTGTAATAGGAGGAATAGCGGTGCTCTCGTGTCTGTGCCGGAGCTCCTCTGAGCCCAAACCAGACTCTGAGAACTGCGACCTGCTTTCCGACCTTAGGTTCTAACAGTTCTACAAGGACTACTGGTTTATTCTTTACAAACTAACATACAGACACTCTGGGGGGAGCCCACGAGCACAAAATCTCAATCCTACCTAGTGGAGCTTTAACTTTCAGGATAATACCTAGATAAGGTCAAACTATTTTTTTTGTCAAATCATGTGGCTAAAATCTTATTAGTATGCAACCAGATACAAGTCACATGATGTGACTAGGAGTAATCGAGTCTTATTCTATTGGTAATATTTAATATTTCTTTAGGGACAAGCTGTGTTTGTGCATTTGCACATCTAAGTTAGGAATGTGTACAACCTAAAGTCATATTTATTTCAGTAAGAGGGCTACAAATGGACCATCCACCTGGCATCCAGTCCTCACTCGGACTTACATACTTTACATACTGTTTTCCTATGAATTTTGGCATGTCCATGTATGCTATTACTTTACATAGGCCTAAGGCTTAAACCCTTTGCTAAGCCTATTGATACAAACCTACAAAAAATTAAATAAATGCATTTTTTTTCATGTCTATTTCTATTATTCTAATGTATGCAGTTCAAATGTAGTAATCATGTAGTCATTGTTCACAAAAAAGAGGGCATATTTTAATCATATTTTAAACAGCTTGATTAATCGAGTTTGAAATCTACATTTGATCATAAAGTGTTACAGGATGTACCGTGATATAAGTATATAACTTGCATCCAGTATACCAACTAAACATCCAGGTTATCCCATACATTATTTAATATATAGCTGTCGTGAGTTACCCGCTAAATTACAGCATATACCTTTAAAAGTTAAGTAGTAGAGCATGCTGGACTGAAATCAGGCAAGTCTGCACCCAACGCCAGGCCAAGGGGGTCCAGGGATATGTTAACTGTGCCAGCGAGGGGCCGCAGGAGGAGAGAGGAGGGGGCTGAAGGAGGAAGCAGACAACAGCAGAGGACATTACAGGCTGGAACAGGTTCATTCTGTGCTTATCTCAGGGCCCCACTGTCAACAAAACTCTCCCAGTCTTGGAGTGTCGGTGTGTAAAAGAGAGAAAAAAAAAAGTATTTACAATTTGAGGAGGTCAAGGACTCCAGAACAGATAAGTATTAACTGAACATGCCTGTCATGGCCTTTTCACAGTAGAGGGAAACTTCACTTGAGGCTATGCAGTATGCAGAGATCAGAGTTTAGCCTGATGTAAAGGCCTGGATGCATTGCAGAGCATTCTTTACAAATACAGTTTGGGCTAAGTTTAAAAAAACAAAAATGTGCGTGATGAATGGTGGTCTGTGTAAAGAATCTATAAGCTCACAGCACAAAAAATTACATTTATTTATTATTTATTTTTATTTGTAGGTTTGTATCAATAGGCTTAGCAAAGGGTTCAAGCCTTAGGCCTACATTTACAATATACAAAGAAAATACATCTCTCACATATACAGTACATCTGATTTTGAGAGATGAAACAGTGCGATTCTGTTGGTCAGTATTCTTTCACTATGCGTTTGAGACTCATATCTCCCTCTAGCTAGTCTTTCAAACCACACTTGTCTTGTGAGACTCACCCACAAATTTAAGCTGCTCAAATGTTACAGGGAATACGTAATCAGCCTCACTGATTTCTGATTTCTCCACCCTTTTGTTGTGCAATCCTCCCACATTCTGCACAGCTCTCCCTCAAATCTGGACCTGTAAAAGAGAACAATGCAATATGTGTTTTTTTATGCACACAAACCAAAAATGTACCAGTTTCCTACATAACGTGTGACTGTAAATTTTGTGTGAATGTGTGAAAGCTCCATTCTATAGAGTTTCAACGGCTCCATTCATTCCTGCATTCTTTTCAAAATTATCCACAGGTAGTCATCCAAAGCTTTGTATATAGTTTGACAACTGTATACAAATTAAATATACATTTTTTGGGCTCAATACCAATCAAGGTGCCAGATAATATGTAACAGGAAAATTTGATAATGCATCATCATGCAGAACTTACCTCTCAAAATTTCCCTCCAAAAAAAACTTACCTCCCAAAAGACTTTTTGGAATCATTTACATTTATAACTGCTGTGAAAACCATGTCAAATCACATGCAAACCTGCACAGTGGAGCTCAAAAGGCTACTTATTTAGCGCCACAACTCAGTCACTTTGGATGTGAATCTTTTGGTGGTGATTAAATGTGGTCTACAATGTTTGCTGTTTTGTGTGGTGTTTGCTAGCTCTGCTGTGATCTGATATTCACTGTACTGGTCAGATTAGTCAGAGTGATGAACTCTTGAGAGGGGGATCTGGTTAGTGGTGTTTAAAGTCTTACCCATCTTCCTTCATGAGACATACTGTAATAGAACAATTATTCTAGTCATCTCTAAACAAAGACAAACGTATAAATGCACTTCAGTGCTTAAATCCGAACTTTGGTGTTCCTTAGAAAAGGTGCAGAAGAATCTTCAAACCAAACAACAAATTAATTTTGCGTTTGCCATGTCTGATAAGGTACAAATGTTTAGAGGATAAAGCCTCATGTCTGAGATCACAGAGTTGAGTGAATAGTCACCACCCTGCCCTAATTAGAACATGTCCAGCGACTACTTAGGTTGTATTTACAAATGTGAATTTGTAACAACTTTTTAAAATAATGGGTCAAAAACATGGGTCAAAAGTGACCTGGCTAAGTCATTTTCTATATATTTGTAATAAATTAATGTAATCATTCAGTATTTCAGTATTTTATTCCTCAATTGACTTGTTTTTGATCATCATACATCGTTGTTTTCTTTTTTTCTTTTTTACGTTTTGTATTAAAACCCTTTTTGTAGCAATACGCCTTCAATGCATCACACGGGTAAAAATTAGTGTTCCTGTGATATATCTTTAAACTTTTATCTTTTAAAAATGAATTATTAATCATTCCTATTTCAATTATGCAGTAAATATATTGTATTTGTTTAGCACAAAGTTTACACACATGGGTCAGACACAACTTACAGGCATTTACCATTTCACAGCTCAGCACAGCTCCTGTGACACAACTAACTCAGTATGGCTTCTAACATTGTTCTAACATTACTTTAGAGAATATTTGATTAAAGCAGTGAAACATAACTGTACATAATAGTTATTAAGTTTAGCTTATTTTCAGAGTAAGCATATTACCTGTCAAAATGATTAGCTAGCCATTAGCTGTTATTTTAGATATCTAAATATGTCTAAGTTATAACTACTTACTAAGTACGTTGTTAGGCTATTTAGCTAGTTAGTAGTTAGCTTAGCCACCTGGTATTTTTGTAATAACGATATTCTCGGGGACAAGAATATTAATGTAAATAATAAACGATTTGAACAATATAATTGATACAATTTTATATAGTAAACATTTTGAATTTTTAAATCCAAAAAATCTAAAATGTAATTATGTAAGTAAATTGAACACCAAATACTCTGGAGAAAAATAAGAAACCACTTAAAATTATGAGATTTTTGGATTTTACCAAATTGAAAACCTCTGGAAGAGGAGAGGAAGATGGATGATCACAGGCCATTAAACCGAGCTGAACAGCTTGAATTTTTGCACCAGGAGTAGAATAAAGTTATCCAAAAACAGTGTGTAAGACTGGTGGAGGAGAACATGCCAAGATGCATGCAAACTGTGATTAAAAACCAGAGTTATTCCACCAAGTATTGATTTCTGAACTTTTTAAACTTTATGAATATAAACTTTGCATTTCTTTGCATTATTTGAGGTTTTTATTTGGAATTTGGAAGAAAAAAATTCTGTAGTTTATAGAATAAAACTATAATGTTCATTTTACTCAAACATATACCTATAAACAGCAAAATCAGGGAAACTGATTCAGAAACTGAAGTGTTCTTATTTTTTTTTCCAGAGCTGTATATTCAGATGATTTACTACTGCTACAGGATGTCACTGATATGTTGTTTAAATCTTACTGAGAGTCTGTTGAGTGTTTGTCATGTTTAAAACGACCACTCAAATCAAAGTGTCACCATATTAGTGCTAATTCACTCGGCTTTGTGCGACGCCTTTCATAAGACGGGCTCTCCAGTGATTCACAGGTCTAATCTGACGTGTGACATATTCGCATGCTAAAATAAGCCACTGATTACTCATGGCTATTAGATAAGATCCTTCAGCTGGGCAGACATGTTGCTCCCCTTGTGCCCTGACTGCATACACCAGTCACAACACGTCCCCTCTGTTCGAGGCAGGTTGGTTGGAGACTCCTCTTGGCCTTTTTCCATGAGGCTATCAAATGAGACGGAGTAGAACTGTGCCAAGACACTAGAGACAGCACCAGAGCTTTGGACTCGGACACACTTCCTCCTCATGTTCACTAACAAGCCACAGTATCCTTTTCAGTGTGCATGTCTGAGAGAGAGAAAGAGAGAGAGAGAGAGAGAGAGAGAGAGAGAGAGAGAGAGAGAGAGAGAGAGAGAGAAAAAAAAAGAAGGGCAGGACAGGAAACAAGTCTACCTATAGCTGCTTTAAATTCACTGTGTTAGACTTATGTTATTTTAATTCTGGGTCATAAATAACTAACCTGATTTTTTTTTATGTAGCTGGAGGCAAGATGGCTCCAAACACAATAATCATTAGTAGCTTAGTATAAAAAATCAAAACAGGTTAGTGGTGATCAAATGGTTAACAGTTCATTGCAGACCTGGAATGCAAGTGTTTCAGACACATCAGAGGACATCCTACTTATTCCAGCCCGCTGAGCTTTAGCCCTGCTAAGGTGACTGAAGTAGAGCTCACTGATGCAGCACACACACACACACACACACACACACAGACACACACACACTGCCATCCACTGTTACAGTTTTTTTTTTCTCAAATGCACAGATGGCACAGATCTCAATAGAAAATGACTGACTGTTACTGAAACAATGTGTGAAAAGCTCCACATCAGCAGTTCATTTGCGGACAGCTCTGCATGCTTTCCTCATTCATTTCCTACATTTTTGCAAACACTACCTTCAGTTTTCTTTAATTGGCTCAAAATAAAAATCCATTGATTTTTTTTGTTAAACTGTATTACGTTGTACTTTCAATTGCATTAATTTGTATTCTCTTTTTTACACACATTGCCCATTTTATCAACTCTACTGATCATATAGAAGCATGATGTAGTTCTTTAATTACAGATTATAGTCTATATGGTATGTTCCCCAGCACATACCAGTAAGTGACACTGTTATAGTTATGTGTGTGTATGAGTGGAGAGACACAGCAGTGCTGCTTGAGTTTTTAAACGCTGTGTTCACTCACTGTTCACCCTGTTAGACACTCCTATTTAGTTGGTCCCCTTATACCAGTATATGTAAAGTCACAGGACGCTGTTGACTGGTATTTCTGCTATTTCTGGTTGGTAGACTAGTCCCAGATCAGCAGTAACACTGAGGTGTTTATTTAAAAATTCCATCAGCACTGCTGTGTCTGATAACACGCTACCACCATATCAAATGTTGTATCTATGATGGTGGTGACTTACTATCACACCTTGCTTACAGGTGAGGGAAGTTGTGCCTCAAAAGGTAGTAGGCTGTAGAAAAAAATGGCAAATTGCAGTAAAACATCCAGTGCAAGTGTTTTTATTAAGTGCCATGTGCAGAAAAAAATTACACATAAAAAAATAAACACATAATGGAAAAAATAAATATTAAATTGGCAATTGCACACACCATAGCCTACAACCCCATAAAATAAACAAGGACAAAAGCAAAGAAAACAATAATTAAAATCTTAAATCCCCTCTAAATGGTATGGCCCAAAATGGGGCCTACTGAGCATGCCTCATTTGGCTCAGGCACTATTTAAGGGCAGCTAAAACTGAATTTGGGTCCTTTGCCAGACTAGGAAGGGAAAATGAAGCACAGGTCAGTATGTAAGTGTAAATATTGTGCTGCAGCTATTAAAAAAAGAAATGTATTGCCCAGTAGCATACCTAAACTGTAAAATGTTATAATGTAGTAATGTTGTGCATCTTTGTGAACATATGCATGAACTAGTATTTTTTTTTAATCAGCGTTCCGCATATGCACAAATAACAGCACTGCTGATGAATCCATCTGAGAGCCAGTTTTTGCTTTTAGCTGGTTTCACATGGTCCAGGTTTTAGATGATCAACTTGATTCAAAAGCTGGTCATCCAGGCAAAAGCATAGCTTGTGCGGGTAAAGAAGCTGCTTGATTAGCTCTTGACTAGCATAGCGTAGAATTTTGAGTTTGGTCATGTTTGATCATGCTGGTTTTGTTGATTGGCCAACCGTTATTGTAATGCTGGTCATTTTGGTTTGTCCTGTTTTGTCAGGTTGCTCATGTTTAAAGACCAGCTAAACCATCGAAGTAAAAAAAAACATCTTCTTATGATGGTCAAGAGCTAAACTGGTCAAACAAAGCTTTTCATCAGGGATATTCCTTTACTAATTACAAAACTATTAATGTGTCTAGTTGTCCCATGGAAAATAATGCATAATCAATGTTTTGTCTCAGATAAATTTCATATGCAAGTGTATATTAAGGGTATATATTATTTGTATCATATGCATTTGTGGTAAATCAAACAATATTGTACACTGTGCGGCTTTCAGAATTGTCTGTCATACAGACACTCTTCTGTAGTGTGTTTACAGGCTTGGTAATAATAAGTGTCTGTGCACTCAGTTTTTAATATATTTAATTTGAAAATGTAGAATTTAAAATGTTTACATTTTAGAATGTAAAATGTTTAGTCGTTTGGAAAAGTATACAATTTTAAAATGAATTAGAACATGCATGTTGTGTTCTTAGCCCTCATTGCAGAAAGAGTTAACAGAGCCAAGGCTTTTATATCACTTTCAAATCCATAATGATAAGCTGGTCAAAAACGAAGTAAGTCCAGCTTAACAGGTATGATCTCACAGGGACTTCCTGAGGTAATCAAATGTGACACACTCCTGACTGGTCTCTAAGATGTGATTAATGAACTACAGAGGCATGGCAGGTTCACTGAGACTGTAGGAAAATGTTTGCTCAGGATTTTCTCAATAACGGACAAAGACAATGGTTCTGATATATTTATGTGGATATGTCTGAATCTTTAGTTAGTAAGTTTATCCAAAATGTTTATACAGATTATACAAAAATGTTTGCATATTCTTTGGACTAAAGGTGGTATGTGGTCATGTTTCTATAGAAATATGAGAAATGTTTATTAAAAACCTATTGGTGATCCTCTGAGACAGGTATTTTATTATTGTTTTTTTTTTATATATTTTCCCTTGATAGTTGATTAATTAATCCTTTGAAAAAGTATATTTTCCTAAATCAGGCATGAGCACAATTAAACTGTAAAGCAGTTGAAACTTTTTCCAGTTTTCACTTTGATATTTTATCCAAAAATATGCATTAACATTAAGATTTGACTGACTGACATGCAAATTATACATACAGTACAATAAACAACATTTAACTCATATACTACTTATTATATTAATTAAAACTATCAAATAACAGTGTTATAATCATCATGACAGGGTTGAAAACATAAAAGTCAAGGATATGATCCACATTTCAATTAATTAACATTTTTTTAGGCTTTTATATTTTGACTTCTGACTGCCCTATACTTTATATACATGTATATATTTTATAAATGTATACATATAATTAATTTATATATACACAGGATTATTCCTGGATACCAACTGTTGGGTGTCTTTTTTTATTTTATTTTACAGCATAATGCAAAAACACTTAGTTCTATTAAATGATTACTTTTAAATGAATTTTTGGGTTTCCATTAACTAAAAATTGAGTTTTGGAGACTTCAGAGAATTACCCATGAAGATTTATAGGAATATGTAGCCTGCTTATGTATTTTTATACCATCTACAAAAATTACAGTATCACCACATTAAAAACCTGATTGGAGTGAAGTCATTGTTTTTTTTTTTGTTTGTTTGTTTGTTGTTGTTTTTTGAGGGGGCAGGGGGGGGCATTGCAGCAGTACTCAGTTCTGGTGATGGAGAACCGCTGCCCTGCATGTCTTGATGTTTTCCAGCTGTAACACATCCACCTCTCTCACACAGGGCTTGCTGATTACTTCATTAGTTAGATCAGGTGTGTTTGAAGAGGTGGGAACTTAGGGTACCAATCCACCATGGTTCTATACTCCATATACCTCCATTATGAGACCCACCTCTTCTCCATCTCCCACCAGGTTCAAACATTTTTCTTCAGGGCCTTGTAAAGAAAAACAGGTTTTCTGCTTGAGGGCATCCATCCTTTCTCAGTTTCTGCCCACACTATACTCAGCAACAGTAATTTGGTAATGGCTTGTGGTCAGTGAAGATGATAGGAATCAACTGTCCAGCTGTTACACTTACAGTACATTCCACACTACACTTTATGCTGCCTTTGGATGTTGGATGCAAGGGTTGGACACATTCTTTCATCCTGTTGTTCTTCAGTGGTCAGGACCTCCACCAGAGCAGGTACTTTTTGGGTGGTGGGTGGTCATTCTCAGCACTGCAGTGATACTGACATGGTTTTTGTTTTAATATGCAATGTGATGGTATGAGTAGATCAGTCACAGCAGTGCTGCTGGAGTTTTTAAACACTGTGTTCACTCACTATCTATTATCAGTCTATTAGACTTAGATTTGATGTCTATCTATCTGCTCCAACTTAGAGTAGAGTAAAAGCAGAGACCGAGACAAAGGGTCATAAGTTTTTGCACAGTTTGTGTTGGTCATCTCTTAGTCCTTCGTCCGTGGTCTTAGGATGCTGTTGGTGGACTATTTTCAGTTCAGGTGTTTAAAAACTTAGTAGTGCACATCCACCACCATGTCAATTGGTTCTGAGCCTTAAAGAACAGGGTGAAGGCAAGATAACCACAAAGTTATCCTACTGTATATCGTCGCTGTCCAATGAAAAACACTTAAGTCTATTTTTGTTGATTTTAAGTGTACTACATAATTTGAACAGACAAACTGTTTTTACACTGTGCCAAAATTTCTTGATGAACGGACCAATAGAAACCTGAAATAAACTCTTTTTACATTGAAGTTTACAAGGTTTTTCCTCTCTCCTATAAGGTTGCTGTTTTGGAGATAAGTGTTTTTCATTAGACACTGACGATATGCTCAATGGAGCTAAAAAAAAAAAAAAACAGATTTTGGGTGTAGACACAAAGAGATGGCCAAATTTGTTTTGTTTGATCAGTGTACATCAAGCACTAGCTTAGTTAATACATTATTGAGTACAAACAGCACCATGTTATTGTGTAATATATGAATTCACATGTTGTTCAGTATAGTATTTTGTAAACAAAACCCACCTTTCTATCCCTACTCATCTGCTATTGTGAAGTAATGGAACATTAATTGACTAATGCAGGTTGTCCACCTCCAAGAGGTATGCTCTCGTGTGGAGCAGTGAACCACTCGGTCATCTCAAAAATCCTGGGATAACCGTGTAAGATATTACTCCATCCATCAGCGCTCCCTCTCCACCAGGCACTCTGGATTTAATCCATTCAAGTGCACCCATTCTCTCTCTCTCAGGTCTGACATTGAGCGGCTGGGGAAGGACTCTGTGTTGACATCTTGGTGTGGGGATCACCCCTTTATTCAGCCATCACCTCCATCTCTGCCTCTTTCAATAATATCCCAGCTCAGGGGGTCAGGCCGATGTGGCTTCTCCTCCAATCCCAGAGATCAGCTGGGTGAAAGGAGGCGATGAAGGAGGCTCTGCCTGTTGACAGGGGCAGCGTGATCTGTCTAAACAACTGCTCCTGGTAATGACAGCTAATGAAGGACCTCCCATAACAGCACGCGGTAAAACTGTGCAGGAATTCATAACAAACAAGCTTACAAGCAAGTTTTGGTGACTAGAGGGGGTCACCTCTGATAGCTAGGCGCGCTGAAAAGAGAAGATGTCACAGTTGGCAGGACGATTGCAAGGAAAGTAACTTCGATAACTTGGATTTGTGTCTGATTTGTAAGAAATACTACTAACTCTGAAAGAATTCTAAGGCAGGAAGGTACCTAGTTATGCCTGAATCCAAGTTTAGTAATGTAAACTTCTCTTTTATTGGGGTAAAATGCTAATAGCTGATGACAATGTAACCCAGCTGTTTTCTAGACATTTAATGTAAGGTTGCCCCTTAATTAAGCGCTGCCCCTTTAAGAAAACCGCAGCAGTTTTCACACACACTACACACTTTATGTCAGTTCTGTCTGCTTTACGGCAAAATCACGCAGATCCCATAGGAATGCATAGGCAGGAGAGCACGAGGCTCAGACAATTAGGCGCGAAGGGAGAGAGAGGTCTGATAGCTGCAGCTAGCTCCAGCTGCCGTCATATTATTAACTCGTGTTTACTGATTCTCCTGCTAGGTGAGCATTGTCCGCTTATAGGGCATCCTAGTGCATAATTATGAAGAGCTTTATATGTTTTATTTGTTTCATAAAAATAGCACTAAATGTGTTTAAAAGTTCTGCTGAAGTTCAGTTCAGTTTAAGCTTGAAACTCTAGTTTATCTGGTCTGTATTAGTGGGTTACATGGTCTCTACATGCTTTAAGCATGCAACTCAAATGTTTTGAATAAAATATTAAGTGTATTTTAATTACTAAAAATGCCTTTTATATACTTTAAATATAAGCATTTAGTTAAAGTGTTTTAAGTGAAATACTAGAGGTATTTTCTAAAAGTTCTAAAAGTGTATGTTTGTTTAATATGCTTATTGTAAAACAGCATTTGGGTATTTTCATTTTATTAATGTGTACTTATAGATTGTGTTCTCTGTATAAGATTAAACTCTGCTCTGACGATTAGGCGCGAAGGGAGAGAGAGGTCTGATAGCTGCAGCTAGCTCCAGCTGCCGTCATATTATTAACTCGTGTTTACTGATTCTCCTGCTAGATTCTCCTGCTAGACTGGTGGTGTGCTCAAGCTAGTTTCTAAGCTGAGAGAGAGAGAGAGTGAGGCGGAGAGTGAGACGGAGAGTGAAGGAGAGTGAGACGGCCGCATCTGCTCTAAACCTTTCATGGATCACTTAAGTATACTGAATTGAGTTTCTATATATATTTTTTTTGGGTACCCAAATAGTTTTTTTCTGTGCATTTTTCCTTCAATTTTTCCTCCTGGAGTACGAATTGTTCAAGGACTGTTTCAATTCCTTTTTTTTTTGTCTACTTCACAAACACTTAAAGGAACTGTTCTCTGGAAAACAAATATATACTTTTCGAGGTTAAAGAGCTCTTCAATATTGTTCAGTGAATTTTTTTTATTATTTGGGTTTAATCACATTCATACAAGGTGAATTCAGGGAAGTGTGACTGTGTACATTTTATATAAATATATGTATATATATATTTTTTTTTTTATACACATATTTTCATAAGTGTCTCTCTATATATATAATGTAATTGAAATATTTTACTCATTGCTGAGAGAAAGAAATGCTCCAGTCCACTAAACTCTTATTAAGTTGGACACAGGTAGTACACTGCTACAGACCCAAAAATAAATGCCCTTCACTACCAGTTATATCAGTTTCTTTTGTGGCTCATTTATTTGGCTTGGAACATTTTAAAAATGCTCATACCTAGTGAGCAGTGAGCTGTTCATACCTCAGTTACCAACATTAGGACGTATCATCATGCCACTGCCTTTTAAGTGAGTTAGTGTGGACTGCAAGGCATAAAGTGAGCATTGTATTGGCTTTCAGAAACAGGGAAAGTCAACAAAAACACAGGTGACACTCTATTTGGATGATCCATAAGAGATGACTCATAGATACTCAACTAACATTCATTCAACTGATTGTCTATTAAATGCAACTTAGCTCTTAGTTGAATGTAACTGAGCCTAAACCTACACCTAACCCTAAGCCTTACCTCAACCATGAATCGACCATTTGACACAACACTAGTACTTTAGTCTTTGGTATTGTTTAAAGGCTGATGATAGCCTTCCTTAATTTTTCAAAAATTAATCAAAAAGTTTGAACCATTTAAAAAAGTGATTTTATACTGCAAATAAACCAAACCATAGTTCTGAACCAAGACCACCTCTTTTGGTTTGGGCCTTGGTTCACAACACCTTTCACACATGTCTGCATCAAACAAGACAGGTGTCAAAGTACCCTAAGATACTTATTTAAAGCTGTTTAATATATGATGTTGTGCAGGAAACCAAACTGTGGATCTGTGGAGTAACTGTGGAGTAACTTGAGTCAGCCATTGACATTTATAGTATCACTGACAGTGTTTTTCTCAACTGGCCAAAATGCGTCATCCCAAAATATCCCAAAAAGGTGAGCCGCTCCATGTCTCCATCCAAATGATGGGAGACCTAGAAAGAGGACGGGAGGAGGAGGAGCTAACAAGGAGGGAGCTCAGTCCCTGATGGCCGAAACCCCATGAGGAAATGTTATGTTTAGGAATGGAGAAAAGCAGAGTCGGAAAAGGGTATTGTTGTTGACACTATTTAACATAATAACCTTTTGTCTTAATACCCCCGGAAGAGGGAAAAAAAAAGCTAAAGGAGGCAACTGTCTGTGATTGGAGCAGACCTGGTAACCCTGTTTAGGGGGAGAGCAAAAAAGAAAGGGGCAGTAGCTGGTGCTTTAAAGTGTCAGGGCCTTTGTAGCCGTGACTAGTTTATGATGCTGATGTCAAGCATCTTACTCAATGAGGCCTTTGTCCCGGGCCGGGTCCGGGGCAGTGGGAAAGCTGCCCACACTTAGTCGACAGGCCCATCCATCTTTCCCTCTAGGCCTCGTTGTCCCCTTTGCGCCGAAACTCTTGTGTATTAAAGATCTCCTGGGTTAATGTGCTGGAAAATTGGCTTGCATTTTCATAGGAGAAGGCCAGCTAAATGAAAGAATAACATCTCGGGGAGGGCCGACGAGAGAGGGAGAGCAAGGGAGAGAGAAGCGAAGAAAAGGGAAAGATCTGGAGGAGTGATCGGAGAGGGCAAGCCCCGAAGACTTGCATCCTGTGACCTCGATAAAAAAAAAAAGAGAGTGTCACACTGGAGACGATCTGGCAGCCTGGGCAAGAGTGCACTTCTATCCATTTATCATCAAAGTTCATAAGCGGCGGCGGTTGTTACTGTAGAAGTGGTGACCCGGTCATGATGTGCAGAGAGCCGCGTTACCCATAAATCTGTGGGAACACCAACGAACAAGGACGAACAGAAAAACGGAAAAAATGAAGGGGTAAAATTTGAACCCACATAAAAGTAAATCCAGGAAAATCCATTTTACTCCTTCTCATTTAAAGCTATTCTACTTAAGACTGATCTGGCTGTTTTCCTAATCTTTCTATATCGCTGCAAAGCTTTTTGTCTGGCACCTGGTTGCTGACATATGTGTGAAACAAGTACGGGACCTATTGGTCTAATCAATAAGCTACGAGTGTCCAGCTCATTGGACATGTTTATGGGTGTGGGAGGCTAATTAGGCGAGGCTTCCCAGGCTCTGGGAGAGATGTACACACAACAGCTGGTCAGCACTGGACTCTTGTCTTTAGGTCAATTTTCTGGTAACCCCAAAGCACCACCAGGATGGCTACATGTCCACTGAGGCCACTTGACTCGAAATTTCTCCAGTATGCCCTTACTTAGTGTCTTCCAGCTAATGCTACGACGAGTCAAGACCTCTCAAGGTCTGCTTAAGAGGTTGACCCATTGTTATTGCTATTTTTTTAAAGGGAAGACAGAAAGTAATGGTCGATTAAGAAAATCAAAGAACATCATGTCAATACTTGCCCCCAAAAGAATATACGCTTGAGGATTCATGATCATTTTTCAACACTTACTATACTGTATATATTGTTTTTTTTTTATTTACCCTCCTCCCTCTTTCAAAAAAGAGAACAAAATGCTAATCCTTCTCTCTACAGCTACAGGCTTAGTACACAAGCGCTGACACAGTACAAGGCTAATGGTCTACATTTGTTTTTCCAAAAAATGAAAAGAGGACAAGCCCAAAGCACACACATCCCCTCGAGGGCTACAAGTCAAACATCGGCCATTGACATCCAGCAATCTAAAAGCTTGCTTCGTTCCCCACTCAGTGCCCCAGGGGTCAAAAAGTTTTGGTCCCAGAAGTCTCTTAACACGCAGATGTTACAGTAACATAGCCAGGAAATCATGGCCAAACAGCACCTCTGACCTGGCCGTCAGCTGATCCGACCCGGCCTCTTTTGAAATAGACTCCCTCTTCTATAAATTACCGTCTTTTCCCACCGCCTTGCCTCCATTCAGCCCGCTCAGCCCCAGCCATTCACCAGTCCAGGGCCCTGTGGTCAGCGAATGGCGGTGGCCCAGTTGCTGCAAAATCTGACCTCCTGGCTCCAGGAGGGTCAAAGGGCTCGCAGTCGGGTCAGGGCCCCTCTTTGTGTCTCTTCCCACCAAAGGCTCGGTGATGAATGGGGAGCCTGAGGGAAACAAAAGCTTTCAGCAAAGACAAGCAAGCATGCTCTATACATCAGCGCCTCTAACTCACACTGGCTTTCTCCCTTTCCAAGCGCAGGGAGAGAGAGAGAGAGAGAGAGAGAGAAAGAAAGAGAAAATAGCCTCACTTTCTAATTGAGAAACTAGGAGCTGCAAAGAAAAACATGATCCACAAAGAGGCTATAAAGAAAGGGGATGAGAAAAGGAAGACAGTGTTGAGGGACTAGATAATGACGCAGCCGCCTCTGGACTGTACTCGTCATTGGCTCAGTGACTGGAACAAGTAAGGAGAGGACACAGAATAAACAAAGCGCCACATTCTTGTCTTACAATACGACTAAAGAACAATCAGCAGGGAAGAATGTGCATGTTATGTTCTTGGGCTGCTGCTGTAGTGAAAAATTATAAAAAAAAGAATCTTTATTTGCAATTGTTACAATCAGATTTCAGGAACAAACTGTCATAGTATAAAACAACAAACTTATTTATTCAAATTCATATTTTATTCATATTTAACGACAGAGTACAACACTGTTGCAGTTAGGCCCATACATATTTGGACAGGGCCTGGCAAAGCATCACACTGGTTGAAACCCAGTGTTTGGTCATGTCCATGTGTTTCAGATTCTCAACAAATTATTAAAGATTGACATTTTATTTATGATTCATTTGTCTAATAATTTTTTACCCACAGAAATGAGGAGACTTTGCAGAAACATGCAGTTGCAGTTCCTAAACGCTTCTTAAGATATATTTTTTTTAATTAACCCCTTGAAATAGGATCCACGAAAGTCCACAGTTTAATTACACCTCATTTCTTTAAGTTCAAATCCAGTGTGGTGGCATACAGATCCCAAAACTTGAAAAGTGTGTCACTGTCCAAATGTTTATGGATCTACTTGTATATAGTTGATGGTGTTTAAACGCAACATAAAATGAACCACTAAACTAATAATTAAAAATCCATACTTTGCTTTTAAAAATTGATAGAGTATTGCAAAACTTAAAATGTGCAATACTTACCAAAATTTCAATATATACCCCAGAACCTGTCCAGATTTTTTTTTTTTTTTGGAAAGGACTGTAAGTTCAAGGCATTTGGAAATCACCAAGAGCTCTACTTAGCACTTAGGAAGACATATGCATTTTGGATTGACATCCCTCTGAAAAACGCCCTTTTTTTTTTTTTTACTTTATTTACTTTATTTATTTATTTTTAAGCTAAGGTCAACGACATGTCTGTTTCACACCCGCCAAAAAGTTCCAGTTGCTGAGAACCGGCCTCCTGACTGACGTGACCCCAGAGCTTAGACATGCGGTGCAAAGTTTATGTGTCCTTGGCTGAGCTCCCACTGCCCTCAGATGATCACAATTGGTTACATTATTCCCAGAGTTCAGGCTGCACTGTTCGACTGTACGGCTGGACGGTCATGTGGCTGTCAGGTTGCACCGGCACATGCCTGGCTCTCCCGCTCTGTTAAGTCATTGTCCGCTCAGACTGACCGAAAGGAAAGAAACACTGAGCAGTGTTTGGAAAAGGTTACTCATCACATCATCAGGAGTCCATCAGGAGCGAGGCTTTCTTAAACACATGCTCTGTGTTGTTGTTTTCCCTGCCATTGCGTTTGACCCTTGTAAAACTCTATCAGCAAACTAATAACCGGGCAAAGCACCAGTCCACCACCACCACATCCTCTCTCTCCACGTTTCTTGGGCTTTTAATGTGTTGCAGATTCCAGAGGTCGCTGGCGGCAGGGCCGTTTTTAAGCAAATGGCATGTGGTGAGGGGTCAGAGTGTGGGGGCCCAGTGGGTGAAAGGTTGAATAACTTGAAGTAAGGTAGTAAGCGGTTCAGAGGGAAGATTTTTAACAGGTTTAGACTTCTCTGGCTCGCTTTTTTTTTTTTTAAGAAGAAATCTCTCATTTCTTCTCATCTCATTTCATCTCATCTAGTCTAAAAGTATCCTGTAAAACTGCATCTATAAATATGCTCATATTTCTTCTCCATCCTACAAAAATAGTCTTTTATTGCTTTTAATCAGATTCTAACCAGAAACAAGATTTTATGGTTGTTTTTAATGTAGTGATGGATTGCAAAGGTAAAAAATATATATATTTGTATATTTGTGCCTTGTTTCATATTTATTACATGTTAATAATAGAGTAATAAGCATTAGAAATGCAATTTAATGTCTGAGCTATAATCTGTGTACATTGTTGACTCTTGAATCTTGTTCTTGGAAGAAATCCACATGCTGCTGTGTTTTAAAGAGCCACATCAAAAAAAAGTTTGATTGCTGAGGGGAACAGATCACAGTTTCTGCAGAGTTCAAAATGCAGGTGTTTAGAGCGGAATGTATACTTTTCCCCTAAATTAGGCGTTGAGGGCTTAGGGAGAGGGGCAAGGAAATTAGTGGAATTACTGGTTGATTTTAACCAGATGATTGCTAGAGTTGGACACCAGAGAGTTTTCATTAGAGGCCCTAATTTAAGAGCCTACCTCTGCATTCCAACACATGGCCAAACTCCCCCAGGTCTTAAAGTTCAGCTCGACACCACAGGTCTGCAGCTGAGAAGCACAATTTCTTGGTTTCTTGCACGCATGAAGTAGGAACTATGATTTGTGTTGTGTTGTGCACATATTAATGAGGATTTATGTGCCTAATAGTCAAAAACCTCCCTGATACATTTTTTTTTGCACGTTGTTAATCATGAATTAAAATCTGACAATATTTTGGATTATTAATCATCATTTACCAACTACCCTGCAAAGCATACCCTGATCATCCCTCTGTGTTTATTTCTTACACTAATGTGTACCACAATACAGTGTAGTTATATCATCTGTACATTGAAATATCTGTGTAATTTGGTAAAATGCTCTGTACATAGTGGCACACTTATTAGTATTAGGCATGCAGTACAATTTATACAATTCTAAAATATATAAAATAAATTAATAAATAATTGTGCACACTTCCATCATTTGGAAATTGCACCAGGATAGCAGAACTGGCAGTAAAATTCTGCACCAATTGTAAATATCTTTAAAAGCACAAAAATGATACCCTTTACTACAAACCACCTTAGGCCAACATCTGACTAACAACAACATTGTAATTATTCCTCCATTTGGTGGCAAAGTGCCCAAATGATTGTAGTTAACCTTTAAGCAAAACGAATAAGGGTGGTCTGTCGAAAACAGCATTTCCAAGTCTATTTAAGATCACTTAACTGTTTGATGCAAGTATGTGATTATTTATATATTTAGGCTTTCACTTGACAGCATGACAACAAATTGTGAAATGCTTCTGTTACTCATTAGTGGAATTATCCCCTCAAAACAAATAAAGAAATATTTTGGACATCAAGCATTTGGGATAAGGGTAAAACAGTGAATCTGTTTTCGTACTGTATATACAAACTGCATGATTATCATTTTGAGCAATTAAACGAATGTATTAGATAATGTATTTTAGACTTTTTAGAACAGTTCTGTATTAATGAGATTGAGTTTGAGTTTTTAAGTATCAGTCAAATCTTTGGACACACCTTCTCATTCACACCATTTTATTTTTCTTTATTTCTTTATTTGATTTATTTTCTACATTGTATATTAATATTAAATACATCAAAACTATTAATGTATATATGGAATTACACAGTATACAGTTAAAAAAAGTGTTTGGCCTCCATATTCCCCTGACCTAAACCCAACTGAGATGATAATTAAGGATGAGCAGGAGCTTCACAGCGAGAATGAAAAGCAGCTACTATTGTTCAGCACCTCCAGAAATCCCTTCAAGATGCTGAAAAAACTACTCCAGATGACTCTACTTCATGAAGCGAGGGTATTTTGAAAGAATCAAAATGTAGCTACTTAGAAGAATCTAAAAGATAAAACATATTCTGGATTGTTTAGTACTTTCACATATGACAAGATCTGAAAATGCATTAAATAAGAAAAGCTGTGTCCAAACGTTTGGCTGGTACTGTAGAAGTTAAGAACTTTTGCTGGGTACTGATCACTGCATACCAGGAACACCCACATGACCCTAATAATGGTTTGAAGATGTTTTGACCCAGATGTCATTTACCCATCCCAACCCATCCCAATTTTACAAGTATTTTGGATCACCCACTTGCCTTTTTTTGTGTTTTCAACACATTAACTTCCAGGAAATAACGGTTCACTTGCTGCCTAAAATATTCCACCCCTATGTCAGGTGCCATTGTAAATTAATTAAATTGGTAATATTGAACTTAGCTACTGTATTTCTTGAGAACCAAGGGCCAGAATCATTTATTATTTAACACTTAGTAAACCTACCAATTAATCAGGTAGTTGTTTTCAGGTGTTTCAATTTAAAACTATGCAAATATAATTATTTGTTACCAATATATTTTCTTTATCTAATGTGTTGGATCTGTTTTAGTAAAATCCTACACATTTCTCTAAACATTTCAGAATTTCCTCTAGGTCTTTGGTGGGGATTATATATGTTGCACATTATATTAGATTTGATATGGTCTCATGTGTTCAGAACTTATTGGTTCCACCAGGATATTAAGAGTAATCAACACAAGTAGAAGTAGCTTCAGAAGTAGTTTTGCTCTGTGGTGTAACTAACAGTAGAATATTGTACTGGTCGGTCTAGAAACTGAAAGAATAGTCCTCTGTCTTCTGGCAGCAGACTGCCTCTTGTTATAGGCTGCTCACTTCTCATCTGTGCCCTTGGAAAGACCTGGAGATGGCCTCTCCTTGGAGACTGGTGCTTTTCGTCAAACACTGTAAAGCACAAACCTACCTACTGTCTGGTGTATGATTCTTCAGAGACGTGGCCTTGCGCCGACTTTTAGCTGACAAAACTTTTTTGAGTGTTTGTCCTTAACCGAGCTCAAATCCAATAGTAGAACATTATATTGCTAGTGCAGTGTATGTGATTTGAACTCAGAAATATAATATATTTGTTGAAATGTAATATACACTAATCGTCAAAGGGAAAAGATGCACCAAGAGTGAAACTGTCTTGTGCTAGACTGTAATAGAGTGACTCAGAATGGCAGCAAATGACCTTCAGTGACAGGATCTGAGGTTCGTTTTCACGAATCATGCATCTAGAAGGCATAGTGTCATGGTGTGGGGTGCAATTTTGTATGATTTGTATGAGCACCTTTGATATTCATTACAGACATTTTGCAGCCCAACTTTACGCTAAGAAGATCCTTCAACCAGTAACCCTTCCTTTTCCAAATACACACTCTAGTGCGCTATTCCACTATTCCATTTTTTTTTGGGATCAATTCTCTGTATGTCCTGTACATATGCAGTATTGACAATAAAAACTGCTTGACTTCTTGACTTGACTTGACTTGGATGGGTCGGATTATCACAGGACGTGATTAGGAACCTCTACAACTCCATACCAGGATGTCTGGCATGTTGCATTGCATTTTTTAATGCACTATGTCTGAATGTGTAAGTCAATAAAGGTTTTCTCATATTAGTCTGATTCTTAAAATCATATATTGTATATCCAAAGTTGTGTATGGAAAAAGAAGCATCACATCCCATAGTAAACAGTCGCTGGTCACGGCAGAAACTCTGTACATGAAACAACTCTTAAATTTGTTTCATTGTGTGTATCTTGGAATCTGGGAAAACCATGAAGAAACCATGCACCTGGTCCTGTAAAAAAATGTCCTAATATTCATTGGTCATTATACAGCCATGCAGAGTAATCAACAGACCTAATGACTCTCAGGAAATTGCTGCCTGTAGCACTGCAGATTCACCAACATGTTTAATAGTTAGCAAAAACCTTTGTGAGCAGAAATTCGTCTTTTGTCTTTGGTTAATAATACCCCAATAATTCATTGTAGATTGTCATTGTAGATAGTCAATAAAATAGCTATATTTGCACTGTGTACATTGTGACCCATGCTTCCAGTCTGTTTACAACTGGCTTTAACTAATGAACTGGGTGCTCTTTTCATCAGTGACCAGTATAAAGTACAGGTGTGAATGGAATTCAGTGCTTCATAACTCTAGGACGCATCATAATCTGATCACTCCCATCACGTTCGTCAGAGAAGCATGTGACCAAATGATTATTGTGCTTTGATGCATCTCTGGCAGCAAAGCACTGCCTACATTAAAAACAGGTCACTGCTCATGTCCAAACATACATAATAGTGTGCATACATCTGCACGGGTTAGCTGAGAATGCTACGATAAGAAGCTAATGGATAAAGGTGATACCTTTGGCTGGTGCACAAGTTAAACAAAATATGAGACTTTTCTTGATTTGGAATAAAGACACAGAGTAAAGAAATGACAGGAGATGCATTTAAAAATGCTATTTGTGAACAGCTATGGCAATGATTGGAAACCATTAGTGATCGAAGAGCCACAAAAGGCATGTTAATGCCAGGTGTGAATGAGCCTAAGAGGTTCTGAGCTGCACCTGAATATGTCTTCCAACCGTTTGGCATTTTACAACTATCTTAGGGTGTTGTGACATCAATATTTGTTCAAATCGATTAACGGGTTTGTAAATTTAGAAAATTTTTCCCCTGGTTTGGTTTGTTTTCACACAGATAGAAAACCAAGTTCACAAAAAATGCCTCAAAATAAACTATGTGCCAATATTCTCGTTCTCTTTGCTTATTGGTCAGAGATGTCTGGAGCATGGCAAGACAGTAAATACAGGAAGAAGGTTTTTTATTGTGTTCTGGTCTAGTGCATATTTCTGTGCATCTTAGCATGAAGCAACTGCAAAGATGCATTTGTGCACTGCTTTAGTAATTATTTGGGCAATATAGCAAGTTTTACTACACCTGCAGTGCCATAAATAGAGGAGACTTGCAGAATACACCTGGTAGTTTCTGGTGAAATCGAGGGTGGATCAGGTTCTCAACACATATGAACTGCAGCACAGTTTGTTTGGGACCAGACTGAGACATCCTTTCAAGGGTATTTGGTGTGGATGTTTTGGTCCACATCCGAGAGTGGTGGCACAGAGTGTGATGTCACACGTATGGGTGGAGCTTAAGACGTTGCAAGGGAGTACCCAGTCACAGTTTCTGTTTGTTGTGGTTATTTGAGGGGATATATGTCTGTGTGTGTGTTGTTGGGTTCAGTGGTTGTAATTCTGGTTCTGCTGGAGAAATATTGTACAAACTCCTGGTGTTGGGGTGGAGGGAGGATAAGAGCCTCACCAGTGAGTGAAGCTGCCATTTAAAAAAAAATTGCCATTTTATGCCCTCCCTCTTCCTAAAAAAATAGTTTGATTGGTATAATATACTGCTAATATCCATTCAACTTCAATTACAATCCAATAACTGGTTTTATAAATGTGATATTAATTATTTTACTTGCTGTTATTACTAACTTTTCCCCTAGGTCTGCTTGCTACAGGTTTCTTTATGTTGACCCCAACCATAAGTTTAATATTCATTGCTCTTCCTCTTTAGCGTCTGCATCAGACTGAGAAACTCTCTGGTCAAAATTGCAACCAGCAGTCCAAACAAGAACGTTCTTCTAGGTCTGCAAAACTTCGGAACCCTCCACTCCCTCACCCCATTAATTTTCCTGCTCGATAAATCAAATCTCAAGCCCTGTTGTCTCGGCAATGACCTCTGATCCCTTACAAAAAGAGGTCAGAGTGCCCAGTGCAAATTGTAAAAAAAAAAAAAAAACGGGCAGCTATGTAAACACCATCAATTGCCACTGTAGGAGAAAGCGCGAGAGAGAAGGAGAGACACATACGTCGTATCAAAGGATGCCTTAGATGTCTAGAAATCTGAAGGTCTAATGGTATTTCATTCATCAAATTGTCTGGCCTGGCTAATGGCTGCAGGCGTTTAAGGTTTAAGTGGGAATGACCAGTTGATGGCAGCTCCCCTACCACCACCAACACCCCTTCACACATGTGGATAAGATTGTATTTTTTTTTTCCTTTACTCTGTGGTATTCCCTTTTACACCAGCACATGAAGTAGTGTGAGATGTTTCACCCTCTTTTCCCACTGTAATTCCTATAAATAGGTGTGCAGTTCTGTCAAAAGTGAGTTTTAGAGTTTTAGAATCCCTTGAAAATGGTGTACTTAATGAACCCTCTTTATTGTTAGCAGACCACATTAATTATTATATAGTACTTGTTACTCTTCCCTCCCCCAAAACACACACACTTACACACACACACACACACACGCAAATACATTTACACACTAATCACTTACAAAGGGGGGTAAAAAACAAACAAAACAAAAATCACACCTAACTACCTCTTCACAGCCTGCATTTAAAAAGAGGTCTTTCCCCTCTGCTTCCACACTCCGAGTACAATTTAATGATCCTGGTGGCTTGTTATTGTTTCCAGCCCATTACGTACTAATGCCAGGGTACACAAATCCGCAGGTTGCAAACAAGTTCACCTCTCACGTATTTGTGAATGTGTCTGTAAACAGTGGTCAACAGCAGGGGGGCGGAGTCCTGGTCAGACCCAGCCAGTCTGAGTGGAGTGTGGTCACACTGCTAAAGGCACAGTTTAGCGGCTGCTCGTAAGTGATTAAGAGTTGGTGTCACCTGGACTCCCCGCTGGGACTCTCAGCCCTCTTGTGTTTCTTCTGTCTGGCCTTTATCCGAGCGCTGCAACCAGCGATTCTTTCTGAAATTGATTAATTCACTAATCAAACTACTGATACAGCTTCTATGGTCTTTTAGGTAACACTTTTCTTGGATGGTCCATTTTATGACCTTGTTGATGCTCAACTGGCATTCAACTAAGACTGAATTGAATGTCCATTAAATTTAACTTAACCCTATGTTGAATATAAATTATTCAAAATATAACCAAACCCTACAACTAACCCTAACCTTAACCCTTAATCAACCATAAATCAAACCCTACACCTAACCCTAACCTTAACCCTTAATCAACCATAAAGCAAACCCTACACCTAACCCTAACCTTAACCCTTAATCAACCATAAAATCAAACCTTACACCTAACCCTAACCTTAACCCTTTATCAACCATAAAATCAAACCCTACACCTAACCCTTACCCTAACCTTAACCTAAGCTTAAAATCTAAACCTAAACCCAATCCTAAAATACTAAGACAAACGTTTGGGTTAGAGTTGAATGTACGGTTATATTCAATAGAATAATTTATTTAAAAGACATGTAGTTGAATGTTAGTTAAATGTCAGTTGAGCATCAAAGAGGCCATCAAATGGACCATCCAAGTAAAGTGTTACCGTCTTCTATAATGCCATATTCTATAGTTTTGTCTGTGTAACAAGCAATTCCTTCGTTTATGGTGCAGCCAAATAGCAGAAAACAAATCACTCCAATGATTCCAAGCCAGAATTATGCTATCTATTACAATTGCAGTGTTAATTATTTTACAATTCATTACATTGTATTTGCCATACGCTTTTGTCCAAGAAATCGACTTACAGTAGTGATATACATAGAGTAATGGAAGTTTAAAGGTAAAAAAAAACATTTTTAGATAGGACCTAAAGGAGGCCAAAGGGAAATAATGGGATAGAGGAGTAAAGGAGGGGAAGAAGGAAATGAGGTTAGAGTAGTTAGTGTGTTAGAGGTGTTAGGAGAGTAAGTGCTCTTTGAAGAGCTCTGTCTTCAGGAGTTTCTTAAAGTTTGTGAGGGATGCTCCTGATCTGGTAGTGGAAGGAAGTTTGTTCCACCATTAAGGAACAAACACCATTGGGGAACAAACTTAAAATGATTTTTTATTTTTTTATTTTAGAGCATTTACTACCAGAATTTTATTCCTACATATAGTCTTATAATACTATTTCAGTATTTTACCATTGCAAAGCTGCAACTGGATTTTTTTTATTTGCTCTCTATTGACAGTTTTGGCAGGAAATCACTCAACAATCATTGCTATCTCTGATAAAAGCATGGCAACAACCAAGCTAACCAATTGGATGTGTCCAAATACCAACTTGTACTGTGCTTAGCTTTATCATGTATGTTGTTGCTGAACCCAATGGCTTTTTCAGACAGGAATCTTAAATCCAGTTTTTATCATATTTGTAACAGTGAATTTCTTATCTCTGAATGGCTGAATAGATTTTTTGGCAAGTCTCGACATTTGACTCAGGCTGACCAGGTCAGGGCTTTATTTACCAAAAGCATTTGAGCACAAATGTTTCTTGAATGATAGTGTGAACTTTTCACTCAACACCCCAGACTCCAGTTAAGTTTGTAAGGTGTTTTTTTTTTATTTATTTATTTATAATAATTTGTGCTAAAATGGTTCTTGACGTTAAAATGTTAGATGTTAAAACAAAGGCATTATATCCAGTGTACAGCCTGACCATGCAAATCAGATTCGCTCAATCGTAACATAACTTCTGAACAGTGCATCTAAAAATCTGATTGGAGAAGCAAATCTGATTTGCTCTGCAGTGTGGGCAAAAAAAGTCAAAAGTTAGCATTTGCCATTTTTATGAGAGGACTTTTTTTTATTCCAAACAGATTCCTTTTAACAACAACTAGAAGAGTTTCCTAGTGAAAGTATGTTTACAAATGGACAAATATACATAAATCTTAGAACTTCTGGTGCAACAACAGATCTGTTTATAAAGATGACAAGCTTAGTGATAGGAAAAATATAAAATGAGTGGTATAATATTCTCAGTTAGAGAGTAGAAAAGGAAAATTTAGCTTGAACAGCAGTGTAGATCAGAGTGTTAGACACCATATAACTTATATAACATATAACATCCACCTGCTTCCTAAGAAGACTCTTTGTTTAAATCATTCACCCTGAACTTCCTTATGGCTCCTCTCACCATCTTATGGAAAGAGAATCAACACCAGAACATTTGTATCCAGATAAATGGCTCAGTTTTAAAGCTCTAGTAAAGTGGACACAGCATTATGAAATTGGACAGCAGTGTTTGTGAGGCTATTAGGTTAGCTCCTAAGCTAATATGTCCCCTCACAGACTCACAAACACCCATGGCATCAACTTCAGCAGAGCTTGATAACTGTGTCTTCCCTCATCCACTCCTCTTGATGTTTGGGTGGATGGTTCTTCTTCTTTAGGAAGCCATGAATTTAAGTTTTACACACGTATTTGTTGTGTTGTGTCAAAATCTAACTAAAGCTAGCTCTAAATATGGTTAAATAGTCTGGTAAAATGTTGGGTTAGCATAGCTAGCTACTTCATGGTCAGTGTCTTCATGGTCAGACTGTCTTCACTTAATATGAAATTACCAGAAATTCTGACAAGAACTCAGAAAAAAAGGCAAAAAAAGCAAATATCACAGATACAACACATTAGTGAATAAATGAATGAATGAATGAATGAATGAAGTTACACTTATATAGTACCTTTCAAGAAACCCAAGGACACTTTATAGACAACACAATCCTTAACACTCAACCATCACACACTGATGAGGCCCATACACATACAGTCCAGTAGAGTGACCAATTCACTTAAATGCCATGGGAGGAGACACTTCATCCAGATAGGGACTTGAACCCAAGACCCCACCAGGTGCTACAGAGTGACATAGAGGAGACACACATGGAGGGTACATTTTAACTGTTATTAAAGGCACATGGGAGAACATGGACACTCCATCCAGAGAAGGACTTGAATCAAAGACCCAAAATGAAAGGAAAATATGCTAACCAACAAGAGATAAAGAAACATGCAGGAGACAAACATGGCGGACACTTTCACTGTTACTAAACACCCATGGAAGAACGTGGACACTCCACCCATATAGGGACTTAAACCCAGGACCCATGTGCTGAGAGGTGAATGTGCTAATCATCAGGAGACACACAGGAAGACGTACATGGAGGAGAATTTCACTGTTAATAAAGGCACATGGATGAACATGGACACTCCACCCAGATGGGGACTTAAACCTTAAACCCAAGACCACAAGAAACCTAAACTAAAAGATGAACAGTCTAAAAATCTGAAGACACACATGGAGACATGGAGGAGACATATACTGTACATAGAGAAGACTTTCACTGTTATTAAACGCACATGGGAGAATGTGAACACTCCACCCAGATAAAGACTTGAACCCAAGATCCTTGTGCTAAGAGGTGAACATACTCATCACCAGGAGACATAGAGACATGCAGGAGACATACATGGTGGACACTTTCACTGTTATTAAATACACATTGGAGAATGTGAACACTCCACTCAGACAGGGACTTGAACCCAAGTGCCTTGCATTGAGCCACAGTGCCACCCAGACAGTCCTTTGTAGACAATTTGAATTCTGATTCTTAATACATTTTAAAGAGTATTCAATAATCTCTATCAGAACATCTACCCTTCCATTTCTGACCAAATACACTGTATTCTTTGAAGAAATATCATATAATACAATTATGCTACCATTTGTATGCTTTTGATTGCATTGACTTTTACATAGAGAACAAAACGATGCATGCCTTTAATGACAGTGGAAGTCAATTACAACCTCTTCGCATTGTCTTAGTGCTACAATTCCCCTTGTGTTGCCTTTTGTCCCTTTTTCTGAATTTACCGTATACTTAAGTGTCATTTCCAGCATTTATCTCATGATGCTGTATGCACAGTGCCCATATGATCTGAAAATATAGCGCAAATCTTCGCGCATAACACGCTGTTTGTGTTGATCTGCAGGGTTTGCGAGGCCTTTGAGCAACAGATGCTGAAAGAAAACGCGTTCCCCTCGTAAAAGGAAACAAGACAAACAGCAGACTTAGCAGTGGGTCTATGCTACTGTAAAGCAATTGGGAAGCATTTAAAGTTCCATCCATTTGGTTTCAAATGAACATCCAGAAAGTCAGTCTATCCCTGCTCTTATTGACTGAAGATAATAAATAGTCTTTAAATTGTCCCTGAAATTGTGTCCAACGGTGATTACAACCGGAGCCATGCTGTGCCTGTGTACAATAGAGAGGGAGCGAGAGCAGAAGGGAGGGAGAAATAGGATAAAGACTGAGGGATAGATAGATAGAGAAAGAGAGAGAGAGAGAAAGGGGGGAGAGAATGAGGAAGGGAGGGAGGGAAGGAGGCAGAGAGAGATGTGTGTGTGTATCTATGTGTGTGTGTGTCTGTTGTGTGTGTGCGTGCAGTTTCCTTTAATCACGGAACTGCATGTTAAGTTCAGGGTAGTGAGTGTGTGTGTGTGTGTGTGTGTGTCTGGCGGTGGAGGCCCATGCTTATGCAGTGCTCTTTCACACATCTCAGTCAGGATTTCACAAGCTGTCACTCGTCTTTTGAAATCCAGTGGGGTCTCTCCCTTTGACTCCCCTCCGTCCCATAGAGCTGGGGGACAAGCCCCCCTTTCACAATGTCTTTATTATGTACCGCAAATTCTTTACCCCAATTTTTTCTCCTCCTTTTTTTAAGGTAACAAGCAAATGGCTCAGAACTAACGAAGACTAGTGCTTCATTGGAAAGCGCAGGCCGATAATCTGAGCGATTGATTGCCATCTTTTTCTCTTTCTTTTTTTTTTCTTCTTTTTTTTTTTTTCTTGCTTCAGTAGACACAGATAGTCAGCCTGAGGTGAACACCAGCGTACAAAACCAAGGAACATCAACCAGAACAAGCATTTTTATATGTGTTTTGATGGTGATAAGAGGAGGATGCTTGCACTTTTTGCATTCTTGCTCCATTTCTTCCTGCATTTTTTCCTGCATTTTTGCTGCATTTTTGCTTTATCTGCTGCCTCTCTCATATGCAAACATGCCACAGATATCACTCCGTCTACAAGGGGTTCCTGAGAGGGAGCAGGCAGTAGTTGCAGTCGGGACAAAGCTCTGAAGGTCTGTAGTGGGAGGACAGGGGTGGTGGTGGTGGTAAGAGGGGGGTGTTAGAAACTTGGCTCTTAGCTCTGGGAGATTTCGACACATTGTTAATCGGTGTGTAATGAGGAATTTAAGAGCAGGAACGCAAACACACACACACACACACAGAGAGAGCGTCCAGTTGGCTGAGAGTGTGAACAGGCAGAAACAGATTTGTACCGTAATGTTTCCAGGATAAGTCGAATCCGTTTGAGACTAGAACGGCTTTGCAGGGGAACGTCATCGGGGTTGATCGAGGTGTTTCACCCAACAAGAGCTTTTAATCATGATAGCGTGGATCAGCTCAGCTTGGAGAAGATGGTAGCTATCTGACCAAAAACTGCTGACATCACGGCATTATGAGAGAAGACAACAATAAAACTAATAAAGGTGCTTCATTTAGACTTAAAATAACCTAAAATAAAATGATTTACTACAGACTAACACTTTGCGGCCTTATAACACATTGATAAGCAGTGAATAATGTGTTTATAATACAGAATATTTGTGAATAGCTTATGCCAGTACCCGAAACGTGTCATTTGGATGATTTGTGAATTGAATGCGCTTGTATTGATTTAACATGTTTTTACAAGTTTTGTAATAAGTTTTACAAATCATATACTGTATGTTCCTTCCTTAATATGGTGTAATGTGATTCAACTTATAAGTATTGTTTATAACAAAGGCATCTGTCTTCTAAAATCTAAAGTATATCCTGTGGTAATTAAGCTTCATAAAAGTATCATAACATGATCAATATTTCATCACTTTACTAAAGGATATCAAAGTTTTTCATGAAGCTGAAAAACATCATTTATACAAACAAATAAGCACTGTTCTGGTATTACTGCTGAAAGAGACTCCATAGATATGTTTTACGAGAGGGAAATGTATGTATAGTATTTTATAGTATATCATGTAAAGTTATACATAATAAAATATAATACGATGTTTAAAACATGTACATTGTCAACACATTGTCGACACTGCCTGATTTCATAAAAACTGTGATGCCATGTTACAAGTTGTGGCAAAAGTTTTTCATGAACATTAAAGCATTCTTTTTAAATACATATATAAAAAATATGCAATGCTTATCTACTGTACGTGTTATGAAGCACCTATGTAAGCTACCTTTAAATTATGTATTACCATATTGAAGAAAATAACTGATTTCTCCCAAAAGACAGAAATGCAGTCTCCCTTGTGTCACCAAAGCAGATTCTTTAAGTCCTGTAAGTTGTGAGATTCATGGGGCCTTCATGATCCTGCTTGTCTTGTTCACAGGTTGTCCTACTGACTGCTGAATACTGGGTACACCACACAAGACCTGCCTCATGTTCTGATCAAAACACGAGGCATTTGTTCTGCTTCCAACTGACTGTTCACTTGCTGCCTAATGTGTAGAGTATATCCCACTCCTTCACAGGTAGCACTGAAATGAGGTTTTCATAGTTGTATATTTTACTCATTAATGGTTTAATTTAATGACTGCTGTATATTATCTCATATTTCATAATCTATTAAGGCAAATGTTTGAAATTATTTTACTTTAAGTACTTTACATAAGTATAAAGAATGCTGCACTGACCTGCCGACAAGGGCTTATGGTAATGAACTACTAACTACTTTACTGCTGTACTTAAGTACTCAAATACAGTATCTGTATCTATATCTACTAGAATATTATTTTTTCCTCCTACTCTCACTTTTACTTTACTATATATTTTTCCTGAGTTTAATACTTTTTTCTCTGATACATTCATTTTGTGCTGCATCGTTACTAGTTTAATTGATTAAAATGTTAAGAATTATTTTAATCCATATTATCACTAAAGCCAGAGCGGAAGATGCTCTGCACTGTCACCAGGTTTAATGAAGCTGCTCATCACTGAGCGAATTAAGCAATCAAGCTGATCTTATAAGAAGACCACGCTGGTCCTGTTCTGCTTTTTGCTCTACTGCCTGCCTAAAATACGATATTCACTGTAATACTGCATGACCCAGTACTATACTTTTATTTTCAGTACTTGAGTAAAACATTTTTCAATAAACTATTTGCAATACTGAAGTACAAAAAAATGTTAAATACTTTAGTATATCCACTTAAGTGCGGTGCTTAAAGTCCAATTTATACTTATGCGCTGAACCTATGCCGTAGCCTACGTGTTTTCAGCGAGAGTGCACTATGTAGCAGAATGCGTTTATACTTCTGCTTGTGCTTATCAGCAGCTCTGCGTCACTCTGCATTTTAAGCCGCAAAGGCGGGAATGCAAGGCCTGGTGGACCAATCACAGCTTCGGCTGTCTGCATCAAGCTTTATGCAACGACGCATAGAGGCTACAGCGTAGGTTTGATGCAGAAGTATATATTGGGCTTAAAGAACTGCTACTCAAGTCACTTTTTTTGATATACGTCTGGGTTTATAGTATTCAATTAAATCCAATTCAATGTTATTTCTACAGCTCTTTTTACAACAAAAGTTGTCACAATGCAGCTTTACAGAGAAAAACCGGTCCACACCTCTTATGAGCAGCACCACAGAGATATCAATTATTGTGGTGACACAGTGGCAAGAAAAAAATACCTTACATTAGCAGGAAGAAACATTATACATGTCTGCCTGTGTGATATGTACGTACATGTGGAGCCGCCTGCACTGAATTTGTATTTAATATCAGTTTGTATGCACAATCCGAGCTAGACACCACAAGATACAATCATTATCATCCACTGCCCTGTTCACTGTGGGTGGTAATGTCTTATATGCAGCGTTCATACACATGACAATACACATGGATTAAGTACTGTTTAATGGCCTCATTTTGGCAACATTTTTGGAAATGGAATGTGCTATCCATTCCGCACCCACAATTAGGACTCAAACCCACATCCCCTTGCCATGAGCACACTGGCCAGTGTTCAACCTCACTCAAGACAGTTAAGGCTGTTTTCTTTTTTATAAAAAAAAAAAATAATTGTATTATATTTTATTGCTTAATGATTTTTTTTACCACCTTTATTTTATTTTATTTTATTTTATGTCTTAAATAAGTTATCCCTGTTTATGTAGAGCATGTTCAATGTGCTCCTAGGTATGAAGAGCGCTATTAAAATAAAACTTTACTTGCCTAAACTCGGCTTGTTGTCAAAAAAGTGTCAAAAAATAAGCTAATATGCTGGTCTTGAGCACTTTTGCAACTTTCAAATAATGAGTAAAATTATTATCAGTCCTGAACTTGAACAAAAATGAGATAAAAGGGGTCTGTAGATGATCCTCTCTAAATGTACTGAAGGAATAAAGTGCCTCATGTTTTGAGTTTTTTATAAATGCTGAACTTAAATAATAATGGGTGTGAGACTTATTTAGCCTAAAACAATTAAAATAGTCTATTTATGATAACACTTTACAATAGGGAGTGTACATAACATAACAGTACTTAGGATAGAATGTCGTAACTACTATAAATATGAACTGAGAGTAGTTAAGACATTATTACTCATTATAAACTCTATATGAATGTCTCCATTAATTATTACTTGCAATGTTTTTAAACAATACAATTTACAGTTGCAAATACATTTTAATGTTTTAAATTTGAAGTTTTAAATTATTGTATTAAATTGCAAAATACGAAATTGACATGATTAAAACTATAAAAGTTTAACTTTTGAACTATAGTGCCAATTAATATATCATCAATATGCTTAGCAGGTGAGGAGGAGTGCAGGTGAGCACTTATAGTTTATTTTACAGGGTTTTTTTGTTGTAATTTTTTTTCTAGTTACTTTCTAATTTGAGAGGTTTATATAGAGCATGTGTTGTCTGTTTGTAGTTTGTTGTAGTTTGTAGTTGAGTGTGGTGTGGTGTAGTTTGGTGTGGTGTAGTGGCCTTGCAGGTCACATGGGGGTTAAATTGTGCTCTGATCCAAGTGTCTGCTAATGATCTCATTATCTCCCAGATCCACTTATGGGCCAGTTCCAGGAACACGGGTCGTGTCTGTGCGGCTAAGCACTACAACAACACACGAGATCATGGATTAGCTTTACCGCGAAAGAGCAAACCCTTTCCCTTTATTTACTATCGCTGAGTGAGTGAGGGCTCACACTCATCATCTCTATATCTATCTCTCTCTCTCTTTCTCTCACTCGTTCTCTCTCACTCGGTTCTATCTCATTCATCCTTTTTTTTCCTTTTTCTTTTTTTTTAAGTATTTTTGGATTTAATATCTACTAAACCGGACTTTGTGGGCAGTAATCTGTGTGGAGTATTACATGGTTTATTTATTTATTTTTTTTACAAAGGGTGAGAATATATGGCCTTTTTTGTACGTACAGTATGTTGTAAATATTAATTTTTGACACCAAGAATAAACTCTAAGTGTTAAAACGTAAGCTGATCGTTTATAGTGTGCCCTCGCAAAAAAAAAAAAAAGAAAAAAAAGAAAAGAAAAAAAAAAGGAAAAGATGCAGCATTGTTAATTCAGGGGGAAGCGAAAGCGACATGATGGCACTTGTAATAGAAACAAGATTGATATGCCGAGGATCTGGAGAGATTTGAACAAAAGTGGCATTCTCCGCGGCTCAGTGTGTGTAGGGTCGGGTTGCGCGGGGGGAAAAGAGAAGCTCCACTTTCATTGCGCTCCTCACCCCTTTTGGCCCGGTGCGCCACTGCTGCTGCCAAAGAGGCCACACTGCGGTGCTGCTGGGTGCTGAGGAGGCATCTGATATTGACAGAATGCTGGGGCAGGGACGTGCTGAGAGAGAGAGAGAGGGAGAGAGAGAGAGGGACAGAGAGGGAGCAGGGCCAGCGCGCAGGGCCTTGAGTCGCACCAGCTGCAGTGTGTGTGTGCGAGTGTGTGTGTGTGTGTGTGTGTGTGTGTGAGCAAGTAGGCTTTTGGAGAGAGGAGACGGCAGGTTGTGCAGAGCCGAGCGAACGCTGGCTTGTAAACTTTCCCCCTGCCTCTTGCTTTGATTGTCCTTGGACATCTGCCTGGCCCTCCCGTTAGGAATGCGGGGCAGCTGTTTGTAGCGAGTGCCTTTGCACGGGGCCCGGCTTAATGAATTGAGCCCAGCCTAACCAGGGAGTCCCGGGTGCACTGGGCACTGGGCACTGAATGCACAGTACAGTGTGCAGTGATGTGATGAGCAGAAGTTACAGTATAAGAGGTGTCTGAGAGGAGATTAATAGATTCAAATGTGAAGCTGTTTATGTGGGAAGTAAATTTATATGATTTCATACCACTTGTATATCAAACATCAACTTTAACAGTACTTATAACAGAATGTCACAAGTAATTTTTAAGTGACACAATTATTTGCAACATTTTAAGCATTAAGTCATTTTCACCCAATTTTTTTTTTTCATGTGATTTTCATTGTGTTGCTGCTGTCTGAGTTGCATGGTTCTTTGGGTTTGTAGCTTCAGGACGCTCATTGATGTCATTTATGTTATGGTTGATTCCACCCTCCCATCTATGGTTTTGAATAATGAATAACTTTATTACGAGTCATGATCTTAAAAACAAAAAATAGATGAAAGAAGTGAAAGAGATGATTCTTTCTAAAAGGACTGAAGGAATAAAGTGCCTCATGTTTTGAGTAAAGATTTTTAAGATTTATTTAGCCTAAAACAATTAAAATAGTCTATTTTTGGTAACACTTTACAATTAGGAAGGGTACATTACATAACAGTACTTATGATAGAATGTCTCAAATAATTATTACTCATTACATAACTCTCTATGAATGTCTCAATTAATTATTACTTATTTTAACTATACACTTAGTATACTTATACAATACATTTTACAGTTGCAATTACAATTTATTGTTTTAAATTAAAGTTTTTTAGTTGTATTAAATTGCAAATGGCAAAAAGTATGTAAAAAAAAGTAAATGTAACTTTTAAACAGTAGTGTCAATTAACATATATTTATTAATGTACTCAAAGGGACAGGAGGAGTTTATTTTACAGTGTTTTTTTGTAATTTTGGTTCTAGATACTTTCTAATTTGAGAAGGAAATATAGAGCATTTGTAGTCTGTTTGTAGTTTGTTGTAGTTTGTTGAGCCCAGCCTAACCAGGAAGTCCCGGAGGCACTGGACAATGAATGTACAGTACAGTGTGCAGTGTGCTGATGTGCAGAAGTTACTGTATAAGAGGTGTCTCAGAGGAGATTAATAGATTAAAATGTAAAGCTGTTTATGTGGGAAGGAAATTTATATGTTTTTATACCACTTTACATCAACATTAACAGTACATATAACAGAATCTTAAGTAATTATTAATTGACACAATTAATTGCAACATTTTAAGCATTAAGAGATTTTCACCCTAACATTTTTTTTCATGTGATTTTCACAGTGTTGCTGCTGTCTGAGCTGCATGGTCCTTTGTGGAGCTTCAGGACGCTCATTGATGTCATTAATGTTATGGTAGATTCCCTCCTCCCATTTACATTTTTTTTCAAGAGGCATGCGTTCAGGTGATTTTTTAATCCAATGTTAGTGATAGATAGGGGTAAAAAATATATTTTTTGGATCTAATTTTCCTGATTTTAGTGTTTGTGTGTTTAAATCAAGCGCTCACATGTCTCAGGAATGGGTGGACCAAAGACCCAGTTTCCAGCAGCATTATTTTTTTGGTTAGGACATCACCTGATTAAGGATTACCTGATTCTCTAATATTTTTTCAGCTTTTTTATAGGGTCATCCATGGTACCTTTTTTATTTTATTTTATGTGATGTAAGTTGTAAAATTAAAAAAGGGTTCCACAACCCTTTTTTATAATGTTGGTTATACAGTGTATAACCAACATTAGTGATGGTTTTACTTATTAAAGTTTATAGGTTTACTAATGTCATTAATAACAATCACTTGATCATTTAAAAAAAGGTTATTACTGTTGTAAGTGATGTAATTTGGAACCCATGTTATAAAGTCTTTCCGAATAGTTATCTTTAAATAAAGACACATTAATAAATGTGCATCTGTGCAGTTAAATTTTGCAGTTTCCAGCTGTTATTACGTCTATGTAACCAGTCCTTTAACCCCTTAAATTAACAGACCTTGGTTTGTATGCGGGCCACAGGTATTGGTAATACAAAACACTTTTTTTCTGTGTAGTAAAATAAGATATTTGCCTTCTGAAAACTTTAAGGGCTTTGAAGACTCCTAAAGGGCATTTGTAGAAGCGTCAGAGATCAATCCCAAATCCTGCATTTTTAAAAATAGAGATAAAAACTAGACTGTAACAAAATTAAAGGTTTGGAGGACATGCAGGAGAATAGTGAAATTTTAAAATTTCAAGTGTCATTTTTATTATTTTTATTCATTACAACTATTCATTTTAACAGTTGCAGATTTATTTAAATTTTAAACATTTTCTATTTTAATTAAAATTCAGATTTTCAGATTTTTTAAAATCTTTTTATGTAATGCTTGAATAGAAATCCACAACATATAGACGTTTAATATCAAGTCAAAAATTGACAAAAAGTCCTGTCTGTTAAGGGGTTTTTAAAGTCCTTAAAAAAGGCATTTGAGCTACTGGTGGAACTTAACACATTGATGAAATAGTAGCTGGAGATCACAGAGACATTAGGAACCAGCTTAACAGTTTAAACTACAGTAACCTAATTATAACTGTACTAAAAGCAATGCATTTAATATGTCTATTTTCATTTTATATATTTATTTTAGTTATTAGCAGAATAAACACTTTTTACACTTAACAAGCATTTCTTCCAACACATCCTAACATATGCGACTGAAGCCTAGTATCAGCTCAGCTCCAGCATTATATAATTATTTTCCTTCTTCTTTTTTCTTTTTTTCTCATGAATCTTTCAAACTTGGTGGTGGTAGTGTATCAGGAGCTTGGGTTCAGTGTGTGGAGCTGGCAGCAGTGGAAGAAGGGGCTGGGAAACGTATATTATAGAGTTTAACCGTTTGACCTTGCACTGTAATTGGCTTAAATTGTCTCACGTCTGGATTTGTGCATGTGTTTGCGTGCATCTGTTTCTGTGTGTGTGTGTGTGTGTGTGAGAGAGCGAGAGAGAGAGTGTGTGTAAGCTGGGGGGGGGGCAAAAGTTCAGCCATGGATAAAGGCATTCTGCGCATGCATTAAGGTGGTGTGTGTTTGTATGTGTGTGTGTGCAAGCTCAAAAGCAACACATAACTTCTCTTCCACATTACATCCAACAACTTCTAAAGCAACCTTCATTAAAGCACAAGCGTTTAGTATCATGAACCGTGGCAGGCTTGAATAAAAGAATCGGGGGGGAAAAAAAGGAAAGGAAAGAAAAGGTGGTGCAGCAGGAGCGAGAGAAGAGCCGAGGCCTTGGCAGGGCGCCAGGGAGAGGAGCACCAGTCTTGGCACTTTGAGAGCAGAGAGAGCCTCTGTTTACTTGCTGTACCTGATCTGCACACACTAAGACAAACACACAAGTACAGCGCTGCGGAGACGTGTGTGAAAATGAAGATTAATCATGCAGCCTGCAGACACCGCGCTCCAGTAGAGAGAACAGCCGCAGCAGACGCTCCGCTCCCAGCCAGTTGATACGTGTTGAACCACCACCATTACAAGCTAAAACAGATTTGTCTAATTGTGCTGCAGATAAATTGAATGGTTTGAAGTAGCGAACACTGTATATAATGATGTTTTAAGAGGTGTTTAGATATGATTACACCTTAAGAATTCAGTGAAGTTACCATACATTTTTTTTTGGTGCTTTGTTGGTAAGAGTTTACAATAAGGGTCACAGATAACAGTACTTATAATAAAAATGTAATAAACACTGTTAAATGGTTAAGTAATGTCTCAACTTACTCAACTTTACTATCAATGACTGACATTTGTTAAGATATTAGTGATGTTTAATGCTGTAAACAATAATAATAAATTAAGGTATTCGTTCAGAACGATTTGTAATAATTAATAGTGTCTTAACTGTAATTAGTGTCAATTAATAATAGAATTATAGTTGAGACATCCTGTTGTCAGTGCTGGTAATTATTATTAATTAAGCTATTGTCCTTTTTTTATTCTTCTTAATTCAGCATTTTCAAGAAGGAAAAGGCAGTAGATTTTGATTTTATTTTTATTTATTAGTTTTTTTGTTTGTTTGTTTAGTAGCGGTGCTGTTCAGCCCAGACAAGCTTTTTTTTTTCATCTTATCAATGACTTTATTACTGCAGTTCACCTGTTGAGTCTTCTCTTCACTGCTGAGAGCTGAGCTAAAGGTGTTGCCATGTGGGTCAGCCAGAGCTCTTCATGTATCTGTGTTCTCCAGTTTCTCCAGGTTTTTGGATGATTTTTCTAGTTTTAGAAAATTGACTAGTTTTTGAAGGGCTCTAATGTCAAAAATAAAGGGGAAAAAATGGGGTGTTGTAAAACTTAACATGTATGGATGAATGGATGTATGGATAGATAGACATTTATTTTCTCCCCAATTTACACAGTCAATTAGCAAACCCACTCATTAGGACTCCACCTCTCACTAGTGATGCCCCTACACCAGCAGAGTAAAGACTAGCACATGCCTCCTCCCATACATGTAAAGTCAGCCACCACCTCTTTTCCAACTGCTGCTGATGCAGCATTGGTGCAGCGACTCAGTTCTGATACATCAGCTCACAGATGCTTCGTGCTGAGTGACATCACCTTTCGGAGTGATGAGGGGAAAGAGCGCCATCTACACACCCAGAGAGAGCAAGGCCAATTGTGCTCTCTCAGGGCTCTGGCAGCTGATGGCAAGCTACATGAACAGGATTCGAACTGGCGACCTCCTTATCATAGTGGCAGCACTAAGCCTTGTCGTTAAGGGGAATTTCAACAGATTTTTGTTTTTTGGCTCCAAATTATGCTTTACTGAAATTTAAATATATTTAGATTTGTTGGGCATTGAATGGTTAATAAAATGGTTAAGAAGCTTTTTTTTTTTTACAGTGGTTGCATTACTACACAGTAAGGTCAAAAGTATTGGGACACCCATTATTTTGTCCAAAGTACAAATACACACAAGAGTTTATCTTGCCTTTGTTTGAGTCATTTTCAGTCCCTACTGTCCAGGGAAGACTTTCTACTAGATTCTGGATCATTGCTGTGAATATTTGATTGTAATCATTGACAAGTCAGAATTGGTTAACTCATCCCATCAGGATAAAGGTCCAACACAGTTCCTCTCTGCTCCACAGCTCATTAATAAATCTCAACATAACAGTAAGGTTTTGAGAGTAAACCCACCAGTGAACCTACTGTATGTAATCATATATGTTTCCATATATTCACTTCATGTTATTGTGGTAAATAAAATATATATATATATATATATATATATATATATATACATAAAGACCAGAGCTTGAAACTACATCAGAACTATCATAAAACAGAGATTCAGGCCTCAGGCAGAGGGTTCATTATCGTTCCACATAATAGAGCTCTCTATAACGCCACATTTCACATCACACCACTCTCTTTTGTCTTTTGTTTACATCTTAATGATTTAATTATGCCTCTTAAGCTCCAGAGAACTACACACTGTTCCAGATGTGTGTGTGTTTCTCACTCCTATACCTTACGATCACTATTATACATTTTTGTTGTTTTCCATCCCTGACAAATTAATGTATTCCAAGATGGAAACCAAAAACTCGCCTGTGCTGAATGAACAACCATTACTGTTTAAACAATTATTTTGCTTTATATTTTATTTTATTTTCCCCTTCTATTGTGCAGATTTCTGTATAAAAAATGTAGTTTTCTCTATATATTTTCATATACTTTTTATTTAACTTTTGTCAGATGTTTGTGAAGGCCAATTTTTTTTTTTTTTTCGTCTAATACCTAATTACATTTGTGTTCCTTCATAGTTTTTAAGGATTTAATGTTACTCTAAAAAGAAAATAATACAAGTAAAGGACAAATAATTTACCTTTTTTATTTTTGTTTATTTTATTTAATAAACTCTATTGTTTTATATTTTATTTAATTCTACTTGTGCAACCCCTGAACAACCACCTAGCACACATTAACAACAACCTAGAACTTTCAAACAACTGCCGAGCAACTATTATCAAACACTATAGAAGTGAGGTCACTTAAATTTAGCATCTTGAATTTTGTAATATTCTTAAGTTCAAAGGTAAATGTTTGACCCTTGGGCTTTATTTCCTAATGAAATAATAGTGTTATATTTTGACTGACAACACAAGATATATAAATGTGTTATTCTGTGCCACTACTAAAACATATAAATAGTTTCAATACAAATATTCTTGCTAATATTGTGACATAAATTATTCTGTGGTAATTAAACTAATAAGTATTTATTATCGGCAACTTTTATTATTCTCTTTTTACTGAAAAAAAATGTGTTGCATGAGTTTGAGGTCAATAAAACCAACAGGTCATTAGATAAGACTGTAGGTTAATAAAAGTCACAATACTAGATGATAATATATATGTATTTTTATGTTGCCTATAATTAGCTAGATTTTCTGATAGTTTAATGTTAATTTGATTGATTGGAGAGCAAATAATCATTGTCCAATGAAAATAAGAATCTCCATTTCTCCTTATAATGTGCCAAAATGTATTGATGAATGGAATAGAAATTAAATAGAAATTAATAGAAATCATCCCAAATTACCTCAAATAAACTCTAGAAAGTTGTTGTTTTGGAGATACATGTTTTTCATTGGACAGCGACAAAATATTGTGAATAATACAGATAATTTTAAACAGGAACGTTTGCAAAGTCTTCAAAGTTTGAGGTTTTTTTTTTTTGTGATCAACCTATTCTATATTACGAGCTTCGGAGTAGAAAAAATGTGTTTAATAACTGGCCAAAAAAATGACTGTTGGCCAATTGGGTTGTAAAGGAATCCAAATCAGAGCAGGCAACAGAAAGGAAATCATATGGACGTACTAAATTCACAATACGTAGTGTATGAGGAGCTGTGGATCATTACACCCCTGCTGTTTACTGCCGGGATAAACTCTGCAGTGTGAAAATGAATGTGAAACAGTGATGTGAACTAATACCGCTTTACTTCTTTGGCAGCAGTGTCCATTACTGTATGTTCTCGTAGCTTTTTTTTTTTTTTTTTCTTCCCTCCATAAGACACACACACACCCACCCACACACACGCAGACAGAGCATGGCAGCCGCTTCACACCAGCAGACTTGTGTTCGGAACACACATTGTGCTGAGGGGTAAAGTTACAAAGGTGTGGATACATCGAGGATGGGAAATCCCTGATGCAATGAGGAATGCTTTGATATTTCTCTCTCTCTCTCTCTGTCTTTCTTTCTCACTCTTTCACTCTCTCTCTCTGACTTTCTCACTCTCTCCGTCTTACTCGTTCTACCTCTCCCTCTCTCTGTGCCTCCCTCCCTCCCTCCCTCCCTCTCTCTTTCGAATCTTAAAAGCAGATAAGAGGTTAAGATCCCAACTCTCAGCACTTCTGTAGAGCAGACTGTGGGATTAGTGCTAACGTGGGTAGTCCTTGCTCCAAACGAGCGGGGATGAGGAGGCATGGGGGCCGGCGGAGGAAGATGGGGGGAATCTGCCCATTTGTTTGAAAGAGGGGATTAAAGGGAAAACGCAGTATTCAGGAGAGTAAATAGGGGAGAGGGGATTTGGAGCCTTTTTAAATGGATCCATGAATAAGCAGTGACGTGTGTGTGTGTGTGTGTGTGTGTGTGTGTGTGAGGCAAAAAGAGAGAGAGAGAGAGAGAGAGACACACAGAGAGAGAAAGAGAGAGAGAAAGAGTATTATGTGTAACACTTAAATCACACCTGCATATGTAAAGAGCAGCGCTTCACGTGAAGTTTCGGTTTCATCTTCTCCAGCATCACAGGAGCTTTTAAGGAGAGAGGAGTAACAATACTAGTGTTGTTTTTTTTCATCTCTTATTTGTGACTAGGCACTTTTTGCTTGACCTTTGCTTCAAGTTTCTTCAAACTGTTGGTGCTTCTTAATGACACCATCATTCAGAACAAAAGTATGAGGATCTGCTCTCTGCTGCATCTGCTTGCATTTGGTGTCTCTGAACTATATATGACGTAGGACCAACTACAGACTGCAGGCCAAAGGATTTAAAACTTTGAAAAAATCAATAAAAGCATTAAATTGATGCTTCTTCTCAACAGTGTAATATTTAGTACTAGACAAGAAAAAAATAGTTTGACATAACTGATATGGGTTTACAAAAATGTTTGAACTTGCTTAGTAGTCGTAACTTGACATAAACCTCTCCAGTCTATGTATGCAAGCAGTGCATCACACTAGTTCTTTCTTAATGTGTCTATTAATAGCATAGCGATGACACAGTGCATCAATATGCTTCAGACTGTTCCTGAATCTGTAGAATCTGCCTTTTCGATGCATCCAATAGTCATCATAAAATCAGATGCACGTGACGCATTGGCAGAGTTGCAATCGAAAGAGCCGATTCTACAGATTCTACAGATACAGATTCGTGTTTGAAGCACATTTCTGTACTTTAGCATCACACAACTATTAATAAAAACATTGAGGAAGATTTTGACATGCCAGTGTGTCCATAGACCCCAGAGGGTTAATTAAGGAAATTAATTTTTTGCAAAAAAAAAATCTAAATATTAACCCACTAAGCTTGGTATCTAAGATTAGTTAACTACGTAAATGGACTGATTAATCATCTGCACAAATAATTTTTTTCATTCTATTTCTTATAACAATTTTAACAATTATTTTAATTTGAGGCATAATGATGAGAAAATGATGAATTATTGAAGTTCCGTTCATCATTTTGGAGGCTAGGAAGAACTCTTACAAAACTAACCCTCTTAAAGTACTTCAGAAATGACTAAGATTAATATTTCTGTTGTCAGTAAACCCTCATCTGATTTCTTATTTGTAATACTTCTTGTCATGGCAGTTCTTACACTGTAAAAATAAGGCCAGTGTGTATGAACAAAGCTAATTCTGGGAAGGCACTTAGTAACTTACTTAACTCCATTTATTCCTCTTTTTAATATGAATAAAAAAAGTAAAAAACAGAGATATGTTGCTAATACTTAGAAATTTGCTATTTTTATATTCTTTGGCTAAGTAAATACAATTCTGGAAACAAGCATCACACCCTTTGTATATAAGTTGAGAATGATTGCTTCTACAGCAGGGTGATGACCCTACATTCACAATAAACTAAACCAAAAAGTTTCTAAGCAGAAAATCTGTGGATAGACCTCAAAAGTGTTGCCTTTTGCCCAAAAGATTAGATAAGAATTGAAATAAATAAATAAAATTAAGCAAATATTTACTTGCTTAGAAACACATAGCAGGCAATATTGTAAAAAAAAAAAAAAAAAAAAAATATATATATATATATATATATATATATATATATATTAATGCCGTGTTCATGTATTGTACAATAAGGGTGGACAAAATTATCAGTTTACTCCTTTTAATCAATGATTATCTAATAACTATTATTCCTATTTTCATTCCTAAATTCGGTCGTTTGTCAATTTCCACTTCATAAGTTACTATTGTAACTAGTATGTCAGGCCTTACCACGCATTTTCCTATCTCCAATATTTAGTTTCATACTAATGACCAAGTAATTACATAAGTACTGTAATCATGAAATAAAACGCATTAGCATTAATAATAAATTATCTGATGTAACAAAACAATAAGATAATTTATTTTATTTATTTTATTTAACAGGGACAGTGCACATTGATCAGAATTTCAGTTTCTACATCAATGTTAATGTGCCAGAGTTAATTTTCATCTGTAGTCCCTGGGCAGGTCATTGTAGAATAATCAGTCCAAGCAATTAATGTTTATTTTAAATTCATTTATTGTTCTATTGGTCCATTCATCATGTTTTTCTTTTTTCTTTTTTATTCACATTGTGTAAAGGCCAGTGTAACTTAAAATGTATTCACAATTGTGTCATTTTAAATGATTAAGTTTATCCTTTCTGCAACATTTTTATTTATTTATTTTCTTTTATGTCTTTTTTCTTTCTCTTTATTCTGGTCCTATATGTTTAGCTTCATGATGAGGCGTGCTGGGGTGTTCTGCGCTCTCCTCGGAGCTCGATATGTTGTTTAAAAGCTAATCAGAAACTAACTTGTCCCCGGCTATTTGTTTCGGGGGCCCCTTGCGCTTGAGAGTTCCCAGATGTGGTGGAAGGTAGGGAGTCGATTGTTTATACAGCGGCGAATCTTTCCCAAACACACACATTCTATCAGCCCTGCACGGCTATCTATCAAGGGAGGCAGAAGTTACAGTGCTTTTTTTTTTTTTTTTTTTGGGTTGCCCCCCTCCCTCACCCAACTCCCCACCACCTTCCCCTTTTCCCTTCTTCCTCCTGAAGTCGGGCAGACGTGAAAGCCCTTCGGCTAGCAAATTACAACTCCCACCCCACCTGCTGAAGGCAGCTCGCTGGTGCTCAGACGCGCGGACCTGCCTCCGATCGATCGGTTGTTGTTGCAGCTGGGCTCCGCTTGATGGTTTATTTAAGCGGCTCCACATGCTTGCGGAGGGGTAGGTTGGGGAAGAAGAGGGGGGGGGTGTTGGGGGTGTGTGTGTGGAGGTGGGGGGGAAGGGGGGTTGTTGAGGGGGGTGGGAAGCAGCTGAATACATAAAACAGGCTCTCAGAACCACTTTGTGGTCCGGGGGAAGAGTAAATGGAATAATAAAATCCAAATGGTTTCATCCTATTTTCTGGGCTCGTAAATCCGGGCAGTCACCGTTTACCTTTATGATCGGACGCACGTGGAAAGGGGGCGGGTGCGTGGGTGCGTCCGTCTGTCTGTCTGTCCTGAGAAAGTGTGTGTGTGTGTGTGTGTGTGTGTTTGAGTGAATGTCTAAGATTATTTAAAAAAGCTCTTAAACCTCAAGGGGTGTAATGTACTGTAAGCTAAGGCTTAGGTTCCTTACCCCCTTAACTCTATAAAATAACTATAAATATTGATAATGTATATATTAGCACTGTGTTAGTGTAGTAGCTGTTATAGAAGGATTGTGTAGAATATGCAAGACAAGACAAGACAAGACAAGATAACCATCATTTTTATACTTTGTGTTGGCCTTTTAACTTATTCGTGCTGTAAACATGAACATACACACTGTAACATACAGTGAGCACATGTGCCTGGAGTGGTTGGCAGCTACTACTGTGATGTGTGGGGAACAGTGGGAGTTAAAGGCCATACATAAGAGCCCAAAACTGGCAGCTTTCCAAACCCAAGTAACAAACCCTCAACCCTGTTATGAGTAACGTGATGCTTTAACCACTGAGCCATCACTGTTGTTACTGAAAATTGTTACATCAAAATATTCTGGAATAACTATTGGTGCAGAGCAACAGGTGGATCTATATAAACTCATCATAGATTGTGGATTTCTTGAGATTTAACCGTCTAACCAATTTAACCATTCAGAAATGTATGATCCTAGTATGGTGCTAAATATATAAACGTCGAAAGTGTTCCAGTATATGTTATCAATGTGCAGTGACAGACATTTTTGATATTTGAAATAAAATATATAAATAACAAAACATAATAAATCTATATTATTTGTGTTGTTAGAAGGGCTGTTATAAAATAACAGTAATAAAATCAACATAATGCTTAGGATTCATATACTGTATTAATCATAAACCATTAAAACTACAATAAAAACTACACTGTCAGGTAGAGTGAATAACATTGATTATAGGCCTGTCACAATAACATTTTTTGGTCCCACTTTATCATATGTGTCTCCAATAAATGTGTGGTTTTACAAGTCAAAACTGATACTGATTCATATATGTAATTACATAAACTAATAACAAATCTACAACAATGCATACTTCATCAGTAGTTACACTGTTATTATATGTATTGGTAGTGTGTAACTACACATTTATTAGAGACACTTATTATAAAGTGGGATCCAATGTTACTGGACAATAAAGTGTCCCAGAAATAATATTTATTAAATTATATCATTGAGACTAGTTCATGTCTGTTTCATGTTTTCAAACAGTTGATATACTGGCTAGCTGGGTTCTTCTGGCTGAATAAACACAATGGGCAGTATTGGGGTCAGCCAAATGTATTGAGGTTATGTCCATATATTGTATCATAAGTCAATAATGTAATTACTATGACAAGCCTAATTGATTATTTATATTTATTTAAATACTGATTTCCTGATTCTCTTGTCCGAATCCATTTCCATTTGAATGCTACATGCTATATGTACAGACTTTTATTGTAGAGTAGTTTGCTTCCTCAGTCAGATAGGCAATCCCTGGTCTGCTCTAGCATGACACAAGAAGAGCAGAGGAGTGTTATTAACTACACCACGCTAGTGATTATCCTGATACAGTGTTTGTCATTATCCTGATACAAAGTGTGGCTGTATCAGGCAACAAATGGACAGGCAGTTCTTAAAAGTAATTTGTTAAAAGTTTTCCTAGAAAACTAGAAAAGCATAAGAATTTGGGACATCAAAAGGAAACTGTGATGACTGGGTCAGAACATCTTCAAAACCTCAGGCAGTTGTATCAGTTTGTGTTCCTGGGGTGTTTCTGGTGTGCAGTGGTCAGTATCTACCAAAAGGACCAAAAGGTGTCCAAGAAATTGCAGCAAGTGAACTGACGACAGTGTTGTTTGTAGCTAAAGTTCATTGATGTGATTGTGGAGGTCCCACCTGACCACTCACACCTTCAGAAGTCTTGAGGAGTCCAGGACCCAATGGGTCAGAACTTTTTTTGTAGAAAAGAAACATTTATTTAAATATAATATTGCACTGTGGTTTTAATGTTATGGGTGAGCTGGATATATTTCAAGAATGACAATCACATCATGAAGCAGGTATTATTGTTTAGACTTCAACAACTGTGTTAATTACTTTAAAAGTACTTTTTGATCAATTTTGGTGTAGATATATTGATGATTATTAAATTGCATGGACAGTAATGCGCAATATATGAATATACTTTAGCATTACCCAGTGCCGAGCAATAAAACATTGCATTAGTCCCATTAAACACCTTAATTTACACTGGCAGAGACCTTATTCACCCGCTACCCCAACACCAGGAGGATGAATAGCACTTCACTGGTGGAATATACACAAACATACACACACATGCACACAAATGAACTTAAAACCTCTTAATAACCCAGACATATGAAGTAAGGACAATCACAGCACACGCTGGGAATGCCACATTAAGCTCCTAAGCTCTCCACCAATACTTAATACTGCCTCAATACAATATATAGTGATATACGGTATAACATAAAGCAAAGTTCCTCAATTATCCAGCTCTAATGCAGTAATAATAGCCACTGTGTACTAATAGCCATTATTTTGATAATATGTAGAGGATTTAAACATAAAGCCTGTCATTTTAAAGGGGTTCAGATTTGCCAAATAACAAATTTCACCATAAAAAAGGGCGGCACAAGATTAAAGCTTAAGTGCCGGTTTGTACTGTGTCACATGTGCAGCAGCAGAACTCATAATCTGAACTAGTTTTAGCCTCGCAGTTTAACGTATGACCTCAGATCTTTGGCTCAGGCAAAAAAAAAGAAAAAAAAAAACTGGGGTAATGAACACTCTGCTCCAGGAGGTTTAAATAGCTCGTAAATGCTAACAGAGCTTCCAGAGAAATGTATATACACCAGTAGTGCCCCTACCCAACATAAATAGGCCTAATCCCTCATTTTATTTATTTATATATTTATTTATGTAGTCAGCCGGAAGAGGAGGGGGGATAGGAGGCTGGATGGTTGGGGAGGCTTGAAGTGGGGTGATTTTTCTACATCTATGAACACAAACCCTGAGCCAAGAAGGACTTGGGATGTTTGCTCAAGGAAATTGGCCGGTGTAACTAAAGAATCGCAGTAAAAACCCGGGTTGCATGTCTGAGAGCACATGCCGTACAGTTCACTGCCAGCCGTAGCGCCGCTTTCGCAAAAATGAAGAGACTCGCTGCCTATTGAAACGCGCTGTGGCGTGGCCGCGCTGCCGCTGAGAATGCTTTTAAGGAAGTCGAGTGCAGAGAAGTTTGTTTAAGCTGCGTCAAATATTTGCGAGGCCTCACCTGGCCATAATGCTGTCACCGAGTCTTAGCGGAATGCTCCCTCACTGAAACACACACTCGACTTCTGCATTACTCTTGAAGTCAATTCCTCGATCTCACTTTTTCTTCTTTCAGCGACTATAAAGGCCAGATGATCCTTAGCAAGTGATATTGCTCTTTTAGCGCTTTCCTGAAAGAATGGCCTTCTTCAGGCTAATGATCCTTGGTCCATAACAATGATATAATGGTAGCTTCTTAGGCCTGACCCAGCTCATTGAAGTTTAAACCGGCGGGGCAGCCCTGAGACTGCTTCCCTGTGTTTTTATGAACAGATTTAAAGGTTTATGGGGAAGCTCTCAAACAGAACACTTCCCTTCTGCATGAGAACAGTAACCGCGTTCCACGTGCTGGATCTGCTGCTGCCGCCAGAGAGTTTGTCGTGGGCTTTTAGACTGGATGTACACCCAGTCCAAACACAGCTGCCCATGTGTGTGTGTCTGTGTATATATATACGTGTATAAATGTACTGTATATAATTATCCACAGGCTCAGGTCTGCACCCATGTGTTTTTACTATATGCTTGAGTATATGTGTGTGTATATATACAGTATAATGTATGTAGGGGTGTGTATGTGTGTGTGTGTGTGTTCATCCTGAATGTGTTGAATGCTCCTGAGCTGCAGAGGCCCAGAGCTGTCAGCGCAGCGTCAAGGTTGACTTGTGTCTTTTCCTCACGGAGGGGTCACGGACCATCGCCGCAGCACCCGGCCTCGTTTCCTTCCCGTGGGCCAAGGATGTGTCCCGCACTTCCTACTGCCACAGACACTGGCCGGATACCAGCAGAGGAAACCCACCGCAACTTTTACTTTATCGCCCCGCCGCAGAACGCTCCCGGCTTTTCAGAAATCCTACGTCTCAGCAGAATGACTGATGACTTTCGAAAACTCGTCAATGACCTTTGGCTGCTGTTATGCAGAAGGGTTTAGGGAAGAGAACAAAACATAAGGTCTGAAAAAAAAAATAAAAATGTAGAATGGAATTTTAAAATGAATAATTTTTAAGGTGTACGAAGTACAGAGAAATATATATAAAAAAATTATATATCCCAAAAAAATTGCTTATTTCATTCGATTTTACACTGACATGTCAAAAGGCATTTAATCGCAGTAAAGTTTATCATGAAGTGTTACCTCTGGGGATGACAAGGGGCAAGTTGTGAGGTGTTATCTTATGAATAAGGATAAACACTGGCCAGTATATTCATGCCAAGGTTCTAGTGAGGTCTAATAATGGGTGTCAGATGAATGACACATTCCATTTCTGAAGTTGTGCGGACCTTGAACATTTCTCGAGCCACAGTGTCACATGTGTACCAAGGGAATACATCATATAAGGCTGATATTACCCACCACAGTGGACAGGGCAGTGGGTGGTAATGATCGTGTCTGGCTAGAATTTTCCATGTTAATAGACAAGCGACTTTAAAATCTGAAATCAAATCCACATTCAATGCAGAGGGCCACACACCACACAGATATATCCCACAAGTCAGTGCAGTGTTATTTAGCTTCCATGGAAACATGGAACATATCAAAAGTAACGGGAGCATGATAATGCTTCTCTCCCATGACATTTGGCATGCCAGTATAGTATGTTGCTGTTTAATAAAGGGAGCTGTAGACACTCTACTTCACACTGTGCCTTACTTACACTTACTGTACTTTTGATAAAATATGTAACTGAAAGTGTAAATGACTCTATATTACCACGATAACACTTCCTATCAACCTTATATTCATAATTTATTATAAATGCATTTATAATGCGTTATATGCCATGCATAATATCTTATAATGAGGTGTTCATAACACATAAAATGACAAGTTTAAGGGTTTATAAAGACAGGGCTTATAATGCCTTATAATATCTGTTCATAAGAACATTGTACAATGTAGTGTTGTAATGCACTATAACTATTGGTATAATACATTATAATATGCAGCTATGATTTCTCAAATTAAGCTTTTTATATAGACATTACAGTGAGGCATAACACAATTTACTTCATGTTTAAAAAGCATGTGAATATTCACTTTACTTAATGTCAGTAATGACTCTATATAACGCTTGTCATGGTGAGCACAGAATTGCAGACACGTGCAGATACTGATAAAAATATATGTTTATTATAAAAATAAACAGATGTAATACGTGGTTGATACAGAAAACATCACCAGAAACCAGAGCAATGTAGACAAAACCATACCATAAACGAGAGACAGTCCAGAGTTCATACACGAGAGATCCAATATCAGAGGTAATCCAAGAGGCAGTAGTGAAAACACAGTCCAGGTAATACACAAGCAATCCAGTATCAGAGGCAAAGGCAATAATCAGCGTTGAGAAAACAAAAGCAAGGTCATACACAAGATAAACTGAGACAAGAGATATAGAACGCTTTGTAATGAGGAGAACCTACAATACGCGGCGCGGGTGTTTGTGTGGCGTGCACCTTTATAGTGCCAGTAATCAGTATTCAGGACTTCCTGGAGGAAGCAGGTGAGGTGTCACATGATCAGGTGAGTGCGTGATGTCAGCGGGTGGTGCATTCTGGGTAATGTAGTTGTTGACCTGAGAACCTCCGTTAGAGCTGGGTGTGGAAGGGACAGAGGAGCTAACAGCACCAGACGTGACAACGCTCTATATAATGTGTTACACACACCAAAATATACCAAATATGTGTTAAAGTGCATTAGAACACTACATTGTACAATGATCTTATGAACAGATATTATAAGGCATTACAAGCCTTTTCTTTACAAACCTTCATACTTGTATTTTATATTGTGTTATGAATGTTGCTGTAAGTCTGTATGAGTTATTATACAGGCCTAATACAGTCATTATAAGGTATTATGCATGTCATATAATGCACTATGTATGCATTCATAAGGCATTATGAATACAGGGTTCATAGGAAGTGTTACCATTACCACTTCTAATCAATGAATGCATTCAGCTACTTTGAGTTACACATTTTGCAGACACACATGTATAAATACACACACACAGCTTGTCTAGTCCTTGTAGAGAAAGGTAGATAAAATAGAATAGAATAGAATACAATAGAATAGAATAGAAACTATGCCTAATGTCAAAAAAGCAGATGTACCAATACTACTGTCCAAGAAATGTACCTATTACACTCAGCAAATTATAATGTATTACTTTTTAATACAGTCACTGATACCTCTTGTAATTTTCCAGCTAATGTAAAAAAAATGCATATACCTTTTCTCCCAAATTAAACAGAGTTGTCATTTTCCCTTCAAGTGACAGATTGTGTTCATTGAGCAGGTTGAAGATGTCACAGAGGTAAATGTGTTTTTCTGCTCATTATTTATCACAGAAGTGTGCTGCTGTTGCGTCTCCACAGCAGCTCTCTAAACTCATTAACCCTGGCCAGGGAGTTCCCTTATAGAAAGCCATCTCACTTCAGTGTGTAAGAGAAGGCGTTTATGATATGCACCCATTTCTTTGCAAAGCTTGTTCAAACAGACTCGCTCTTTGATGTGATTAATAACTTCTGATAAAGTCATTCAACACTCCGTAAACTTGCCAGGATTTGTTAGTGTATGACACAGAGCGCTGACTCATATTCTGGGGCAACCACTTTGACCGGAGAGGTGAAACCAAACAGTCTTCCAGTCATAACTTCAAACCATAAATTAATATTCAGTCCAGCTTTCCCTGCATGATGTCATTTAAAGGCTTGTGCTAGTGGTGAGCAGTGGTGCACATATCCTTCACAGATATCATCTTAAAATACATGTACTAATCATGTAATCATCAAATAAAGAAGTGAAGAATTGAATAGGAAAAAATAGTTGCAACTTGAATAACTGTTGAATTGCAATGCTAATGGAATGTAGATAAAGATAAATAGGAGCAATACATGATTAAACATTTTGTTCAATGCATTTTGTCATGCAGAATTTCTCATCTTGCTGTGTGTGGGTGTGTCTGTGACGTGTTTGAATGCAAATTAAGCAAAAGTTTAGAAGCAGGCAGTCATATTTTTAATTTAATTTTTCACATATTCTCTATAATTGAGAAAATATTGATATTATCAGCTCTTCTTCTGTATTTAAAAGGTGTCAGTTGTGTGTGTGTGTGATGCATGTATGATTTACCTACCTACAGCCTACTCTTTGTCAATTGGCTAGATGCAGTGCTCTCCACTGAATTAAATAAGAAAAATTGCGGACACATACCATGACCATTTACAGGAAATGTCATGTGTAGCAGGCATGATTCGTGAATCTCTTCGTGAAAAGTGTCTTGGCTATAGCTACTAGAGCTTAGATCAGGCCCAAAAAAGTCCAGCTCAACCCTAACCCAAGTCTGAACCCGACTCTGATATAAAACCCCACATTTATTTTAGTAAGTAGAGCATTAATATGTACCTATAAATTACAATTCCAAGTTGTTTGAATGAGCGAAATCTGTTCAGAATGCAACATGGAAGAAGCATAGGCCTGATTGCTAAACTGTTACACATATCATTGCAGGTAAAGTGTAAAGGCTAGTTTAAATTGTCTGCATGACAATATAAGTCAATTTCGAAGATGTGGTTATGCTTACTTGAGTCGCGTATCTATGACACCTCTACTGCCTGATTTTTTCCCAGACAAAAATGTATTGTCTTACCTGGCAGCTAAGTCCACCCTCCTGTGTGGTTAAGAAAATTCTGAGGATACATCAAGTATAAACCAATGCAGACAGTGCAGGTCAGAGCTGCGTAATTATAACATTTTAACTTGTGTAACTTGTGCAACTTTTTTACGATCACAAGGTGTTTTTTTTTTTCCCTAACCCTAATGTATTGCTCCTTTATCTTTATCTACGCTCCATTAGCATTTCAATTCAACAATTACTTCAAGTTGCAACTATTTTTACTATTCAATTCTTCAACTGTTTACTTGACGTAAGTCGCATTGTTACTTTGCTATACTGTGATTATCAAACACTAGAAATTTATATAAAATAAAAACATTTATTAAAAATGTATGTCTACGTCACAGACCGTTTTCTTGAGCCTGACCGAAGTCGGCCTGAAAATTCTCAGCCCAACTTTGGATTGGGCACTGGGTCGGGCTCGAGCAAACAGTCTTAACTCTACTAGCTACTGAATACAATGTGCTCAGTGCTGCCACATTAGCTGTAAAGTAGCTGTAGTGTAAAATATTTTCTTAAGTTTCAGGAGTTTTTGGGTTTTTTTTCTTTCAGTCTTAAAAAAAAAAAAAAAAAAAACATAAGGATATTTTAGCCTTTACTGTCTTTTACTGACTGTTTTTATTGAATCCTCTCTCTCTTAATTGTCTTAGTTAAAAAACTAAATAAATATCTGAGCTTCACATGCTAGTCCAAGTCGTTGTTCAGTAGACACAAATGTCATTTGTATTCTCAGTCAGCATCCTGTTATTGTGGGCGTGGTTGTAGCTGTAGAGTAGTAAAAAAAAGGGCAGCACTGACAGACGGAGGCAAGTTCAATGTGAATATGGACACTGCAGAAAATAACCTTCTAGCCTATAATCTAGCAAATTATTATTGAGTTATTTTGAGTCTTGTTTCCTCAAAGTCTGGGAGCAGATGTTCTATGGCCCGGCCCCAGTCTGCAGCCCAGTACTTATACCAGGGTCCTACAGTATAGTGGAAAAAAAGCAAAGACAAATTGAGTTTTATTTATTTCACTATTATTACAAATGAATGGGTTTTTTTGCCTTTTACAGGAATGCAGTGTGATTATTTTATACTGTGCTCATACTGTACTGCTCAGCAGACTCTAATTTAAGTTTACAATCCCATTAAAAAAGAACACTGCGTGGTTTTGTCCACTAACTAGATGTGAAATATTACTTTCATTCCGTATAAAACAATAATGGACATAAAATACAGCCCTCCTCGAAAGTGCAAGCCAGCCAGTTTTGCGGTTCCCCTTTGCTGTCAATTGTCAAAACAGTTTCAGTTGACTTTTGGAGCCCTTGGAAACAACAAAGGTAAGTCTTGCAAAAGAGCCAGACGCTCTGATATTTGGGATATTTCTGTAAAACCCCAAGAGAGAGAGCCTGCCCCAGAAAACGCTGAGGGCTGAGAAATATTACAAGAGCACCGCTGTTTATTCAGACCTCTGGTTCAGTGCAAGAAAACACCAAAAAAAAAAAAAAAAAACAGCAAAACACTCAGAGCTAAGCCTTCACTTATTTACAGGACAAGCGCCTATAGAAAACACATATAGCACATGTACAGAGACTGTAACTGTAATTGTGTAGAAGTGTTCTGGTATAGCTTGTCTTTGTTTGCTGAGCTACCATGCTAACACTGGCATGTTGATTTTGATTCTTAAATTTGAACCGATGTTGAAGACAGATTTTTCTGTCTTGAATCGTTGCTAGTTATCAAACTTCCTATACTACACAATTTCCCACACAATCCACCTGTTTAAAGATTATACACTCCCAGCTAACTGGATGTGAACAAACATGGCGAATGACCAAGAAACCAGTGCTATGCTAATTGTGAGCGATTGTTGCTCAGAAAAAAAAACAAGGAAAAAGAAGGGATATGGATGAAAATAAAAAGAAGAAGTGAACAGAGTTTATACATACTGCAACGCTAGCTGGTGGGAAAAAAACACACATTAATACATAGATAAGTTAAATACATAATATACATACTGTACTATATATACAGTTCACATAAAAAAACACTAGTTTCAAATACCAGGTGAAAGGTTAGCATGATGTCAATCTACAAGGTCAAAGTCGCATTTCTCACCCAAAAATCTGAATCCACCCTTTACTACAGGATACTGAGTCTGAACATGATTCATAATTACATTATGAATCAGGTGGCTCTGAATGCTCTTGATGTAATGAAGTACAAACACTTTGTTACCTTACTTAAGTAGAAATTCTGGTTTGAATTGTTTACTTCTACTTCTTACATTATCACACATCTATCTGAACTTTCTACTCCTTACATTTATAGCCTCGTTACTCCTATTTCATTTCAGCTTGTTTTCATTCTCGCTCGTAACTGTTTAAAAATATAAAAAAATAATAAAAAAAATAAAAACCTATTCAGATATATCTCTATATTCAGATAGAGTGAATCTGATTTTGATTGGATGAGAAGTATAAGCAAGTATAAACATATACCATTATACTCGTATGTAGCCTAGCATGAAGATGATTCTTGTTAGAGACTCAGAAGAACTTGAGTGAAATGTCCCAACTAAGATTTTTTAATATATATATTTTGCATTGTACTAAAATTCATTCATTTTTAATGGGCATATACAGAATGAGGCTAAAACAAGTAGCCTAGTGCATTCGAAAATTATTAACATTAACATTTTAATATAACATTATAGTCATTATGGCTTTTTTTGGTGTTTATAAGCCCCTGTAGCGCAGCCTAAGATTTTTTCCCCTTTACATTACTTTTACTTCTATACTAGAAGTAGATTTAAAACCAGTACTTTTACACTTTTACTTGTGAAAAAAGTTTAAGTTCTACAGAATGATTTTAAACCTTCAATTTTTTGTCCATTTTTAGTTTACTACATTATTTGAACACACAAACTATCCCTTACTTTTTGCCAAAATGTTTGATGAATGAACCAATAAAAAATCTCTAAAATGACCTAAAATAAACTCTTTTTATATTGACTTCAATTGAAGGTTTTATCTCTCTTCTGTAGTTGTTGTTTTAGAGATAATTGTTTTTTTAATTGTACAGCAACACTATACTCCTACCTGAGTAATGAATGTCAATACTTTTGTCTAAGAAAACTAAATACCTTTTACTATTGTTGGAAAGAGCAAATTGGCCTCAAAATCAACCCGATTATGCTGTAGAGTGAGCCAGGCATTAATCAGTTTTCCCTTGAAATGACTTATGATAACTTACAGACGATCTGTCAGTCAGCACAGATGAGTAGCTTTAACTCCCCTTTAAGAAATTGTGCAGCTGATCTATAGTATTTGTAAGCTGTCTCATTTCACATGATGCATGCTAACTAAAAGTAGATTTAAGGGAAATATATCAAAACTGCCTATTTTCAAAACTCCCATAACCTTGAGTTACACTCTTATGTGTGTGCTGACATCACACATCGGACATAACTCATAGTAGCGTTGAATTATTTTACCTGGAACTCACCACTGACTCTGGGAACACTCAGAGAGCCGGGCACTTGGCTTTGCCATATCGAGCCTTTGTGCGGTTGTTGTATTATGTAGGTTTATTTTCGTAGCAAGTCTAAAACTTTATACAGAGTGAACATAAAGTACTGTAATGAAGAATACTGTTATGATGTCAGGGGTAACCTTGCTTTCCACACAACTGAACCACAGATTTCTGGTAGTGTTACAGTGCTATTTGTCAGGGAGACCTAATAGCATGAATAGAACGTCTTTAAAGGCAGATGAATCATTTAAAGAGTTTATTTTCTGCTTGGAATGAGTGTGGAGTGAAACATCTGAAGGATATAGACTCATTACTGTATATTCTAAGCACATTCAGCTTGGACAGGGTCATTGACTAACACCCCATTTACTGCTGGTCACATGATCTTGGGAATTGTGATTATAATTTGAAAAGGTCAGCTCAGATAGAAGTGTCTGGATAATAGACAAAAACGTTATTTGAACATTCAAAACATGAAAAAAAATGAATTTTTTTTGCGATTTTTTGCGATTTTCTATTTAACTTTTTTATTGAACTTTATTCTCACAATTGTATGTAGGCATTTTTCACATTTGGTTCAACATTTAAACTTTTTAAATATAATCAGTGTAAATTCTAAAATATATTTAAAAAAACTTATTCTATGTTTAAATAACTTGTTACATTTTCTTAAAAGTTAAGATAATTTTGTAAAATTATTTTATTAGTGTTTTATCTTTTTTTTTTCATTTTTAGTAATAAGAAAGTTACTACTATTTAATTCTTTACAAATACTTCTGATAACATTGTGCTGCAAATAGGTATTATGTTATACATCTTCAGAACATTCCTGGAACATATTTTTTGTAACATTACTGGCTAACCTTTCTGATTTTTTTTTAATAGCACTGAACATTGCTAAGTCTAAGATGCCTTTGAGATGCATGTTATAGCCGTGTGAACACATCATCTCTCAAAGGTGCATTTAACAGACATACCCCTCCAAAACACCAATAATAATTGCCACCATTGAGCAAAGTTGGATACTAAGTGGATGCAATCCAGTTACTAGTCACATGCAGTGACCAGGTGTAAACAGGGCTAAGTTTCAGCTTCACTGAACCAAATTAACCATTATTAACTCCTTTTACAATAGCAACTCTCTCTGCTAACCCAGGCACATGCACATGAAAGCACTAGAGTTTATGACAAATGACCAATTGCTTGAAACTTGAGGAGGAGTTGAGTGGCTTATTGTTCAGAGAAGGACAAAGAGATCATTCTACACAGAGTATACTGAAAAAAAAAAACATATTCAGCACTTCTTTAATTTTTTTTTTTTTTTGCATATCTGGCATGTTTAATTATTTAAATTTCAAACTTCAGTGTGAAACAAGCACACAATAGGTTTGAATACTAAATTTAGATTTGAAACTATCAAAAAATGTTTTTCAAGAGCATTGGACCCTGTGCAAAAACATGCATTAGATCATTTTGACAAATTAAACTGAACTTACCAATAGATTTGAGCTTTTTTTGACAAGTTGCCAACAAACAGCAGACTATGCAAAAAAAAAAAAAAAAATCCTGAAAAATTTAGAAATGTTAAAAATATTTCCGGTAAGAAATTAAACTCTGCTGGGAAACATCTATAGTGAACTGCAGTAAGAGACATTATCTCCAAATGAAGAAAACCAGGAAGTCACAGAAAAACCCAGACAGACATAATCCCACCAATACCAATGAAATGTTTGCTAAAAATAACCCCCTCTTTTTTTTAAAACAAGATACGTTTATTATATATATACATATTGCAATATTAGAATTACTTTTTTCAGTGTTTAGTTAATTTGTTCTTCAGAAAGTATCCAATTAAATTGTATACACTGGATTTTGCACTTTTTTCATTATCGTTATCGGATGGTTCTGAAGAGTTTAATTGCAAAACATGGGGTTGTTCTAAAGCTTTTGACTGATAGTGTATCTTGTGAGTGTAGGGTTGCTCCCTTAAATGCATGAATAAAGCAGGCAACACCATAATCATTAAACAAGTAGGATGTACTGCTATATGATTACAAGAACTTAAAGCTTAAAAAAATGTGTTACACCACTTTGATACACTCTAGGAATCTGTGTTAATACAGTACTGTAATACATTACTTATTAGCATGTTTTGTACCTCAGACACTGAAAGTCAATATAGTTGGGGATTGACTAAGTGACCTTCCAAACTGGGTAGAAAATAGGTGCTTTTAAAAATGTATCAATAATAAAAACAAAAGTCAGGTACTGATATTTTTCTGTTAAGAGTATATAATATACTGTACATTTGCTGTATAATATTCTGTACAGCATCACATAGACTGTAGACGATTTCTGCATTTCCTACAGCACCTCTGCAGCGAAGGCCAGGTCTCTGTAGAGCAGGGGTACTTACACATGGTAGCAGTTGCCGATGGATGTATAACACATTCAGGCAACCGGGCCCTTAAACGCTGATTGTGTGTCATCACTTTCTGTACCTACTGCCCCCTTTTTTTCCCCTCTGTTACCACCAGGAACATCAAAACCTTCCTGGATTTGTGACAGGCTCTCTAATTACCTCTGCTATTTACGGTGCTCAGGCAGTCTGCTACTGATTTCTCCATTATCTTGACAGTCAACAAACTGGTCCCATTAGAACGCTGGCGCGCGAGACTCGCCCGGGGCAGCCTTGGGCTTTGGCGACCACAAATCGCTTCTGCATTAAAAGTCACCGTGTAATAACTGCCTTCAGCTTTATCGCTAAAGCGTCTGTTTTTCGAAGGAAAAGAGGTGGGGGGTGTGGGTGGTTGGGGGGGCTCTTTGTGGTAGCTTTATTGACTGACCCACACGCTCTGTTTGAGAGTGGCAAGCTTTGAAGCTTCCAGAGGAGGGCCCGATCTCATCTTAGTCTCTCTGCAGCACTTGCTGCTACTCTAGTCTGCTATGGCTGCAGTAGCTGTGGGGATGTAGTGCAGCAGGTACCAGTTGCAGAGAACCGAAATACCATAATGCTCTAAGTGCAGTACTCTATGTAGTTTAGCAAGTTTACTGTAAGATGTCCTAGCAGATCCTGGTGTCTGAATGTATCTGGTGTGTATGAATGATAACTTTAAAGGTAAATGGTACAAAAATCTATAGACTGAGATTCCTGATGTATTAAGAGTATTTCCATTCATTCATTCATTCATTCATTCAGTCAGTCAGTCAGCCCTTCATTTATTTATTAATCTATTTATTTTTATTTATTTTCTTTAGCATTAGGTAAAAAAACACGCACATAACAGAAACCCAACTTGCTAAATAAACATAGCTCAAAAAGTAGGGATATTTGTGTTTGTTAGATGATTTCTTTATTGTAACAATGCTTCATAAAAATATGTCTTACATTGTTGGACAGCTTGTTAATTTCTCTTTTAAATGGACCCATTTAAATGGAAATTTGTAAGGAACATGCATTTGTGGGATGAGCTGCAGAGCTGAGTATATGAGTTGTGTCCATGGAAAATTTGCCAAATTCTCTTTGCCATCGCCGAACATCTTATTCTGCCATTCACTCGTTTGATGTTTGATGATCTTCTTAGGGTGTCTTCTTCTTTGGATGTCCACTTTGAGTCTTGTCTCTGACATCCCCATTATATGGAACTTGGCCTCCAATTTGGAGCCACTGGTACTAGGGTTCACTCCAAATAGGGCCATATCCAGATTAACAGACATCTATTGACCACTGTAGTAGGGTCCATGCTCATCAGGCACCTGACTGGCAGCACCTGCGTTTACCAGAAGCTCCAGTAACAAGTGTCAAAATGAGCTGTTTGGCACTGGCAAAAAAGAATTAGCCAATTTTTAATGTGCAAAACCCACATAGGCACTGAAAGACACACCTGTGGATTTTTGAAGCTTGATTTTTCCCTTCTCTCACAAAGATAAAATGTTTAAGTGTTATTGTGAGAGACAATGGTTTTCCTTTGTTCCGCTTTTAAAACTCCAGTTTTGTCCATCTAAGTTCCTTTGACTTCCCTTTTCCTTATAGAATACATTATCTTATATCTAATATTCTCAGAAATATCTAATGGGGAATGAAGAACTTGTTTTTATTGACTGGAAATACATTTTGATGCAGTGCCTTGTAACATGCAATCTTCACACAGTACAAAATACATTATGTGTTGTTCTCAACTGGTAATTTCAATATGGTAATATTGCAATATTTCCCTTTCTTCGTGGAAAAACGTCTTTTTTCCCAGGAATGGCCTTGCCTGCAGTTCACCCCACCAGTCCTGTCTGCATGTAAAAACCACGTACATAATTAAGTAGCAGAGAGTGTAGTCTACACGGATTACATTCTGTTAACACGCTGTGTATAGTCAAGCTGTTGAAAGAGCTGCATATTAGCCAAGTAGCTGAAGAGGCAGTTCCCACACACTGACCTGGAAGAAATGTGGCTTTCCAGGTCATGTCTGCACTGCGCCCAGGGTCATCCTCATTAAGGATGCTGCTGCTGCTGCTGCTGCATATGTGGATGCGCTGCTTCTCTGTGCCTTCCAACTACCACATCCTTTAATATTTACTCACAGTACAAGCCCGTCTCTGTGGTTAAGCTCTGTTAGACTGCTGGCTGAAGCAAATGGTAAATGTCAGACTGCCAGTGATGCATTTTGTCTGATTTTAATCTTATTTTTAAACCTTGTTATGTAATAACTGAAAGATGTTATGTAATTAAGATTTTATGTTTTTTTTTTGTTTGACATACATACTTGATATTCTCATTTAACATTAATCTCAGTAAAATGAGGAAAAAATAATAATAATAATCATGCTGAATACTCAGCTAAGATAAGATAAGTATATTAAATAAAACAGTGATTCTACAACCCAAATTCAAAAATGCTGGGAAAGTGTGGAACACAAATACAATATACAAATAAAATACATTACACATAATATACAAATACAATAAAAATACAAAAGCGTATTTTTTTTTAACGTTTTTGTTTCATTGTGGACGGTATGAAGTGAAGTTGAGGCAGAGAGGCATTTATCACTTTATGTTGCTATACCTTCTCAAAATACTTAAAATACATTTGGCACAGAAGATACCAAGCGATTAAATGTTTTAGGTGTTATTTTGTCCCATTCTTGCTGCAAACACATCTTAAAATGTTAAACCATATTTTTGTTTTCTTTTTCAAAATTCTACCCACATATTCTCAATTGGGACCAGGTGAGGACCTCTTCTTCCACAGCCATTTCTTTGTAATGTGTGCAGCATGTGATTTTGCACTGTCTTGTTGAAAACTGCATGGATGTCCCTTGAAAAGTTATTTTCTGCATTAAAGCTGCCATAATAGACATGGACTGATAGACAATACCATACCATGTAAGACCCTGGTTTTTGGACATGTTGCTGGTAACAGTCTGGATCATCATCTTTGCTCCCATCCAATTTTCTGACCACAAAACCATTCCATCCCAGTGTGGGATTTGTGAATGCAACTCTAAATTCTTTGGCTTGACAAAGGTTTACCAAAGTATTGTAACAAAAATTGGTATATTTCTGTTGCATCACCATGAACAGTCATTTTTCTACTCATATTATTCTGTTATCCTACGGATTAGGACAGTGACTGCAGAGAGCATGTACAGTGCAATATCTCTCAAAAGTGAGAGACCTATATTGTGTGGTTGCAGTATAATGTGTAGCTCCACCCTTCCCCAGAGGTTTCCATCAGAACAGTCAATTTTCCATTTTCTTTTCTTATTTCTAATACCAACAATTTTTTTATATTGATTTATTTTCAATATTTTGTCCCTGTGCTAATATTGACACATCAGGTCTCACAATTTTATTCTGCTTTATTGGAAGAAGGGGGAGTTACACTTAGGAATGAAGTGATTGACAGCCTTTGCTGGAACAGACTCACTGCAGGAGCTTTCTGTCTATTACATGGAGTAACTGAGGTGTTGTTGAGCTGCCAGGCAGCTAGCTAGTTAATCATAGTCTTATTGATCATGTGGTGATGTGCTGTGTTATTGGTGGCAGTAACAGACAGCCTGTATAAACCTCTTCACTGTTTTTTTTTTGTAAGTTTGATGTTGAAAGTGTAAAATGGTCAAAGTGATCTAATTAGTTGTTAGCCAGCCTTCTAACATTAATCTGGTTAGAGATGCTATAATGCCCAATACTATATGACTCTCGCAGTAGCTTGGGGGTTAAACTGGACCATAGTAGCTTTGGTCCATCACATCAGTAAACAGTAAATGGTTTGATGGTTAAAACACATGATCTACTGTACATTTAATGGACAAACTTGATATCCAGGAGAAAAATCCATTTTGCTTCCAACAGTTTAGTCTACACTGTAAACCTAGGGCAGGTGATGGTCTGGATTGGATGCTTGTTCTAGAAGAAGGGGTTGGTTGGTCTACCAAATGAGTAAACAAGTCTGGTACAGCCTCTGGTCATTACTCCACAGACACTGTTTGCATCAACATGCTGTAGAATCCCATTTTTGGCTTCATTTCTATGGAATGGAATTGAATGGAATTGAATAGAACCATAGAGTACTTATGCTTTCTATAGCCATAGATATTTTGGACCAGTAGGGCCTAGATTAGGATCTCTATCATTTTGATAAAATTGTTGTGTGGAATTAGAAACCTTTTATACAGTAACAGCCAAAAGTTTGGACACACATGCTTGTTCAATGTTTTTCTTTCTTTATTTATTTCACTTTTTTATGACACTGTAGATTGATATTAGACATGGAGACATGAAAGCAAAAAAGCGACACATATGGAATTACTCAGTAAACAAAAAAGTGTTTGTCCTCCACAATCCTCTGACCTAAACTTAACTGAGATGGTGATTTGGGATGAGCTGGAGCTTCACATTGTGAAGGAAAAAGCAGCAATTATTGTTAATCACCTCAAGGAACTCCTTCAAGACGCTGAGAAAACTATTCCAGGTGACTCTACCTCATGAAGACACTAAGATTAAAATACCAAGAGTGAGCAGATCTGTCCTCAAAGCTAAATGTGTCTACTTACCTAGAAGAATCTAAAGTTTAAAACATATTGTGGTTTGTTTAACACTTTTTTGTACAATATAAGTATGCATGTGCTCCTGTTTAGCTTTAATATCGTCTTCAGTATTAAATTTACAATATAATTCGACCCATTTTGCTTTTCACATAGTTTTTATGGGATTACTGCACGATACACAGTTAATGCCATTTAGTATGTCTTGAAAGACAAATTTGCTGTACTGTACTGTCAACACTTCCCCCAAAAACTGAAGTATCTGAGTTAAAATAATGAAAGATTCAGCACAGCCACTAACACAGCGTCTCCACGGAGAAGCCAATACAGGCTTTAGGTTGCTGGAGCTAAACTTCAAATGAGTAAAATGTCAATCAAGTGGTGACCAAGCATGCCCCTGGAGCAGAAAGCTGAACAGACAGCTACTTGACAGCACATGACGGTGTGGGGGAGAAGTGACTTTAGACTAAAGGTCAGTGCTTCTCCGCCATCGTGCATTTGCATGTCACTCGGAGGAATGGCACGATGACCAATCAGGGCTGGGCATACCTAAAGCTGTAGCCCTGGCTCTAGGGGTGGTCAGAAGTCCTCAGGATTGGCCGTGTGTGGTGGAGGGTAAGGGAGGTCAAACCTTTGACATTTGCTGTGACACCAGCCCTCTATTTTTACGCCGGGCCTTCTCTTGCCAATTACTTTTTTTTTTTCTCCCTTTCGCCCTGTATAGGGGTATCAAGTTGCAAATGTCACTGATAGAATGGACTTTGTTATTAGAGACATTGTGCGGGTTTGTGTGTGTGTGTGTGTGTGTGTCTGTGTCTGAGTGTGTGGTTCTGTCCCCTCTCGCTGACCTCTGTTGGTACAATTTAGTCGTCCTTCTGTATTATCAATTTGCCATCTGTGTGGCACGCTATGAAATGTGCGACGGAGCCCTCGCTGCATCCAAATATAATCATCAAGCCAATTACCCTGACATTCCTGACACGGGAGCGCTAAAGATAAACAGGCTAACAAATATCAGAAAGGGGTCAGCCTGACATCGCCGTAACAGAGCATTCCGTCAGAGCTGTGGTAAAAAATGATGAGCAGAGCCGAGGGGGCCAAGCTGGAGCCCTGTCCAAAGGGAGGATGTGATATGAAACCTAGATTGGCGAGTTTAACTGCTGCCCATAAATGACATGCATGAATGAAGAGGCTAGATGCTTAGCTTGCTCTCTTTACACTCATGTGTGATGTGAAACCTTACTCCTTTTTTGCCTTTTTTTTATTCTGGGCTCAAGTATTTCTATAATTACCCTCCAAATATTTTAAGTGTTTACTTTAATTTTCAGGATTTCTCTTAAACTGTATTGTTTTCCCATTAGACGTGTCATATAATGAAGTAAAAATACTTTGTTACCTTACTTAAATACAATTTTTTTTTTTTTGGTTACTACTTTTTTACTCCTTTTTTTACACAACTATGTGTACCTTTAAAAATAGTCCTGTTACTCCTATTTCATTTTAGCTTGTTTTCATTCCGACTACTTATTCTTCAAAAATAAGAGCCTAATAATCCAAATAAATCTCTCCATTCAGATGTGTCAGAAGGGAATTTGATTATGGTTGAATTACAAGTATAAAAATATACAATTCCGACATTCTATTGGTTTTTATTCGATCCATCTTACCTATTCATTATATCACGTCATAGTCCAGCAAGAACATAGCAGACGTATGTAGCCTAGTATGAAGATGATCCATGGCTCAACAGACTCAAGAGAACTCAAGCCCTTCAAAATGTCCCAACTAAGCTTCTTTTATATATTTGCATTGTATTAATATGCATTTATTTTCAATGGGCACATACGCAGCTGAAACAGGCAGCCTAGTGTATCCCAATTTTTTTAATATTAACATTTTACAATACATTATAGTCAGTGTGTGTCTTGGGGAGGGGGGTATTGCCCTATGGGCTATAAGCTTTTGTCCTTAGTGACATTTTCCCCTTACATTACTTTCACTTTTATACTTCAAGCAGTTTTGGAACCAGTACTTTTTTACAACACTTTTACTTGAGTAAAATATTGAATTGATACTTCAACTTCTACAGAAGTATTTTTAAACTCTAGTATCTATACTTCTACCTGAGTAATGAATGTCAATACTTTTGACCCCTTGGTTTCCCATAAAGTTTTTCATTAATGATATCTAATTACTTTTATGGACTAAACCTATATACACCAACAACATCTTTGTTGAGACTGAATTAAATTGTAATTAATATAATATACAATTAAATGTAATTAGATTACCTAAGTTCTTAGCCTAGGCCTACATTTTTCATGGCATGACCCATTTAATGCTGTATTTATCCTTGTGCTAGGTCCAGTTCTGTCCTCTCACAATCTGTAATGCTGTGTAGTCCAGTGCACTTTTCAATATTCACTCATGTCACGTTATGTTGTAGTTTGCATACTTTTTAAGTGAAACAAAACATTAAATAGCATGCTAAAAGTATGCCTCAAATGATTTAACTGCTATAAGCAACACACATGTGCAAAAGTTACACAGAAACACATAGAAAATAGCACTACCTCTACAGACTATGAGGCTCAAAGTTAAAAGTAGTGCCTCCAGCTATAAGGAAAAAAATGGTGGTCTACAACTCTGCAACAACATTATGTTTAATAGAGCAGGCATTAAAATGTTCCTGCTGAAAGGAACAGCGTAGAGCACATCATCCGGAGTCACAGTGCAGAACACAAGCACCGCAATCAGTTCGTGGCGAGTTACTGCCAGACTCGCGGCCCATACATTTTGTTAATAGGTCAGGTAGTCGTGCGGCAGAAAGTGCACTCACACACACACACACACACACACACACACACACACACACACACACACACACACACACACACACACACACTTACACATTATGGGACGTAAAACCCAGCCCAGAGGGGACGCAGCTCAAGAACGTTAGAAGAAGTAGTCTGAGAAGATGTCCGAACTATTACGGAGAGAACCTGGGGGAGAGACGGGTCAAAAGGTTGTATAGTTGGTGCTGCTTTTTAAAGCTTAATAAAAACGTTAAGCGCTCGCCGTCCCCTCCCTGAAGCATCAACTTGTTTTATTATCTTTTCAGAAAAGTGGAGTTTTCTTAGGGAGGGTAAATTCCTGAGAAGTGGTGTTTTTTCAAATGTAACTATAACTCACCTGTCCCTTAGGAGGGAGGCTGGATTTTGGCGACGGGGTAATTGCGGTCAATATGCAACAGGGTTTTGAGTGACTCCCTATGGCATTAGTGACTGGAAACGTATTGATTCCTGCATCTTCAGTACTGCATTGACTCGCTGTGCCACTGGAGGCTGTGGAAAGGAGCCCGCCGATCCCTGAGATATATGTAACAGATTTGTTTTAATTATGTGTGCAAACAGTGTGGAAATTGGATCGTTGACTGGAGCAGTGCAACTGGAACGATAATAGCACTAATTGCTGTTGCTTTGCTTCTTCCTCAGATCAATAGTTAGAGACGCATTGTATGGAGCAGCAGTGGCGGCGGTGGTGGTGGTAGTGGTGGTGTTACAGTAAATGGTCTGGAAAGCTGAATTGGACAGAAGTCAGGAGATCTTCTCTTTATCTTGGATTTGTCTTGTGTTGTGTTGGGGAGCGTCTGTTGAAGGGTAAAATGAAATATTCCATCTTTAACTTCTTCAAATTCATGGTATATGGGCATACAGCATTTTGTGCATGTTTTAGCATCTGTCACAGGCCTAAATTATTTACACTGTTCTGAATTTGTATGTGTGTGTGTGTGTTTTTTTTTTTTTCCTGAGCCGTGTGGTGTCTAGCTGTCAGATGGTAATTATTTCATAAGGCACTTGGCTTTGCGGTGCCCTTTTTGCTGCTGTCCCCGGCTGAGGGCCCCGCCATCCCTGGGCTTAGCCCAAAACGTTGCTAAACTACAAAACCCGGCGAAATAAAACACTCAGAGGATTAGAACAATTTAGAAAGCAGACCCCCTTCCTTTCAGATGTGCCTTCCCTGCGCCGTGGCTATTTCTCCGCGCCCAGCATGGGCTCCGCTTTGTGGCTTTTAATAACCTGCCTTTCCGAGCGCTACCCCCTGAGACACATTTCTCTCTCTCTCTCTCTCTCTCTCTCTCTCTCTCTCTCTGTCTCCCTCTCTCTTTTAACCTCTCTCTCTCTCCCTTTATTTGTGCCGCTCTGTTTCTATCTACCAGCAGCTGCGCGCAGAGGAGAAGCGGTGGAGGTGGCAGTGGTGGAGGTGGCGGCGGTGGTGGCGGCAGCAGCAGCGGCAAATTTCTTCCAGTTGCTCAACACGCTAATCCTCCTCCTTTTCTGCCCAGCTCAAGCATTATATTGCAGTTTCATTGACTGGGAGGTGTTGTGTTGCGGTGGAATCAATAGCCGAGGGGATCCCAGCCCAACGATTAGCTTGTCAGTCAGGCCTATGAGGTGGGGGGGGTGGGAAGAGGAGGGGTATGGGGAGGGGGGGTGAAGGTGGGGGAGAAGGGGGTGTAAGGGGGTTGAGGCGGCGTAAATCCTGGAATACCAGGGGCCACCGGCACGAACAGACTGGAATGCTGGGAGCCGCCGAGTGCTCCACACCACCTGTTGTAGAAGGCAACATGTGCTGAGTGTATTAACCTTTCTGCTACTGGGGTTTTACCGCTGGCCGCTGCCAGGCCAGCACCCCGGCCTAGACGAGACGTCTCGTGCACTCAAACACCAAACACACACACATACACACGAGTGCGGACCTCGCCATACTTCTGTCTGCATACTTCGGGTGTTAAGAAGAACTTCTTCATCTCGCAGTGTTTATGAAGTGTACAGCATGAGGTTGAGAGCCTAGACGACCTTTGAAGTCGGCTGTACGTGTTTATGGGTGTTATGTCTACATTTTTGTAATTGTTAAAGCACTGTGTCACCAAAGAATGTCAGCACTGATAGACCATGTCCATAAACTAAGTATAAGCTTAGCTAAGAGAATGTAGGATCCAGTGTGAAATTATTGATGGAACCCAGTTAGCTTTAATGTAACATCCCACGAAATAATGTAGACCCATTAATATTTATATTATTTATATTCTGTGTGCCTACGATAAACTCAGCTGTACTGTACTTAACACTTGTTGGTGTTATATTATATTATTATAACTAATTGTTTTGAAAAGCTGAGTTAAATTTCACCAACCACAACCAGGCCTGATTACTGTCTAACTTGTAGAATCAAGGAATCATTTATATTGAACCTGTCTGCCAAGATAAGGCAGGTTAGAAGATCTACAAAAGCAAAACATTATTTCCCAATCTGAAGAAACTCAAGAATTCATTGACATCTATAAGTCTGGAATAGGTTACAGTGTCATTTTAGAGCTTTGGTACTCCAGGATATGACAGTAATAACTATTATTCACAAATGAAAAAAAAAATTAAACACTATTTAACCTTCTCATGAGTGATCAGCCTATCAGAATTGCTCCAAAAGGGCATTGACAACTCATCCAGGAGGTCACAAATGAAACCACAACAACACCTAAAGAACTGCAGGTGTCACATGCCTCATTTTAATGTTTTTAAAGTATAAATAAGAAAGGGCCTGGGCAAAATGGTATCTATAAAATGTAATTAATAAAATTACATTTATTTGAAAGAAAAAGTTGAGTGGATTTTGATTTGGTTTGGTTTGATATTGATTGTTGAAGTAAATTGATCACCATGGCCTGATCTTTCGAAGCTTTTGAAGGCCTTCAGAAGAAAAGTGTAGATAAAGATGAGTCTGAGAAGGTGTTTTAGAAGATTCTAGAACAAGTAGAAGCCATTCCACTGTCCACCGAATCATTTATAATTAATTGAAAGAAGATCAGACTGTCTTATCAAGTTTAGCCCAAGAACAGAATGCAGATGTAGATGTCTGAAGAAGTGTCCTAAAATCCTAAAATCTCATCACATGACCAACAGGTACAATAGATCTTGCCACAATTGATTACAACATACAGCATCCGAAAGACCCTTGGTTGGTGAAAGACCTGGAGTTCTGGAACAATGTGCTTTAGGTGAATTATAATAAACCTAGTCCTGATGACTGTCCAACTCACTTTCATTCAGGACCAAAAAAAAACTGAAGACTGGGGTTTTTAAATAAGACAGGCTCCTCCAAAGTCCTCTCTAATGCACCTAATGCTAATTTTACACAATATAAACAGTGATAAATATGGAGATGTCATTGTATTTCTATGAAAGTATGCTGTACTAACAAGAACACCAATACAAAAATGAAAAAATGAAAAAAGGCTAACAACTTTTGTTTTCTCTGTGTCCTAAAGAGTCCCTACTAAAATACAGTATGAATAATATCAACACTGTTCATCTGCATGCATGATATGACACAGAAATATTTATATATGTGGCAGAATCGTCAGAATGACCCTGTTGGATCATGTGAATACCATGATTCATCAGTGCTAATCTGAGCTTGTTCAAGATGCTACCAGCACAGCGTGAAAAAGTGATTTATTAGAGAGCTATTGAACATTACAATATTCTGTGATAGCAGTGTTGTAAAGACTGAGGGATAAAATAAATGCCTTCCCTCTGGTACACAAGCCTGTCCCATTTTCAGGCATTTAGCAAATCAAAGCAATGTCTAATGGTGAGGAGAGGGTTTGTGAATTAACTCTAATACTTAGCATTGCTCTGTAGTTTGGGGTTTGTTTTGGTGCATTAAATCAATTCTTCAGGGTTGATCCCAGAAGACAGCAAGGCCTAGTCTTATTTCAGCAAGTACTAAAGGAAGAGTAATTGTAGACTATTTGTATATATGAGCCAGAAGCAGAGGGAGTTTAGACAGAGCAAATCGATGACCTTTGGGAAATGTTTTGGCCTTCATCCCAGAGTTGACGCACAGTTCATCATCAGCAGAAAGTCATTTGATATGTAGAAGATTCATAGTGTGTAGATAAAGATGAGCCTATATAACACATGTTGCTTTTTTCCGGGGTAAGCTTGAGGGTTAGAGTTGAGGTCTTTGTTCTTTATATGTAGTTAAACAGCGCCGTCCATAATGTTTTGGACAAAGGCATACAGTACCAGTTAAATGTTTAGACGAAACTTTAAATTGAATGTTTTTATTGGTAACACTTTCTATGAATGTCATCTCTATAAGACTCTATAAACATATTCATAATACATTATAATGCATTCATAAGGCATTATGAACATGGCTATACATATTTATAAAACTCTATAATTCATCATAGCCATGTTTATTATGCATCATGAACTGTGATTATAATGCATTAGCTACAATAGCTGTGTTTATAACATGTTATACATCAATACCAAGAAACTCAGTCCCAGCTTGTAGACTTCTTGTAGTATCATGACTAAAACAGCTTCCAACTTATAAACACACCCTCAGTCATCCTATAAATATATTTTAACCACTCATGAATTATACTTGTCTTGAATATAATATTAGTTATAGTCAATTATAATGTATTATAACAGGTCTTTGTGCGCTCTAAGTAAAGTGACATACTTTTTCTGGATTATTGGACTGGATTATTAACGATAGATATATACTATTTTAACATGTATATCATAAGCATAGCTTATAATGTATTATAATCACAAGTCATAATGCTTAATAAACATGGCTGTAGTGGGTTATGCATTTTTATAAATATGTACAGCCATGTTTATAATGCCTTATGAATACATTATAATATATTATGAATGTAGTTATAGAGTCTAATAAAGATGACATTCATAGAAAGGGTTACCTTTTTATTTGATTTTATTTGATTTTATTATTTTTATCTCTATAAGACTCTATGAACATACTCATAAGACATGCATACAATGCAATTCTTGTGGTTACTAAATTATACCATAGACACAGATGACCAGTCATGCCATGCCATGACCAGTCACATGACCTAACCTTCACTCGTAGGTTACTATTGGATGTACAGTTAAAACTCAACCCCTACTTCAAAATCAGCAGTGAACTGCAAGTGAATATTTAAGATACATGGAATGGACTATGAGAGAACACCATTAGGAACTCTACAACACAAGGCATCTGGAATGTTGTGTTACAAATGTGTTACACACTGCTTCTGTAAACATTGCCCATATCAGTCTAAATTTGTAATCATTTATTGTTAATGGTAACCTTTATCTTTCCTTTTAGAAAGCCCAAAGCTTTAGATTTTGTAGGCATCACAATGTTTGTAAGCTGTTTGCAAATGTTCAGGAGTACAGATGCAAGATTTGATTCTATGTGTTTGATCACACCAATCCAGCAGACGAAGAGTTAAAAAAAAGTTTTAGAAGTAGAAGAAGAATAAAGATCGGAGAACAATATAATCAGAACCATACTTAAAAGTTAAAGCTGTACAAAAACAACATCGCATGTAAGTCTTTGTGTCTTAAACAGGGTGTTTAAAGCATTTACACATTACATATTGACTCTGAATTGCATATTGTAATAAGTGTAAAGTAATTTTTTTCTAGATCTATGTAACATCGCCATGACCCTGGCAATCAGATACTATTGGCATTGAATACTTGTGCAGTTTAAAAAGTTATATATATATACTTACCCCCTATGTTGAATATGTTGAAAATTTGTTCATTATGTTTGTATATACACAATGTGCTTTTCCTCACAATGAGAGTTTCTTAATACTTTCTATGTGAGCCAGACAAACTCTGCTGCTTTTCCTGAAAATTAGATCAGTGTCTGTGTGTGCGTGTGTGCGTGCGTGTGTGTGTGTTTGTGTGTGTGTGTTGTTTGCTTACATTCCTCCAAGCCAAGCCGCTGCAGAAATGCGCTTGCTGTACATGATGCACAGCACTGCTGAAAGTTTTAAGGCTCCTCAGAAAGCCCTGACCCAAATCACATCTTCTTTTTTTCCCTTTACTCTTTTAGATCTATGACTTATTCATCTCGCGCCTCTATGAATAAATGACGGCAGGTTGTGAATATGCAGGTTCACTGCACTGCTGTTTGTGTACCTCTCGGGAAGGCCCCAGATAAGCCAAGTGCATCAGGGCTATATGGAGGTGAAAAAGCTCGTGATACAGTTGCATTACACTCCATTGTCTGCCAGCTAGGGTAGGAGAATGTGATGTTACTACCATGATCCGTTACTAGGATACATGTATATATGTGTTCTTCTTGAACTTTGAAAGATTTTTATATCATATGAATCCAAAACAGAAAAGAATAAGTCATCCACACAGTTTGAGCCCAAGATATTTAATGTCTTGTCTAGTCAACTTTGTTTTGTTTTTATATATTTTTTTAAATGTTCTCCATTGTAGAGTAATACATGAAGTATGAAGAACAACTATTGAATTATTTAGTAAACTTATGTACATAACAGCCGTGCTTGGCTCTATTTGAGTTATGTTCTAACCCATATTATGACAAGAACTACTCAGTAAAGCAAAAAAAATTCTTTAAGAAATGAAGATCAGTCAATCTGAGAATTGCAAATGCAAGGAACAAACACTAGGGCAGTAAAACAAACACTAAGGCTAGAGAAACAAAAACACAGGGTCAAACACAAAGCACGACAAAGGAGAACAAAAGAAACACATAGAGTATTAATGCACAGGCATAGACAAGAGACATCTGGGGAAGTAACAAGGGGGCAGGGTTACAAATGAGACAGGAGGAATTACAGATGACAGGGAGGGGCTAAAGCGGAGACAAGACCAAAAAAAAGAGAACAGAGGACAGGAGCAGGAAGGACCAAAAAAAAAGGAAAAACACAACACAAACGCAGGCTAAGGTGTGACAGAAAGTGTCATGAAGTGCAGTTGACCATCAAAGACCATCAACAACGTTATGATGAAACTGGCTCTCATCAGGACCACCTCAAAAATGGAAGACCAAGAGTTACCTCTGTTGCATGGACGTCCCTGGAAAAGACAACATATGTTGTTCTGAGATTTCACTGTACTATGTTTTTACTATTAATGCTGCCATCATAGAAAGAGCACAGGCACAACCCCTTGTTGCTGATAACAATCTGGATGGTCCTGTTCATCTTTGCTTTAAAAAACATGGCATCCAAAAAAGTAAAAGAACACTCATTCTTAAGACCACAATACATCTTTACAATGTGTTATTGACAATCCCTGATGCCTCTGAGCCCAGAGAATCAACTCCAATTCTGAACAGGCATAACCTAGGGCTTCTCTTTTGCACAGTAAACTTTTACTGTAGGTGACATTTGTGAATGAGGGCAATTCTGTATTGCAGTGCTAGTGATTGTAGTGATGTGGTTGTATCACAACTATTAGTATGATCTGAATGTGCAAGTTATGTTCCGGTGGATGCTGAAGAGAAAGAAAGAGTGAGAAAGCGAGAGATAGAGAGAGATAGAGAGAGAGAGAGAGATAGAGAGAGCGACAATAAGAGTGTGCGAGTTAGTGATTTAGTCTGAGTGCATCTGTCCTTAAAAAAAGCTGGACGAGAGTATTTCAAAGCAGTGTGTGTGTGTGTGTGTGTGTGTGTGTGTGTGTGTGCAGCCGGTTGAGGGTTGGAGCTAATGAGCAGAGACTTTGCAGTGGGCTGGCGGGTAGCGAGGGCACAGCACAGTCAGGCCTGCTGCTTGTAATCACTCGGAGCTGCTGTCATCAAGCGCAGTCCCAACACGGGTCCAGCACAGGCCCAGCAAAGTGCGCGAGAGAGACAGTGAGAGAGAGAGAGAGAGAGAGAATGAGAGAGCCTTGCAGGAAGTGCAGGCCAGCTGCTGCCAAGCTGTCATCAGGAGGACGGCATGCTGCTCTGGGGAGGGGAGAGTAAGGGCACTGCCGCAGGAGTCAAGGGCAGGGTGGAGTGTCCTGATGAGGTGTGTGTGTGTGTGCGCACGAGTGTGTGTTTGTACATGTGTGTTAGTGAGTGAGTTGTTGTGAGACAGTGAGAGGGCTGACTGGATTGTAAAAACAATTTGATTCGCTTTGCTATTTTCTATCAAAAAGGATCGTTCAAGGCCATTATGCGGGTGGTGGTGAAATCCCTGATTCCAAAACATGTATAAAAAAGCGTTTAAAGGGGCTTCACAGTCTATGATACACTGTATAAACATTTGGTAAAACATTTGTGTACATAGTTGTGTGAAACTATATATAAAACCTATTCAAAATTGGTACAATTCCATGTATTTAACTAGGTTTCAACTCATCATTTTATAAGTACACTCCAAACGTCATGATCTTTCCATGACCGCAAAACCAAAAGTGTCAGTTTTGTGTACACAACAAAAAGTTCCCGGTCTTCCAGAGACCTTCCACTCACCCATGGCCAACGTTACGCGCTGTGACATAGATCAAGATCTAGATCTAGCGTGTTTGCCAACAAAAGAACATTTTTTCATGCTTTTGTTAAAGTTTAGAATGTCTGATGATTTTCCCCATTCCTTTATTAAGTTTAAATTGTCTTTTTTAAGGTCTTATACTGAAATTTAAAAAATAATTTATAATTCTGTTAAAAATTGTCATCAGCAGCTTATTCTCGATGGGCAGATGTAGTATTTAGGCCTATATATGTGTGTCTGTGCGTGACCACGCATGTCTTACGGTCCCCTTTTGACATGTTGGACAAGAGCTGCACTGGTCTCTTGAGTGTCCTTATGGAAAGATCTGGGAGAATGTCCCAGGTTCCTGGGAGAGGAACGCTCCTCAAGTGGGAAAACACACCAGCGTGTTAAGTTATTAAGCCCCACTTTGGGCGGTGTGTGTGAAACAAGCTCCCACAAGAGCTGGTGAGAATCCCTTAACTCGCATTACTCCACCCCCTGTCTTTGTCCCTTATTCACTACTAGGTTAGAAGGGTCACTCTCTCCATGTGGATAGGTCCTCTGGCCCAATTACACCGCTACAGTGCTCAATTAGGCCCAATCCCCCCTTTTTAAGGTCACATTTGAAAAGGGCTTTACATTTTTCAAGTCTTAAAGAAAGTAGGGGGGGACCCCAAAAGAAAGATGAAATTAGGGGTATAAACGGCGACTCAAGCGAAAGCTTTGTCTCTGAAGAGCTCGCCGCCTTCAAATATTCATAGGAACCGCTTTCAGATTTGCTTGTAAAAAGCTAGGAACTGCTAGATTACTCAAATATACTGCAACTTCTTTATTTTTATTAAATTGCTTGTACTTGTGCTAAAAGTAAGGCCTGACACACAGCAACCTTAAACATAAACATATTGGATAATGCAAAAAAGTGTGTTTCATTGTAGATAATTTAAACCCAAGATACGTCATGTTTCATCTGGTCATATTCATTTAATTGGTTAATGATGAATAATATGTCCATTCCTGCATTTCAGGCATTGAAAAAGTTCCTCAAAAAAGTTGGAATAAAGTTAGTGTGGGCCAGTATGAATAAATAAAAATAATAATGATTCTATTTCAAACTGGTGTTGCCGACATGTCATTCCAACATTTTTTTTCAGGTCTGTTACTCTATAGGAAATCAAGTGGACCAGATAGTCTGCAATGCAATAAAGGTTAAAATAATCAAAATAACTCCTGCCCTTTTTTTATTTTATTTTCATACTGGCTTATAATGTAACATCCCTGTTACATACCTTTTACAGGTCTCTACAGTTATCAACCTACTTATCAACCACTGTAACATTTTAGTCAGGCAGATTCATTACAATGCATTATACACTGAATTACTATAATAAATATATCACTCACTAATTTTACAAATATTTCTTTTAATCTGTGGAATTATCCTTTAAAACGACTGAAAGAGTTTCAATGTAAGATCTATGGCATATCATATATATTTGTAATAGTAATTCTGTGTTATAGTGGATGAATTTTTGGGATTGGATGGATTTTTTGGGGGGTAGTTTGATTTGAACCAGGTATTACTATTATTATTATTATTATTATTATTATTATTATTATTATTATTATTATTATTATTATTATTTTACAATATAAGTTTGTTTTAGCCTTTTTTACAGTTTTTTTATTAATCTCTTATATTCTCTTTATCTTAATTTCTTTAACCTCACATTTTATATTTATCTATTTTTATAATTTATTCACTGTTATTTAAAAGTTCTTTTAATTTTAAATGACTAAGTGTAGTTATCATTTTTAATGGCATTTCAATCTCTGTTTTTGTAAATGCTCAGCTATGTTGAAAATGACGATTACCCTCAATGTACTTCAGAGTCAAAATAAAGGTTAATTAATTGATTGATTCATTGATTGTTTGATTGAGGTGCAGTCAACTTGATTTTTCAGTTGATCCAGCATTAGTTGGGACTCTGGACATACAGTTTTACTGACTTACTAGTTTGGTCAGTAAGTATTTTATCATCATCTTATCCAAAAATGAGACTCACAAGCTTATTATGAAGTAACAACACTGTCAAGACAGTTGGGGAACAAAAAGTCTCAGCAACTTGGCTGCTACTTTGATTTTTTATATAATTTTAATATTTAATATACTTTTTCCATTATATTTTAGCACAGTATTGTGTCGCTCACATTTCTTTTTTTTTTTTTTTGATAAAGGAAATATTTCTGATATTGCTACATACTGCTGAAGTTTCCTGAAGTAAGATGGAAACTATTTCACACTATTCAATTTCACACTACTGCTACCTAAAATAATCACAGTCGTGGTCATACAGTAATAGGCGTAATAATGACCTTGTTTAAAGGCTTTTGCTTTCAACAGCTGTAAAGTTTTAGCATAGTAAGCACCTTGTGGGCTAATTATGTTCTGTCCAAGTTGGAAGCCTTGTTTTGACCTCTTGTCCTGCAGATTATTATTAGTATTAGGAGTATTATTATTATTGTTTCTCCTTTTCCTATTTATAAAAGACATGACAGGGTTGGTGTAGCTCTGAGGTCAGTGCCCTGTGGAAGCCTGACTGTGCGCGGGCAGCACAGGTAGCCCGGTCCACCGCGGCAAGGTCACATTCTGTCTCCAGGTGCTCAATTAAAAGGGGCATTAATCTTGTTTACACAATAGAACAGCAATATGGAGCAAGGTAGTAAATTTATTGTCGTTAAACAGTGGGAGGCTTCTAGGCGCTGGCGCTGTGCCCGGCTGATGCGTGAGCCAGTGCGCAGACTTGTGCAGTGGTTAAAAGGGCCCAAGACTTGGCTCTGGGTGAGCAGGCAGCAGGCTGTGACCGGACTCCTCCTCTCCTGCACCTCCCGGACTCCTGCTCCTGAAGGTATATTTAGGACTTGGAGGTGTCGACTGCTGTGGAAAGTGCCTGCAGTGCTTTATGACGTGGGACCCGTGGCAGGGGACCAGGTTCATTGCTTTGAATTAAATGCACTCGCTTGTGCACACTCACATTCACACTCACATATGCATAAGCACATGTTCACTTACACCAAAATACACACACACACACACAGCACGAGACTCTAAAAAAAACTGCACTAGCCTTCTGATTGAAAGATTGCCAAGACTAGTAGAGTGCTTTAGCCTCACTTAACTCTCGCGCCAAACTTTGGCAACTTTCAAACATTCCGTCAGGTGACATTAACCCCCCTTTTCCCCCGTTAGCCGTTATTAAATTGTATAATAAAGCTATTGACATCCCAGACAGGGAATTACTTGGGTTGCCATTGCCATTTCTGTCTTTTATACAGAGCAGCTGGATTTTAGTGACAGGCTGTGTCTGGGGTGGAATGAGGAGATTTATTTTTTTAGTTTTAGTGTCCTTAATTAAGTGCCATGATCAGATTACATAAGCGATGTTACAGATCTCATCATCATCATCAGTATCATATCATATCATATCCTACAGTATATACAGTAAAGTAGTGTGTGATGCACTGCACGGGCAAGAAAAAAAAGTATTAAATAATACAAACCCTTGTGAAGAAAAAAAAGTCTAAGAATGCTGTAAATCGTCGCTGTCCAATGAAAAACACTTATCTTCATTTATGTTGATTTTTAGTTTACTACATAATTTGAACAGACAAACTGTCCCTTACACTGTTCCAAATTGACCACTAGAAACTCAAAATTACCTGAAACTTTTTTTACATTGACTTCTATTGAAAGTTTACAAGGTTTTTTTCTCTCTTCTGTAAAGTCTCTGTTTTGGAGATACTTGTTTTTTATTGGACAGCGACAATTTTTTGGAGTGTGTAACACCTTTATTGTTTACTTCATAATTGCATACATGTTTCTTTATCATTTTGATGTCTAAAATATAAATCTACAATGTCAAAAATGAGAAAAATAAGGAAAAAAATACCTTTTTGACTGCTACTTTACAAATACACATACAAATGTATACACATACATGAATTATGCATGCATAAGTTTTAGAACTCTTTACTTTGCCTTGCCATGAGCATGTTGGCCAGTGTTCACAACCTCATTCACAAGATAACACCTAACAACTTACTTACACACAGGTGTGTCTGTTCCAACCAAGCCGTCTCCTGAGGTAAACATTGCTCGATGATCGATTTGCAAACTGCTATCCCCTTTTTAGTATTTTGTCAAATACTATAAAGTATATGCACAATTTCCATCATTACATACAGCAAATTGGGTATCATTGTAATTATACCAGATTGTGCTGTTTTTAGTTACTCACCTATACATACATGAATACTGTGTCCCCTCCCGTCTTTCCAGGAACGTGACGCATCTGCTCAATCCACCAGCACACATGTTGGAACAGTGCGGTTTGCTTTAACCATGCTTAGGAATGCAGCGTGTTGTAAAGAAGACCACATTCTTTTCATTCTGGCCGCTCATGTGACGCTCTCTGTGTGAAAGGTTAATATATCACCATAACAATGGGCCGACTGCAATCAAAGCACAAATCACTCGCTCTGTGCATTACCTGTAGCTCGTTAGATACACGGCAACAGGTGAAACAGCAGCACTTCACACCTTATTTTCCTGCTATGTAGGTGTAATTGCTGTGTATGTGTAATGGCACCTACAACCTGTTCATAAGAAGAAGAAATAAGGGCTTTTTTTACTTCCTTTTAATTGTCAGAAAAAAAAACCTGATCCTTCAGATATACTGTACTATAGGGAGGTTTTATGAAACACTGAGAACATAAGTGTAGGGTTAATCTTGTGCACCATTTCACACCATGCTTTTATGTTAATCTTACATGTTTTTTTTCCAATTGATAACACACTAAAATGACACGTGCAGCACAGAAAGTACATAAAAAACAACATTCTGACATAAAGTCACCTGTTTCCATATCAAAACACTGCGCTAACTGTCCAATATTTGTTCCACCTGCCCAAACACATCAATGACTAATTGTTGCCATTTCAATCAGGAATTAAGCACTACAAAAAGACCACAGGTGAGCCTCTTTTTATAATAACAGTTGAAGATGCTGCAGAGAGAGAGATGGTAAAAATGAGAGCGTGAAGAAGAGTAAGGTGGGAAGAAGAGTGAGAGGGAGAGGAGGAGTGAGAGGGAGAGATAGAGTGATAGGGATGGGTAGAGCTGCTAGAGGAGTTTATGACCAAGGAACACAACAGCATGCAAATAAAATGAGACCAACCTAAGCTGATTATATCATCAACCACGTGATTACAATGTGAGAGGCTGGTCAGAGAGTGCCGTCGCCTCTGTCATCCGGATATATAGACTGTAAATATATCTGTAAATGTGTTGTACTAACCTGTTTGGTAAAAAAAAAATGTGTTATTTTTATCTATTTTTCCATCCATCCATGGTATTTTACAAGCTTGAAACATTGTTTTTTAACTGACAAACCTATAAACAGACTCTCAACAATCTGAATCTTAAATTTTCTGAAAACTCTTTTAGTGTTATGGCAAAGCTTACTAAAGATAAGAGTGATTTTCATCATGCTTAACACTGTGTAGCTGGATAAAAACAATCTAGTAAAAAGAATGAAGTGTTTCAAGCTATTTGCTGCAAATGTTTTTTTTTTGTTTTTAATAAATTGTAATAATGCTGTATGTAGCTTTGCTTGCAGTGCTTAATTTTGCAGCATATATGAGGTATTCTACACTTTGAGTGTTTGCTTTTGTGAATTGCGTTAAGTATTTGGTAAAACCAGTTTAGTTTTAACACTGTGTTAAAAAAAAAACCTGCAATCTATTGATATAGTTGTCTGTATATTTGTTTACATTAGGTTTTTTAAATTAAAATGAGTTTGTTTTTTCTTACTTAAAGAACACAATGGACTCTACAGCTTGGGTCCATATCCACACCTCCGCCCCCTAACCACTCCCTTTCCACCATAAACAAGGTTTTATTTCATAAATGGAGGCAGTGTTTATCCCTCACACCCTCTATTTCCAAAACAGAAATGGAATTCAAAACAAATTCTTATACCCTCACTCTGATTTATACTCCATCCACCGTGGACCTGTGCGGATCTGAATATCACGTACTGTAAGTTCAGGTTATTCAGGTCACTACTGCGTTTTAGCACATCAATATTATGTCTGGGTTAGCAGTAGCACAGCCTGTGATTGCAGGTAGGGGAAGTTCTCGTTTGATGTGTAATTGCAGAAACATATGTCTCTCTGTATGTCGACTCTGTAACAGGTGCCTAACTGCCTCCATGTTCCAACTGTCATTGTTATTCTTCCAGGAGTGGCACGCAGTTAACCCAAAATCCGAGCCTGTAATTTGTGGCTGATGGTGCACTCTGGGATCAGGCCGATCTCACTGCTCCGGGCGTCTATGTGCAGGACTTGATTAGGCCAAATTACATATGGGAGCTACTGCGCTAACCACAGCTCTGCTCGGGGTGACAGAGAGAGTGAGTGTGTGTGTGTGTGTGTGTGTGTGTGTGTTGAAGGCACGGCGTGTGCCGCTTCAGGGACTGTGATTTATGTACATCCAGAGTCAGACAACACATGGGTTTGATAAAATGGAAAATTCAAACTAAAATTGGATAAACCACTAAGAATTGATAATTAAACAATTGGAAAAAATGGTTTAAATTATTAAATAAACAAATATACATAGATAGATGATCAGTCTGTTAGACTATAAGTTTGTTTGGTAGAAACCAAAGTTTCAAGCTTGTAAAAGACCATGCATGAATGGATGGTTGGACAAATAAATAAACACTAAAAGACTAAAAAAGCTGATTGAAGCACAACAAACAAGATATTCTTCTGTTACTATTATTATTATTAGATATTTATTTAAAAAAGATTTTAATTTAACTTTAAAACTTTGAGATTTTTTTGGAGCATTTAAAGAAATCTCCAGGCAAAATCCTGTTTGATCTTGTCATGTTATTTGATAATTGTCATGTTATCTCTCTAATAAGGAATCCTTCACCATGGAAAATGACGAGAACTGGACTTTTAATAAAAAGTTTAAAATGGTGAATCACGACTATTAATAGAGTAACAAAAACAAGCTTCTACAATAATCAACCAATGATCAGTCTGTTTATAAGTTTGTCAATAGAAACTAAAATTTCAAGCTTGTAAAAGACCATGGATGGATGGATGAATGTATAAAGGAATGGATGGATGGATGGACATATAAAAATAGCACAAAAAGTAAGCAGAATTATGTTTGGTCAATTATTTCTATATTGTATTAATGCTTCTTTCCAATAAATCATATATACAGTAAGAAGGCCTGTTCCTTTTCCTTTTAAACTGAGGCACATTTGTGAGGAAAATGCATTTGTGGGATGAGAAGTAAAGCTCAGTACATGGGTTGCGTCCATAAAAAAATGCCAATTCTTCTCTACCACAAGAAGCATTGTTACAACAAAAATAATCTACCAAACACAAATTTTCCTTAGTTTGTTTCTGTGTTTAGATAGACATGCATACAAGCAGATTTATAGATAGTTAGGTGAAAGAATGAATTTTGAATTATACCAGCAAATCCTGAAGAAAATGTTTCTGCTAGCTGAATTTTAGGAGTGATGTGGGTCATGCACCAAGACAATGACTCTAAGCATGCATACAGTATTGTTCATCCATACAGTGGTTAAAGTGAAATGGCCAAATATAATTTGTGGCATTTTATTTGTAGAAGCCCACCAACATACAGTAGCAGAGCTGAAGCTGTTTAGTACAGAAGAATTGGCTAAAATCTGGAAAATTCGAAAGGCTTTGCAAACTTTCAGGCTCCAAGAAACAGAACTATAGTACAGTTTAGTTAGTGCTCCACATTGATGTCTGCTTTTGATACCTGACATTTTTGTGAATCCTGACTCCACCCCCACCTGAAGTTGTTGTGGAGCCAAGAGCAACTGTTTTGAATCATCACCCGGGCCCCAGTTCTGCTTCATGTCTGTGCAACAAGTGCCTTGTAAACATGGCGGATCTTATCAGGGTCTGAGCTGGAGGAGAGCGGGGGAGAAGGGCAGCCAGTGCACAGCCTGCGTCTGCATGAGCCATGCTGCTTCCACTGCCATGCATCACTAGTAGCAACATGTGGTCAGATTGATACCAGCACGGGGGTAATTTGTCTCTGCGCTAATATAAAAGAGGCTAATGTTCTCTTCATGTGTTTCGCATGTGCATTTATCCTCCTATTAGAAGAGCTTGTGAATCGCTGAACTGATTGGTGCATTGTATTGATTTGTATTGATGTCATCATTTTTCATTTTTGCTTGCAGTGCTGAAAACAATTGTCTTGAAGCATAGGTTTAAAATTTTTACTTTTGTCAGAATCTGAATGAAGCACATTGAGCAAGATATTCTTCTTTCTCTTTAATGAATATTATTAGTTACTTAGTTAAAAAAAATATATATTTATTTTAAAGAAATTTATCTTTTTTGGAGCATTTGAAGGAATCTCCAAGCAAAACCCTGTTTTATCTTGTCAATAACTGTCATGTAATCTCTCTTATAAGGTCGTTTTCATCAGAGAAAAGACGAGAACTAAACTTTAAATAAAAGCAATGTTTAAAATGGTGAATCATGACTATTAATAGAGTAAATGCTGGCTAAACAAATGCTGGAATCCATCAAGTTTGCCATTAAATCATGTTTTTTTTTTTTTTTTTTTTCAAAAAGAATCAGCAGCAGGACAGATTGGATTATGTGACTGAATGGTGAGTCAGAACTAATATTTTTTTTCTTAATAATGAAAAAAAAGAATGGGATATTTATACATAGAGTACGCCCATTAGAATATCACAAATGTACTGTTTTATACAAAATAAAAAATAAAATCATTACCAAATAAGCCTAGAGGAATTTCACCAGTTATAATTAGAAACTGTTACCGAATTCAAGTCTAACTCCCTAAGTACTAACACTCATGAAACATGGACCCCTCTTAACTACTATCCACAAATCTGATAACTGATGCCCACAAGGCACAGAAAGGCTATTAGAAGATAGCCAAGTGTTCTCAGCTTGTGGTTTCTACAGTGCAGACTGTAATTAAGTAATGGCAGCTTAGGCAAACTGTGGAGGTCAAGATGAGACTTGGAAGAGTAAGATGAAGTAAAATCAGAGAGAACTGCTCATATGTTGGTAAGATAAACACAACAAAATCCTAAAACGACTGCCAAGAACCTGCTAGGAGGTTTAGCTGAGTCAGGAGTGAGAAGGGTGAACTATTCTACTATGCAGCATTGCTTGCACAGATATGATCACAAAAAGAAATGCTTACCTACAAACCTTACAATGATCCACATAAGTTTTAATAACAAGTGTCATTGACTGATTGAATGGTGTGTGCATGACCAGAGTCTGTTATGGTTTGGTTTGTAAGAGCAGTCTGTGTTAGCATGCATGCACTTTTCAAAAAGTCAATACAAAACCACATGCTGCACACATTACAAACTGTGGAAGAAGAGGATACAAGGATTAGACTGACCATGCCTGCAGTCCTAAACTGTCCCCACTAGAGAATACGTGGACGATTTTATAGCAAAAAATGTGACAATGAAAAACCTTTACTCTTGTAGACCTTAAGAAATGTTTGCAGGACAAATGAGACAAACTTGAAACACTTGAAACATTGCTTGGCATCCTCATAGTCAAACATCTGTAGTGAGTAAGAAGGATTGCCAACATTTTAAACTGGTAAATGCTTTAACGTCCCAACTTCTGATTGAATGTGCTATAGCCCAGAAATGCATGAATGAATGTGAACATATAAACAAATGAAATGAAGCTGAGAAGATAAAACATAAAATATTGTTGGTAAACACTGTCTGTAATCAAATAAAATGTAAAAAACATTTTTTTCTGATTTGGGGTTTTACATTTTGGCCTTCTGCAGAGATGAACGTGGAAAATTAAACAATTGTACCATTTTTTAATAAGCTGTGACTTGTTAATTTGACTAATTGAATCAGTTGTAACTTTGGTGTGTTATTTTAATTTCATGTTATAAAGTTATTTAGTGTAGTAGAGTAGCTATAGAGTAGTTATAGAGTAGCTATACATTAGGATTTGTGGACAGTATTGTATTTTATTTTCAGTTAACTACAGATACTAATTTTACTGCTGTGAATTAAAACAAGAGTTATTCTACCAAATATTGATTTCTGAACTTCTAAAACTTTATGAATATGAATTTGTTTTCTTTTATTTGAGGTCTGAAAGCTCTGCATCTTTTTTGTTATTTCAGCCATTTCTCATTTTGCTCTTAATGACAATATTTTTAATTGGAATTTAGGATAAATATTTTCAGTAGTTTATTGAAGAAAACCACAATTTTCATTTTACTCAAACATAATAATAATGCCTATAAATAGCAAAATCAGAAAAACCGATTCAGAAACTGAAGTGATCTCTTAATTATTTCCAGAGCTGCATATTCACATTTTTGTCTTTAAAGGATCCTCTATTGTTTTTTGTTTTTTTTTTAAGTATACCGTCCTGAATTAAATTGTGTATAAATGTGAATAAAGATCCTATAAGAGCATATACTGTAGTAAGATGAGGAGATGATTTCCCTAAAGATTAATTAGATTTAAACAGCTCTGTAGTTTTGCACTGTATTCTTTTGCACGTGTATTGATTAGTGTTAAACCTCTGGGGATAAGTGCTGCTTTTGAGGATCACACTCTCTCTCTCTCTCTCTCTCTCTCTTTCTCTCTCTATCTATCTCTCTCTCTTACACACACACACACAGACACACACACTCACTTACACACCTCTCACGCCCCGTCTCTTCTTGAGGAATTAGAGGAGAGACAAAAGAGTGAACATTCTTTAAGTCCCATTGGGTGCTGAATAGGAGCGTTTCACGTGTCAGTAGAGTGGTGTTTCCTATAGATTCATTAGCCTCTTAGCTCCCTCCCCCCAAAACACCCTGCTTGGGCCTCACTCTCTCTCTCTTTATATCTCTCTTTCTATCTCTCTCTTTCTCTCTCTCTATCTGTCTACCCATCTGTCTTTCTCTCTCTCTCCCTCTTTTTTCTCTCTCTCCTCTTTCTCTTTGTTTGCCGTCTACAAGAGGTTTTTAGCGCGAGCAGTGTTTGTAATTAGCTCTGAGTGCAGGGTTTGGAGCATGTTGTGGTGGGTGTTCTAGGTGCCTGTGTTCTCACACTGCATTGGAAGCTGAAGGGGACAGCCTTTTGTTCCTCACACACATGGACAAGAAGAGGAAAAAAGAGTGTCGAGATGTGTACAGATAGACCTCTGGAAAATATTAGTGGACACTGATGCTTAGAAGATGTGCAGATGTATTCTAGAGCACAGCTACAATGAGCATGAGCAAGAGGTTATGTTTCCCAAGGATGTCCATGAATTTTTCAAAAAGACAATGCAGAATAATGATATTTGCACAATTTCAAATACGGATAGAGGTAGTATAGGTACCTGACTGGCCTGGATGCAGTCCTGTCTTCTCCCTAATCGAGAATATGTGAAGAATTTTGGTCCCATATTTCTAATAACTGTGTAGTTATATGTTAACAATTAATGTAAAGAAAAGTGTAACTACTGATGAATTAGTCATTCACCAATGTAATTGTACTTGTCGGCATCAATTTTGACTTTGTTTAATAGGGCATAGTCTGTGTGAATGTAGTGTAAGTTGTATAAATAAATAAATAAATAAATAATTCTCCAACAACTTTTGTGTGGTGTGTGATTTGGGTTGTGATTTTATTTGAATACTGAAAATCATTATTTAGATTTTATTATGGAAAAATGGTAAAAATATTCCACTATGTCTAATTGTAATGGATCTGTAACAATGTGTACGTCATCAGTTGTTACACTGTTATTACATAGATTGTTACTGTGTAACTACACCCTTATTAGAGACAATTATTGTAAAGTTGGTCCAGAATTTTAAAATAAAAAACTGAGAATGACAATATTGTCTTGTTGCTTACATTAACTCTCCCCCAGGCAACAAATAACTTTTTGAATTATTACACTGTCCTTTCAATTTTTGCATATTATTGTTCTTAGTTGTGGGTGTTTTATTTTCATTCACTTGCTAAAACTGTTTTTTTCTTTGTTGCCCCAGGGCAACAATATGCAATATGTTTAACCACAAGGGAATTATACTGAAGCAGTGGTTCTCAAATAATTTGATTGATATTTCAACAGAGATCCACAACTTCCCCCATAAAAAAGAAAGCTATTTTTTTTTGTTTTTTAACAAATATGAATATCATGCTATGGAGGGTCAAGACATTTTTTGCAGAAAGAATGGGATAAAACAAAAAAAAAATAGACATGTCGTCATATGGTATTCTCAGGCCAAACATCATTTAAATGTTGGCAAAATAACAAAGTGATGTATACTTTGTAACTGACAAATAGGGAAAAAACAAGAGTGCCTGAATGTGTATATAAATAAAATGTTAGCAGGCATTTACGCTCAGAAGAAGAAAAGGTGGAGATGTATTCTAGAGCACAGCTAAAATGATGGTCAGTATTGGAGGCAGAATGGAAGCTTGTGCCAACGCTTTTTCTGTGGATTCTCTTAAGTAAATGTAGACGTGCGTGTTGTTGCCCAGCTGATATGTTGTTTGTAATAGTGAATAAATGTGCAGCTCCGGTCAGGAGAGAATTATCAGCAGATGATTGGATGTAGGCTGAATTTATTGCAGGCTAATTACATACAAATTGCTTAAAAACTGGAGGAATAAAACGGATTGTCAGTGTGCGTTGACTGTGCCTTTTACAGCACCATGCCTCCACAAGTTCAGCTGCACATTTTCTTGGACATATTCAACAAATTTCCATCGGCTCTCTCCGGGTCAGGGTTCGTCCGCTCTGGGAAAGCTGTGGGCGTTATTCCCAAACCCTTTTTAAGATCCTTCCCCTGTTTTTTTTTTTCTGCCTTGCCTTTTTTTTTTTTCTTCTTTCTTTTGCATTTACTGCTGTTCTGCCGGAGCAATCCATTATTGTGTCACGGCTCCAATTCCAGTGCGGTCCGGCAGCATGGCACAACAGCTTGTTTTAATTTTAGCCGGGGAAAGCCAGGGCCGCCGCTCCGGTTCCCTCGCTCCTCCAGATGTGCCTTGATCAAGGGAAGTTGACTAAGCGCTTTGTGTCCTATAAGACACTAATGTGATTATGTCACATATTTTCAGCTGATTCCCATCGCTATCGGCTCTTTGTGTGGGGTCCGCGTTCAAGGCTCCCTCTCAGGCCTGCTAGCGGCGAGATGTTTCTCTCAACAAAGTCTGGTTCCTAGCCAACCGAAAGCAAATAGAGGAGTATGTGCTTGTGTGTGTGTGTGTGTGTGTGTGTATGTGTGTATGTGTGTGTCTGTGTGTGTGCTTTTGTGCATCTGTGTGGGGGTGAGTGTGTGGAAGCTCAAGTGTGCAGTAAGAGTGAAAGATATGCCAAAAATAATGCCTCTTATTCAAGATTTTTTTTTCTAATAAACTTTATTGAAAGACCAGAATGAAACAGTAAAATAAAAAATAAAACAAGGCAAAAATAAACAAGACAAATTAGATACACACTGATATAATATTACATAAAAAAGAAATTAAACTGGTTTTCATCCTCCATTATTTTGGGAAAAAATTAAATGTAAGTACAAAATGTCTAAAAAAAAAACACTCTAAAATTAAAAAATGTTTGATACAGTAGGACTGTAAGGTGGAATAGTTAAAATATAATTAAAGCCAAATAGGATATAAAATGGATTTTTAAATAAATTATTTATCTAGCCATAAGCACCTTTAATATAATATAATAAAACCTTTAAATAGTACCCTATGGGTCCTATAATCCCTATACTACCTTATACTCCATATACTACTCTATACTACCCTGTGCTTTCTATACTCCCTATACTACCTTATACTCCATATACTACTCTATACAACCCAGTGCTTTTATACTCCCTATACATAATATTGAGAGATGATGAAACACATAAAACGTAAAGCTTGTTTTCTGTTCTTGGACTGAACTTGCTAGGCCACATTGTCAGTTGTTTCACTTGTAAATTATTTTGCTAAAAGTGAATCAACTGATTTTTAAATTAAAGTTCTGAGATCTTTTTAAGGGCTCTGAGAGCTCTTTGGATCTGGCCATGGTGATCTACTCACATCTGCAATCAAGAGATCAAACTACTACTATAGTATTGCAATCAAACTACTATACTTATATCAGAGTTTCACATATAGCAGCTATCTTTAATGTCCTCTTTAACCATGTCCTAGTCATCTGCAGCTGATGTGCTGTGCGTGATTTTAATTTTTAGGCCTTTAGGAATAATATATGTGTAGATGTCCTAACTTTTAATCGTTAATTTACTCATTATATCCTTATATCATTATATTCTTTCAGTTGAACACATTTAGTTGTATCACCTTTAATATTGTACCAATATCAATCTCTCAATATTGTTCACATTAAGATCCAATGTGCCATAGTATGTTTGAATATGTTCATTTGACAATGGTTTTATTGGGGTTCTAAATCTTTCACATGATTGTAAGTGCAATACAATGTATTTTTATTTATTTTGCTTTTCAGAATCGGACAACCCCCATAGTCTAATATTAACAAAATTTCGGAAACTGATGCACATACGAAAGCCCCAGCTAACAGGCCCACCAACGAAGCTGACTATTATCGGTTTACTGGCATCCCCACAGCCCACTCTGTCTATATAATTATTTACCGTATGGGGAATTCCACTTAGATCCAATACAAAAGCAAGACGAACAATGTAGACGGTAAAATAACTGACTTAAATAGGGCAGGGGAGAAGCTGTTATCACGGGTAGTCTGCATTCTGGAATCTCTATGCAGATCCTCACAGGCTCTCAAGGATTTAAGGGTGTCACAGAATGAGGTGTTAGCTAATGTGTTTTTGGAATAGCGTATTTTGGAAAACAGTGAGCACCCATAGTCTTTACAACGCAACCTTGTGACTGTTTTGAAGGCCTGCTCTTCCTCATCTGAGTCCTATTTAAAGCAGTCCCTGAACTTCCCCCTTTCACTCATCTATTCTGCGGGACAGTGGGGGCAGCTCTTAACATTTAATTGCTTTTCTCAATCTATGAAAGCAACGTCGGTGTGTAAAACATTCAGAAATAAGGAAAGAGATTCATGCTCGGCGCTGTGAAGTATTATTCTGCCGCTTACAATGAAATGCCTCACTTTGTTGGGCTAAAACTGCATTATGTGAAACAACTGTCTAGCTCTCAAGGTTTATTATTGTAGGACTTGAAGAGGGGGCTTGTTTCGTAAATGAGCATTGCGTTGGGCCATTCTGTCAGGATCAGATCGTAGCACATATATGTATATAAATATTACAGCTCTTAAGAGGCCACTTCAGCTTCTGAATCAGTTTCTCTGATTTTGCTATTTATAGGTATATGTTTGAGTAAAATGATTTTGTTAGACATTGTTGTTTTGTTCTTTAAACTATGGACAACATGGAAATGGTCAAAATAATGAAAAGGGTACTGTGCTTTCAGACCTTAAATAATGTGAAGAAAACAAGTGTATTCATAAAGTTTTAAGAGTTCAGAAAGCATTATTTGATGGAATAACCCTGTTTTTTAATTACAGTTTTCATGCATCTTGGCATGTTCTCCTCCACCAGTCTTACACACTGCTTTTGGATAACTTTATGTCACTCCTGGTGCAAAAATTCAAGCAGTTCAGCTTGGTTTGATGGCTTGTGATCATCCATCTTCCTCTTGATAATATTCCAGAGGTTCATTTTTCTTCCAAATTCTGAATAATAATATTGTCATTTAGGGCATTTATTTGTAGAAAATATTAATTCATTTAACAACAATACTAATTTACTAATGCAATAAGATTTCAGATGTCAACGTCTTGAGGAATAACCCTGATTTTTAATTACAGCTTTCACGCATCTTTTTATGCTCTCCACCAGTCTTTCACACTGCTTTTGTGTGGCACAAAAATTCAAGCAGTTCAATTTTGAGATTCTTCTTGATTACATTCCAATGTTTTTTTAATGGGGTCTTAATGGTCTTAATCTGGCGGTTCTTTATCCACACATTTATTGACCTAACCATGTGGCATGGAGCATTGTTCTGCTGGGAAAAACAGTCCTTAGAGTTGGGGAACACAAGCAGAGCAAAAGGAAGCTATTCTTCTTTCAGGGAAACATGCATTTTTCACAAAAATGAATCTGCATAATTCCAGCTTTTTCTGAAGCATCCCCAAATCAACAATGATGCTTTATCATATTTTACAATCGGTGGCAAGACACTGTGGCTTGTACGCCTCTCTAGGTCTCTATCTACTTATTAGATTACTTATTGGATTAGTGTTGGGCAAAGTTAAAAACTGGACTCATCAAAAAAGATGACTACTAGTTTACTTTCTCTCTAGCTTTATATGACTTTACATGCCCTACTTCTAGGAGTCTATTAGTTTTTAACTATTTTTTCTATTCACTTCAGCCCAGCTGCCACTTGCCATTCTTTTTGTAGGTCACGTGATGTTATCTTGCATTTGCTGACCAATATTCAAATGAGTTAACAGAGAATCTCCAGACCTGAACCCCATAAAAAACAAAATCTGAAATGTAATCAAGAGAAAGATGGATAGTCGATAGACGATATGGTCACCCAAAAGCAGCGTAAAAGACTGGTGGACAGCATGCCAAGAAGCATGAGAATTAGTATCATTGTTGTTTCAAAATAGAATTAAGATTTCTATTTTCTAGACAGAATGATGGACTACTGTATAATGCTGCTATTTGAGGAAATAAAACAGATTACATGAATGGTTCACGTTGTCCTATAATTCATATATCACAAGGTGATTTTTCCCTCAAATGTGAAAATTTGCATAGTAAACAAAACAATCTCCTGACCTTTGTGTTATCACGTTTCTGAGCGTCTGTACACATTATACAGTCATCATAGACTAAGGTTCATGCCACATGGCTCTGTCAACAGCAGAGTGGCACAGGTTAACGTCCATAACCAAGGTCACTGTGCTTTAAAGAAACATTTCACCTAGAACTGATATTCGCCAGTACTGAATGAAGGCTACTTGTAATTAATTTAACATTATGTACCGTAAATAAGATCATGCTAACTGGTTACTGCTTGATTTCCATTGATAGTTAGCATTTTCCATTGATAGTTAGCATACTGAATCAAAATCAAAAGGAGCAGTGATAGATGTTTGCTCTGAACTGATTACAGGTTCATTAAATATATTGATTTAGGCTTCACAGGCAATACATTGAGATGTATCAGTATATGATAAGAAACTGGGTACCAGCACACATAAACCTTGTTCACACCTGGGTGCATCCTGTTTGATTTGATCACAAATTATTGCCATAACACATAGACAACATGGATAACAAATCGAGGAAAGGCGCGTATTAGCGGATGGTAAACAGGGTAATTAAACAGTTATTATGTACTGTATATATGTTTATATGGCCGGTGCTTTGTTTTCAGGGTGTTTTGCATTCAGAGCCACTTATATCAAATGCCCCAAAACACATGTTCATACCAGGTGTGTAAACAGCGTAATAGTGTGCTGATTAATAGTTATATGTATATATTTAGAACAATATGACAAATGCTATAAGGAATATAAGGAATTCTCTTATAGCCAACAAATCATCAAAGTCACGCAAAAAGCTTTAATCTCCTTGGTTTGCCATTTTTCTCTTTGTAACAAAAATTTAACCCAACAGTTGTTCTTGTGTACATTGTGTTAAAACATCATGATGAATGGACCAATAGAAATTTCCCACTGTATTCTGATATCATCAGACTACATTAAAAAGTAAAAAAAAAAATTACAGTTACATTTTAATAATATCGTTATTACAGACAAGGATTGCATTAAAGTTTAAACCGGATAACTTTATTTTCACGTTGTTGTAAGAATTGCGTGCTTGTTTTTGAGTTGTTGATATTTATTGCAAACTTTTCTTTCTTTTTAAGTAACTGACTTGGAGCTAGTTGAGTATAGCAGTATAGCCCAGACATGCTTTAAAATGCATTCACTGAAATATTATGAACTCAATTTTTAATGTGAAATCTGATGTATGTTTAATCACTTCAAACTTGAAACATTTGAATGTAAAAAGAAATCACCATTGAATCCATGTTCGACATGCTAGGGCTGCTCTAGGATTATCTGACTGCTGGATGTTGTGTCATGTAAAGCTTTCGGTTGCCAATCAAGTGGGCAGGCGTGTTTCTTTCTAATTGTTTAGTACTAATTCTGTACTGATAATCATAATAACCTGCACATCTGTAGTTATATCTTTTTGCTACACTGTTTTGAAGACACAAACAGGCATCTGTTTATGATGATTTAGCCTTTTTCAAATTTCAAATTCACCCAGGCCTTTTTGCCTGCCCAGTTCTGCTGCATCTAGCACATCTACAACTATAAAAAGACTTTTAGGTATCTCAGGTATCAAACATATACAGTATCTCAGGGACAGTGAACTCACTGAAACTCACTTAATCTGAGAGTGGTCATAGAAGAGTGGCTTTGGCTGATCATTGTGTTTATACAGTACAGGCCAAAAGTTTGCACACACCTTTTTATTCAATGCGTTTTCTTTATTTTCATGACTATTTACATTGTAGATTCTCACTGAAGGCATGAAAACTATGAATGAACACACATGGAGTTTTATGTACTTAACAAAAAATGACCTGGCCTCCACAGTCACCGGACCTGAACCCAATCCAGATGGTTTGGGGTGAGCTGACGCACAGAGTGAAGGCTAAGGGGCCAACAAGTGCTAAACACCTCTGGGAACTCCCTCCTTCAAGACTGTTGGAAAACCATTTCAGGTGACCACCTCTTGAAGCTCATTTAGAGAATGATGCCAAGAGTGTGCAAAGCCATAATCAGAGCAAAGGGTGTTTTCAGTTATTTAACCTTTTTTGTTAAGTACATAACTCCACATGTGTTCATTCATAGTTTCGATGCCTTCAGGAAGAATTTACAATGTAAATAGTCATGAAAATAAAGAAAACGCATTGAAAAAGAGAAGGTGTGTCCAAACTTTGTGTATGACTATCAGGTTCACAAAACTTTTAGAATCTATTATTACACAACTGTTTGGGCACTGGCTGGTCAGTATGAGACCATGTCAAAGAAAACACTGCCCTTGGTCTGGTGGCAGATCCCTGGCTGCCTGTGTGTGTGTCATTAGGGCAGAGGAGATAAAGCACTCAGTGCCTTTTCTGCAGAGCGGGGGGAGGAATCAACATGGATGAATGGATAAACACAATTCGAGCGCACGGCCCTAGCACGTGTGTCATCGAGACATTGGGATTACAGCCGTTTGCGTTTTTGAACTTTGCGTCGTCGCAAACTGGATAATCCGGCTGGAGACAGTTTGTTAAATGCAAGAGCCACTTTCTGGGTTCATCAGCGCTGGAAGCAGATTAGTGCTGGCTAGTGGATCTCATATGCCCTGGTCAGAGGCCATCCCTGAAGGGCTTAAGGGATTAATTCTCGATGAATTTTCTCTCTCGCTCACCGCCATCCTCGCAGATATTCAATCAAAGTGGAATCGGATCAGATGGAACGTTCCAGACCCAATAACTGGACGTGCTGCGGTACAGTAATGCATCTATGTGGAATTTCAGCTCGTTTCTCTCTCTCTCTCTCTCTCTCTTTGTATCAGCAACATTCAAGGATAATTACGACGCTGCCACATGTCCGCACAGATGCGGCAGCAATCCTGAGTCCTGCCTCTGCTCATTACAGCTCTGACAGGGGTCTTGGCAGCATTAAGGTCTTCAATCCCCTGCAGTGGGGCTCGTCATATATAGCTTTGATATGTTCCTCTGCTGTGGCTGGGAGAGCCTGGGAGTGACATCAGTTCTCCCCAGGACTCAGAGGCTGATCTCCAGTCAGCATTACAGTCTGATACTGCTCGCTTCGCTGTTATTACCTTTAGCTTGGAGTAACTCTCTTAGAAAGTGTCATGATCACATGGGTAGAGGAAAGAGAGAGTGTGTGTGAGAGGGAGAGAGAGAGAGAGAGATCAGGGGTAAGGGAAGGAGAGGAGAGGGATAAGGTCGAAGGCTAAGTCCCTGTTTAAAGACACCACGAGCCCTGCTGCATCAACAGACAGCCCATTTGGACACAGAGCCCTGAAATGAGATGTAATTTCCCCATCTGCTTTATGGGCAGTTGTGATCCCTGGGCTCTTGTCAGCGAAGAGCCCACAGTAAAGATATCATCAGTAATAGAAGGAAGGACTCTGGCAATACTCTCGGCCTTAAAAGGCACTGCTCTCGGCCCGGCTCGCTGGAATGGCTTAAGGAACGGCGACAGCACAGGTCGCGGTTAAAGTAAACGGTTTGCAAACACTATATCGAATTGCGCACATTAAGTGGCCTAACTGTTAGCTCCGATATTCAGGTACATTTATATACTTGTGTATTTGGATGTATATCCAAATACTTCCCTGTTATGTTCTATGACCCTGAATTAATTTCTGAGAATAAAGAATCTAGGCCAAGAAGTGTGGGCCTTCTGAGACCCTGGCTGCATTTTACATGTTCATAAAAAGTGTGTATGAGAGCTGAACCAATTTAAAATATACAGCCTTAACAAACACAGCTATGCGCAGCAAAGCCCTGACAGTTTCCAACAAAATCCTATTGTACATACCGTAGGCCGTCCTAAACAATCTTCATGGAAAATTGCAGTCATTTACTTCAAATCAAATCCATTAAATTCTTCTCAAATCAACAGCTAAAGCAGCAGCTGATGAAAAGGCTCAGTCCTGGGAGTACCTGGGCACCCCTTAATAGTTTCACGCAAAAGTTTATGGGTCGGAATATTTGGAACGCGCACTCGTGCAAGATTGCGGTGTGGATCTACTGAAACGCCTCTTTTGTGAGGGGCTGCTCTTTTTCCTTTCACCCATTAGGGCCAAGCAGAACCTTGGCATGTGTAATGACTTATGAATGCCCTGTTAAGTCGAGTATATACTAACCAGCATGGGTTCTGGCCTGGTCCGTACCGCTGGAGACCTAATGTGAAACATTAGCTTGGCTCCAGCGCAGCATCCCGACACATGTTATTGTTTGTTGCCAAACGGCCTTTTAATTGAGAACAACAGTAAATCTGAGTTTGGATAATTGGCAGACTAGTTAGGAACATGTGTTCGCGTCCCGTGTCGAAGTTCACATGGGTTGGCTTTGTTGCCGCTGCCGGTGCTATTTGTGGTTAATGCATTTCAATTATTTTGACGACTGTAGTTGAAAATGGATTCAAAGCATGTCCATAAGGAAAGGGGGAAATAAAGCAAGCAAAGCTTGTTTATGTTGAAAATAGCCTCAAGTTGGAGGCTATTTATAATCTATTCATCATATATATCACCATTGTATAACCACACATTTCACTCCTTCACTGCCTGTTTTTGTTTTTACACATAGCAATGGACGTCTTTTCACGTTTCCATAGTTTCCATAGTACATTTCTCAGTATCTCACAGTACATCAAACTAAGGAAGTCCTGCCTGTTCAATTAGTTTTTTATCGCTCGCCTGGCATTTCTGGCAAGCCAGGGATGCGCGCACACAATCTTTTTGGCGCTTGCCTTCGTGTTTTGTTTCCCCGGAGCCGAGCGAACCTCTTCCTGAGCGCCCTGACCAAAGACAGATAAAGAAGTCAGCTGACATAAGATTATTCCACAGCGGGTGAATATGCGTTGTATTTGCACAGGTGACTTCATTTTCAGCCTTTCAGACATCTTCCTGGAATTTGCCCCCTATCCCCGGTTTCAGTTCATCTCATCTCGCAAATCGGAGGCCACGCTTCCCTTTTCCTGTCTCTCTCGCGTTACATTTCCGCTGGCTTCGGCCTCTATCTGTTTCTCGCTTGTTTTCCTAAACTGCCAAAGCCGGCTCCCCCCACCGCACTCTCTCTCTCTCTCTCTCGCAATGCCTCATTATTAGTTCTTCACAATCTGTTCTCCTCGGTCATGATCTCGATCTTGTCCTCCTCAGTTTCCCTCTATTTTTCTTACTCCCTTGTTCCGTGGCTCTCATCCCAGTGACTGTCTTCCCTCTGGGGTTTTTCGTTCCTCCTCCACATTCTGCTTAGAAAGCAGCCCCCTCCTCCAACCCAGCCCCTAACAGCCATCCTGCTTAGTGAAGCCAGCTGTTTATCTTTCTAGTTCTGTCTCTTTTTCTCTCTCCCTATCACTTTCCCTCCCTCTCTCACTCTCTTTCCCTCTCCCTCCCTCTCTCTCTCTCTCTTTATCTCTCTCCCTCTCTTTCTCTCTCTGTCTCTCAGGCATTCATACGGGAGGGTTACACTTACGACAATAAAAATCTTTAGGCTGGATGACTCTTTGTGCGGGTTGCGTATCCAGCTGCATCTACTCAACTATGATACACTTCACTTGTAAAACACGCTCATTAGTTACTCAACACTCCTCATGCTGGCCGACAAGGAGCTCCCGATGACAGTTTTCCCCACCCATCTCCCTCCCACACTCATCCGACCTCCCACCATCTCTTTCCTCCTGCTCTCGCTTTCTTCTCTTCCTCTTTGCCTCTCTCCCTTGTTCAAAGCTCAAACTCCAGTCCTGGAGAAAAGTTTGGTATGGACCTCCACACACAGCGCGCCAAGTCAATTTAGTCAGGAGCCTTAATGCTAGAATTAGACGGTAATCTCCCTTAAGCTCCCACTACGCCTTTGACATCATGGAAAGAGGTCTGCAAAGCCAATGTCATCATTTGGTGTAGCTTAACTGTTTCACTGACACTATGGGTACTATGGATGCCAACTATATGATTTGCACACAGGGCTGCAGTTTGGGAAGTCCATGCCCTGTTAAGGCAGGAAAGTACTCTTGTTAACAGTGATCATCCTAGGATTCTTAGAAAGGTGTGATGTGGAATATGACTAAAGAGCACCTTTTTTTTAACTTACATTATAATGCACAAATGTTACTGACAGCCAACACCAACATGTTCATCGCCATTCATTCCAACACCAGTTTCCATCCTTTATTTTTTAATAGACCTTTTTGAAGTATGTTTAATTACACTGTTAAAAAAGAAAGTTGGAAAAAAATGTAATGGTTTACAACATGTTGCTTTAAAAACATAGACAGTACCGATTTGAACACAAATTCTCATAAATATTTGTTCTTTATCTGTATTATTTACTACATTGTATATTAATATGTAAGACTGTGAAGCAATGAAGGAACACATATACATATACAGGCAATAGACAAAAATAAAAAATGTTTGGTCTTTACAAACACTCGACATACAAACCCAACCCAGGTGGTTTGAGTTGAATTGAAATGCAGAGCGAAGAAAGGCAAGTAACAAGTTCTCAGCACCTCTAGAACTCCAGAAATCATTCCAGGTTCTACCTTATGAAGCCAGAATAAAAACAAACTGTGTTACCTTGAAAAAAGTATAAAACATATTTTGTCTTGTTAACACTTTTTGTTTACATCATAATTGCATATGCATTCCTTCTTAGTTTTGATGTCTTTAATAGTAATCTCCATTAAATGAGAAGGGGTTTGTCCAAACCTTTGACTGTACACACTGTACACACATTAATAGCCCATAGTATTTACAGTTAATATATGTGGGTGTCAGAATTTCACTGTAATAAATATGGTTCAAAATCTCCTACAATTACAGTAAAAAAAAATACATCTATTTTTATAGATGATTTCATGGCTATGGCAGGGGTTTCATTCCATATTTTGCTCTATGCAGGAACAAAAACATTTACTTTTAATTATACTGAAGAATTAATCAGTAAATCAGTAAATTAGAAGATTATTAAATTGAGAAGTTAGTATTAAAAATCAACTCAAGCCAAGAGGTTAGTGTACCATTAGATCACTTGTGCTTAAACATGTAGAACAAATATTGTAAAAAAAAAAAAACTAATCAGACTTCTGAAGACTTCCTTATCTCCGCAATATTAGCACAAATTGCTTGATTCCTCCATATTCAAGCGCAGTATTGTCTTCTAATGATACTATGTGTACTAGTTGAAAGCCAGTTAAACACCCTAACAGGACCACTCACATCCCAGAAGGGGAGCCTGTCCTTCTGCGTGACATTGAGTCAGACGAGGACACTGCTGCAATATATCATGGAGCACCTGCCTAAACTAAGCCATCAACGTATGACCTCTCTCTCTCACCACTGCGGTTGCCCGCTGAACTTGAAGCGTGTTTGTCAATAGCATAAAAATGGCCCGAGGTGAGTGTGGTTAGGTTTTTCAAGTGTTTGATAGTTTGGAAACTTAGAACAAGACTGCCCACAGGCTTTCAGAATGTAGCGATGTAGTAGTATACCATGGTTTTGGATACCTTTCAAGCTTTCAAGTATGTCTACATTAGTGCTTTTTCTTTTTTGCTGTTTACTATACAATTTTTTCCCCTTTATTAATTTATTTTGAACATATTTTAGCGTTCAACATAACTCGCTGAAATTTTCTGAATGCCTCTGAAAGCCAAGTCCAGCAATCTTCTGATTACGTTAGACGTCTCACCTCGTGAATAAATGACCCTAAGCCGGTTCCATTGGAGTGGAGTGTGAATTCCTGTCTCTGATAGAGTGCTGGACTGTACACTGAGGTTTCAACCCCCCCTGTGAGCTCCACCTCAGGAATTCAAATGCCTTGGGCTCTGGACAGCCTCGTGATTTATCCCCCTCATCTATCCTTGCACACATCTGCCTTTGCCCTTGTGTGTGCCTGTTGCTCATTCCTCCCTCCTTCGCTCCCTTCTTCCACCCCCTAGCTCACTCCTTCTCCCAGGAGGCCAGGCAAGGATACCCCCAGCCTTCCCGACCTCCCGCCTTCTCGCTCCCGTCCTCGCCCAGGGCAGCACGCCTGCCGCCGCTGACCCCCGTCCCCCGGTCGGCCACCCGCTGCTCCTCAGGGGTCAGGTAGGACATCACCAGGGCTCCTGAGGGAGAGGAGCTGCTCTGGGCAGCCGTGGTGCTGGTGCGAGCCTGGGAAGCGTTCCTGCAGTGCAGCGTGAAAACACGAGTGACCTGATCTCCACACTCGCTTTCTGTCAACAAGGATTACTTTCTGCTGAGTGTGGGAAGGGTGCTGGCAGGGAATGTGCTGTGTGTGTGTATGTGTGTGTGTGTGTTTGGACAAATAGAGCGTGTGACTGAGAGGATGCAGGTTAGCTGTCCTACTGTAAAAGCTACAGGACACTGGCAGCTGCTAGGTAGCTAGCCAGCCTCCCAGTGGATCACACAGAGAACTGGCCAACCAGAAAGCTTTTAAAAATAAATCAATAGAAATAAGCAGCCTACCAGAATGCTCGTAACAGTTCCCAGGCATCCACATCATTGCATGCTGGGATCTGAGCTCATAACGCACTTTTTAGGTACTGTATAGATGCTACGTTTGAAGGGTGCCCAATTGGACCTGGTTCTGGATCTACCACCCTGGAGATCAGAGTTCAGCAAGATTGTCCAGTTCTGGCTTTTACTTAAAACTGTTACCCAGTCCACATAGAAACTTTAGAATGACTGCTAATGACTGTCAAAATCTGAGTTTTAGAATTCAGCTAGGATAGCCACAATTTGGCCTCTTTTTGGAATAAAATCGAAATGCTGTTCAAATATTTAATATGGTAGGTTTTAATATAGGCAGAAGCTCAAATGCCATGTCAGACCTTAAATTTGGTTTTACAGCTGGGCTACTTTTGGCCATCAATACACGTGTCTTAGCCAAAACTGACTCCTAATTACCTTAACTTCCTTATTTGGCCTAGAATCTTGTGCTATCTGGCCTGGGCTGACTAATATTCTAACATTTTAATGCTTCAGTGACCTTGATTACTTGACTATGTGTTAACTGCAGTTATTTGCAATCTGTTCTAGAATCTAGAATTCAGTCAGATATTTGTAGCAATATTGTAACAAACTATTTTACTACTGTACTAAAATGCTGTATTTGTATCTACTGGAGTATTATTTTTTCTCATACATCCACTTTTACTTCATTACATATTTTCAATGATTTACTTTAAAATAAATTACTTTTATTTTAATATATATGTATGCACTGCATCAATACATGCTACAGTTTTAAAAATGTAAGGAATCATTCTAATACACAGTAGAGCGGTAATTACTGCCAAAGTGATAAATGCTCTTCACTTCCCCTGGGTTTAATGAAGCTCCTCATCATTAAGTCAATCAAGTGATCAAGTTGAAGAAGACCACGCTGCTCCCAGTCTGTCTTTAGCTCTGCTGCCTGTCTGCAATACAATATTCAGACTTTTTAACTCTTTCTATAAGAACTACACAATACTTGTACTTTTACTTTTACATTTAAAATGTCCCATGACAGCTAAAGAACACTACACTAGCCTGTGGGATATGCATGTGGGTCCTCTTACATTGAATGTGGGTGCAATTAGTGCCAAAGTGGGGGTTCATGACTTCTATTATGTACAGTATTCCCCGTACACAGGTAACACTATGGACTGAGGAATGTTAAATGCTTGCAAAATTTTGGAATCTGAATGTTCTATCTATTGTCCTATCTTTTGTGTGCAGTATTCAATTCACTATGTGTACTGTGATCTCTTTATCACTATTTGTGCAATATGTTTAACGTGCAATATTTTCTCATCTTTTTATCTACTATTTATTTGTTATTTTTTCACTGTTAGTCCTTGTGCAATAATACTGGTCACAACCTACCATAATCATATCTTATCTGACCGTATCTTACCTGCTTTAGATGAATATATTTTTCCTTTATTATATTTTTAGTATTTTTATATTTTTTTCTGTAATCTTTTGTATATAGAGATTTATTATTATTTGTTTATATATTTTCTCTGTCCTTTCCTCTGTGCTGCTGTAACATTGCAAATTTCCCCATTGCGGGATTAATAAACTATTATCTTTTCTTATCTTATCTTATTTGCCACCTACTATATCAGTATCAGGCCTCCCTAAAACGCCAATATTTTGAGTAGCTTTACCATGTGATGAGGCCTTGTGGGGCTGGTGTGATGTTCAGCCTTACTCACAAGGTAATACCTCATAACATATACATAACATATACAAGTGTTTACCAACTTAACTAAATGTGCAATGTAAAAAAAACTGCATGTTGCAGTTTTTTAACAATCATCTAACTATTGACCCAAAGTATTCTTTCCTTTAAAAGAAAACTAAATTGTAAATGAGATACAATTAAAAATAAATGGAAAATTTTAGAAAAATGTTAATTATTTATTTGTTCAAATTTGAAAAAAAAAAAAACTTATAGTTGATGTCTTAAACTGACCTACAGAGACAAAAACAGATACCCTTGCCCAGCTTGAGTGCCCTCCCAACAAGAGCACAAACAAGCACAGATCACCCCGTGCCCCAGTGTGAACAGTCACACGCGCACCCCAATCCTGATTTCCCATTTACCAGTCCACACTTGTGCACGGGCCGCTGAGAAATGGGCGCCCCATGTGAGGTCAGGTGTGATTCATCATGTAGCATCTGGACTCAGGCCTGACATTCGTAAAGGCACTCAGGCCGCTGCCATTGTAATTGAGTCTCCTTGTCTTTTCTAGGACACCAGCAGATATAACTATGTCAGGACGCCTCCCAACTATATATTACCCAGCTCAGCGAAGTAGACAAGGGGCGAGTTATCATTCCAGTGGCAGATGAAGACTGGACAACTCATCTCTTCATGAGGAAGATGAGAAGGGTAGGAGCTGCTTCAAATAGTGTGTGTGAAGAGTCAATAGATCCCATACAGGTTCCTTTTTTTGGATGTGTTGAGTATACAGTACTTAGTGAGAGGGGGTATTAACTAGGAAAGGTACAGTATAGTTGAGAACACTAGAATTTAATAATAAAGGCTTTATATTTTTATAACCTTGATCAAGTAGTGCATCCCCAGCTCTCAGCACACCTGACCCAATAATTTTTTTAAAGAGCACCGCCAACAAATGATCACATATCAACAATTTTTCGACTCTAGGAAAAAACAGTTGTTCTTTCTTTTTTATTTTGTTTACATTAAAAGTAAAATCTACTTTATTTATACTTACAGTAAAGGAAATGATTATTTGATTGCTTACTGATTTTGTATCATTTTAAGGGTAGGTTAGTTTTAACAGTGAGAAATACAATATCAAAAACTAAATCCAGAAAATCACATAGTATAAATTATATAAATGTATTTGCATCTTGCAGAGAGAAATAATTATTTGATCCCTCTGGCAAACAAGACTTTTTACTGTGGTGTCAAAAGCCTTATTGGCAAGCACAGGGTCATTGTCATGCAGGAAGACCCAGCCACAATCCATTTTTAATGTTTAACTGGTCTGTAAGAGTCAGAAATCTAAATGGTTGGTAGGGAATCAAATATTTATTTATTTCTGCAAAATGCAAAGAAATGTATATAATTTATACTGTGTGATTTTCTGGATTTAATTTTTGATGTTTTATCTCTCACTGTTAAAAATTAACCTACTCTTAAAATTATAGACTGTTCTATAAGTGTCTATAAGGCAAACTTGCAAAGTCAGCAAGGGATAAAATAATTATTTCCTTCATAGTATATTTCTTAATTCATGAAAAAACTTGCCATAATAAAGAATATAACAGATTTCTCCTAATTTTTCTTCCTAAACTGATTTTGCCCCCCACAGGGACAAATGGTCAATACATGATATTCATTAGAAGAGCTTAATTAACATTAGTTATTATTAACATGACTTACATTAATTGAGTTGGAGTGGGCATGTCAAACCATGTGAAACTTAAGCAAACCTAAGTGGGCCAGTGGGTCTCAAGGACCAGTGTGGGGACCACTGCTTAATAGTAACAAAAAAGAGGGAGGTGAAGTAAAGTAATCTTACTACAAATCATCTGTAATATTCGTAAGAAATCTCATAAATTACTGAAATGGGAGCGGCTACTCCATTTACGCACTCCACTAAAAACAACGGTTACACTTTATTATATGGTCCATTGTAGGTGCCTCACAGATGCTCAACTAAAATTTAAATTACATTTAACTGAATGCCTTTTAAATGCAACTTAACTCTTAGTTGAATGTAAATTTAATTAATTGCTTAAGATCCCAATTTATCACTAAAACACAACAATTAACTCTAACCCTAACCTTAACCTCTACCATGAACCACCCCTAAAAACTAACCCTAACTTTAATCTTAACCTAAACCTAAAAATCTAACCTTAAAATGATATGATTAGAGTTTGGGTTACAGTTGTGCTTACATTCAACAGAGAATAATTTACTTTCATCTTACAGTTAAGTTGCATTTAATAGACACACATGATTGGATTTTCAGAGTATCTTTAACGCATCCATATTTTGCCCATCCAAGTAAAGTTATATAAATATAACAGGACACTTGGGTTTGGCTACACTATACAATAATTTACCTGTAGGCGCCAAAAGCATCCGGCATCAGAGAAGTCCTTTAGCTCATCTTCTGGATTTCAGGTTTTTACATCATACAAGACCTGAGAGTTGCCACAGACTTGATCAATCTAAGGTATCTATAGCCTGCTATATGCAGGATGGAACTAAATGCCTTCTTGTGAGCCTTCATACTTGAGAAACACTGTGATAAATTCCTGATATGATCCTGTTCTAATAGGGCCATATATACTATTGCATTTCAAAAGTGGATCAACACCAGCAGATGATTTATCTCTCCAAACCATCACTGATTGTGGAAACATCACACTAGACCTCAAGCAGCTTGGACTGTGTGTCTCTCCACTCTTCCTCCAGACTCTGGAACCTTGATTTACAAATGAAATGTGAAATTAACTGATGATCAGTGATAGTTTGGAGAGACATGAGAGACATGGTGTTGATCAAATGTGTTGGATTTCATTTTCCAGCAGGACTTGCCACAATGCCTATACTGCCAAAAGTATCAATACGTCTTATATAGTATTATAATTTTGTGAGACACTGATTTTTGGGTTTTTATTAGCTATAAGCCATAATCATCAACAATAAAAAAATAATCACTTAAAATAGATCACTCTGTTTGTAATACATCTATATAATATTTGAGTTTTACATTTTGAACTCAACTACTGAAATAAAGTAACATTTCAATGATATTTCAATATTTCTTGAGATGCACTAGCACATAATTTACTGATATATATTTTTTTTTTAGTTTACTACTTTACATAGGACCTTGTTTATTTCTTAACAAAGCATACACAACAGGTTTTTTTTATTAGTTTAGAGAAGAACGATTTGACCATTGTTATCCAGTGTTCTCCTGTGTGTTGTATAACCATTGCTTTACTAAAGAAACCTTGAGGAACCGTTTTTTTTGTTTGTTTGGTTTTTTTTTAAGTGTATTTCTATAGTGAAGTACTGGATGGGAATGTATTCTTAGCATGTGAACTTATGAAACTGACATATTTTAGTTGTATTTTTTTTTCCTCCTCTTCTTGTCAGGCATCTTTTATAGTTGACCCTTGGTTCAGCAATGGTCAGAAATTTCACTCAGCTTTAGAAGGAGTATTGGAGTTTGTATATTTCACCACGCTCTCGCACTGCTTCTTATCCCTGAAAAAGAAAATGTAGCCTTCTGGGTCAAGACCACAGCTGGGTCATGGAGTAGAAAAGAAGAAGAAGAAAGAAGGCCAGGCCCTCAAACTTTGTTGACATATACAGGCCAAAGGGCCCACGCACATTTGCGGAGGTCATCGGAAAGTAAACACCTATTAATGGTTACCTGCTTGATGAGCAGATAAGCGGGTCACGGTAATGATTAAGCCCCGGCGCGCTGGGTTACAGCCTGTGTGCGCGCAGACGCATGTTGTGCGACGCTTTTGCCGGCGCTGAAGTAATGGGGAGTAATCATTTTAGGGCAGGGGCCTTTGACCTGTGATGTGTGAAAGCGGCGGTTTCATAGGTGTGGCACAACTCGAGTTGCACTCGTGTGTACTCACGTGCTCACGCTCGCTTGCGTGTGCTCAAACACACACACACACACACACTTAGTTGAGTAGAAGGAGTGCAGTAAACCATACCTGTCAACAGCCATCACTGCACCCATGCAGGTACTGTATAGTGGGTGGGTTGTTGACTGCTAGAGGGAGATGAGGGAGAGGGAGTGAAAGAGAGAGAGAGTGAGAGAGAAACTCTCAAGTTCACAAGGTCATTTCCAGCCCAGGGATAAAGTAAACTAAGCCAAACTGCACAAGCTGCAACTTATCAGCCAGCCTACATGCCAGAGCTTTCTCTCTCTGTGTGTGTGTGTGTGTGCGGTTTAGAAAACAGAACAGAGCAAGCTCGCAGAGTTCGCAGCTTGGGTTGCAGAAGTACAAGTTCTGCAACCCAACACCATTTATTTGGCTTCATCTGCAATCATTTGCTTCCTCTTAGCTTATAATTGTCAAGCTCAAAAATTGGCGACTGCCAACTGACAAAAAAACATTCATTTATTCATTATTTTTGGTGGGGGTGGGTGGGGTTTTTGGGGGGTGTAGAACCTCTACAAATGTACAATAAGGACAAAGACTCGGTCCTTGATGGAAAAGCATATTGATTTTGGGTTGTAAAATAAACTCTCGTCTTTTGTTCAGCCATGTTTTTGCTATTGTTTGACACAATCAAAGATGCTCAGGGGAATTTCTTTAGCGTGGTCAATGAAATCACAATTTAGCGAAAAACAAGGAGGGGGTGGATAAGAAAAAGGGATCCAAGGCCAATCACTACGCAGTGACAAGATCCAGACAATTCCTCGTGTGTCTTCTTCTTTTTCTGCTAAGCATTTATCTGCCCTTGGTGGTCTGGTAGACAAGGCAGCGGTTATGAACTTCAGTGAAATTCAATGAGACGGACTCTCAGGGAAATCTCTTGTTGTTTTGGCAATTCTCATCATTGACCTGCATGCTCCTGACAGTTTAAGTAATTCGTCAGCTCTTTGAGAGCCTATTTGGGCATTGAAGCCAGTCGTCCGAATCCCTGATGATAAACAATCGCAGCAAATCCCAGAATTACAAGGTTATGTGTTTTAAACAGAGTGGAGATATGAATATATGTCTAATATAGAACTTTTTATCTTTTTTTTTATGTATGCTCATGGCATGAAAATGCCACTGAAAAAAATCGCATTGCTTGTGATGATTTAAACTGCACTGTACTGGATCATTAAAAGGGAATTCCAAATATTATTATTAAAATATAAAATATAAAAAATATTTAAATATAAAATATTTATATTTAAATATAAAAAAAAAACATCTCAAAACATTATTGCATAATGCAATAGAGCGATGAGATGTAAACAAAGCCATTCAGAGCGATTTTGGAAATAGTGCACTGTACTGTAACTTTACTGACATATATTTCTGTTTATTCTTCATCATAGAAACCAATGGCCTTTGTGAATACAATGCAATGCATTAAGCCATTGTATTTAATATTTAGGACAAAATATAATCACGCAAATAAAACATTTCTCAAAAATGTCTCAAACTAAGGGCTGATTTTTTTTCTTTTTGCTATGTTTCTTCATTGCACCTTTTTGAACCCCGGCAATAATTACTTTTTTTTTCATGCTTTAGTAAAGAGTACTCGATATTTTAATGATTATTAGATCATTTGCGTTTTGATGGCAGTAATTGCAAGAACCATGTCACTACAGCTATAATGACCTAGATATATAACTGCTCACGTGCGAAAACCCTGATAGAACTGACTGGCAATATTAATCAATACTAAAAAGTACATGTGTACTTAAACAGTACATGTGTGCAGTTATATATGTGCAATACCTTGTAATACAGAGCACAGCAGTAACAAAACTTAAGTATAAACTAAACAATTGATACCAATCTGATACCATGTAAACCTGTTAGTTTTCATGAACAATATTTCTGGACGTTAGAGAATTCAGCAATCATTAAATCAATACAGTCTTGGTAAGGACTGGTACTTTTTTTCTACTACTTATATGTACATTTCACTTTCGCACTTTTAGACAAAATGCAAAATGAAAATTTCACTGTGGAAGCTATGTTCTGTGTATAGGTGTGACCTGCCAAGAAAACAAATAAATAAACAAACTAAATCAGACTTTTCCTCCTTTAAAAGTCACAGACCTGTGAAAAGCACGTTTTTTACAAGAACTCAACAAGAAAGTCACGAAATGACCTTTGACCATTTGTGTTATTAGCGCAGCAATCTGAGTGCGAATTGTGAACATCTGGAACACATAGAGCACTTAGGGCAGCTTTGATAATAACACTAGATCAGCTATAACTTACACAAAATCCTCAAAATGTTTATCCTTGCTACTTGTGAGCTCAATGTGAACTCTAAATATGTTCTCATCTGAAGCTGACATTAGACACTGTATTAGCTATTAATTAAGATTAGGTGTAAGAAATAAGATTTGAATTAGTGTATCAGTTTAAAGGAAAATGCTATGCTGCTATATGAATTAAGTTCTATATTAATAAAGTCTGATATAAAGCATTAAAGTCTGCATTCCTCTGTCAAGCCTTAAGTGTTTATCAGTGCTGTCAGTATAAACACAGAGGTCACAGCGCAAATCTTGCTGTACTGTGCTAATTCCTCGGGTCAGGGGTGTCTATAGAGAGTGGAGTTGGTGTTAATTAAGAAAATGAGATGTTTTCGTAGGCTGTAAGCCCCCCAAACCTTGAAGTGCGGTTTGTAAAGCCAGTGACAAACTAGTGGGCATAGAGTTGGGGTGGGGTGGGGTGGAGAGATTGGGTGACTGCAGAAAAAAAGGTTTCGGAAAAAAAAAGAATAATTAAAAAACAACATAGCTTACTTCTGATGGGATAAAGTAATAGAGAGGCTACCATAAATAACTGGGAGTGGAGAAGTTGTATAAGTCTGTTTCACTCTGGAAAAAAACAGGAGTGGGTCATCTGGTTTCCATTAAGAAGATAAAATGCTTCGCTTGGAGTCTTTTACCAGCCTCTTTGTTACTGGGAGGCATCCACGATGCTCTCTCCATCATCGGCCAGTTGACACAACATTAAAGGCTTCAAACGGCCAAGCCGGCTCTCTTAATCAAAAACTAATTGCAATAGATATTGGGGGAGTGTTAACACTCGGACTACTTGGACTGTTATCAGTGAGCCAAAGAAATGGGAAATACCATCTAAACACAGCCCAGACACTGTATAGCCGAGACGGGGTAAAGGAAAAAAGGGGGTCCTACAGTAACACAGGCCTGAGAAGGAGCATGCACTGTGAAACTGCACTCCCTCAGATAGCTTCACTGCTAGCCTGTCAGGCAGCATTAGCTCGCAACACACACTCACTCACAAGAAAAAGGGAATTTGAAAGCAAAACATAAAAGTGTAAGCGCTCCCTCAGCGGAGGCTTGGGAACCAGCTGGAGATGCTGAGAGAAAACACCAGGTCGGACAGAAACCGTGGCTCTGAGCTCCGGCTCTGTTGGTCTCCAGGGCATTGCTCGGTTTTCTTTTATTCAGGCTATAAGTGGAAATGCTGTGTGACATATTTGTCATATTTATGCTCTGTCGTCATGTGAGAACCTTTCAAACAGCAGTGCTTCAAGCTAACCTGAAGACTAACCAGTAACCTTTTTTATTTTATTTTATTTATTTTTTTTATTTTAACCGAGTGGAGTGATGTCTTTCGTAGGCTATTGCTCCATAAACAGTTATAAACAATTAGTTATTAACAATTAGCTCCATAAACACTTAGTTTCTTTAAAAAGTTGTAATTCAGACAAATTGTGTACATCAGAATAATGATGTGTTCAACACTGATGAATGAAAACTGCTTTAAAGGGGGCATATTCAATTTTAAATAAAAAAATAATAATAATTAGAATAGACATTTTCTTGAAGTTTAAATACATAACATTTTCATTAAGTTTTTTTGCACTAAATTGCTCTTACATAAAAAGATCTCACCAGCTCTGTTCTGGCCAGTTTCAGTTTGGTTCAGAACGAGCCGTTTAAGAGCTCTGTCACTTTGATGCTTTTAAGCTGTTGCTGACCACTCAATGTTTACGCTGAGCATTTATCACACGTTAGTGTTAGCTTGTGTTTAATGGCCATACATGAATGGGTTAGTTCATGCTTAACTGCAATAGAAACACAAATTCATGCTTTGAAAGTACTTACATCTTCTTCATCTGCTGACCTGCCATAGACAGTAGGTACAGATCCCTCCTTCAGACAAAGCACAGTGCTCGATCAAGATGGGGCTCTGGTGGTGGTTGATGGGTGAGGGGTGTTGCCAGGGTGGTGCAAGGGATCCATCCAAACGGCTCATAGAAACACATGATTCCCGACACCAAACTCTTTCAACTGATTCACAGAAAATAGATGCATGTTTTTTTTTGTTTTTTTTTTTCGGGTTTGAAGTTTTTATGGGGCAGTTGAGACCCAGGTCGAAATACAAAAGCACACAAAAAGTGAGTTTTGCATAATATTTCCCCTTTAATTGTGGTTTTACAAAATAATTTTTGTACGTAATGCAATTATTAACAGCAACATGATTTTAAGAAGCCTCCTGTTTAAACATACAGTCCTTTGAAAAAGGTCTCTCTGTTCTTTTTTTCTTTGGTTTTATTCAGGTTTATTAGTTTATTTGCTTAATTTAAGATATTGAAGATACTGAAAATCTGGCATGGACAAAGGCTATGGCATACTTTATGTTATGTTGGTTTTAATTTCAGCAATTAGCAGACAAATGTCTTATTTAAATGTGAAAATCAACAAATATATGTAATGCGATTTAAGTGTACGTGTAATGTGTAGTGTCCAAACCTTTGTATACAACTGCCTCACTGGCTGTGCCAGCAATGTTTTAGCATTTATCAACAAGCCCTCAAGTTTGGCTCTGTGTCCGTGGGTGACATAATGTGTTTGTGTGACTTAATGATGGAGACATACACAAGGTCCAAGTCAGCCGTCCTACTCTTAAAAAATTAGAAGCCATTATGCGTTACCAGATTTAATTAAACTAATTGATTCGTTTGCATTTTTATTTGTGATTGACATTGGAACAGCTAGTCCTCTAGTCGGGCAGAACAGATAGGAACTCACGATGTTTCTCTCTCTCTCTCTCTCATGTATATTAACCTCACTGACACTCTTCTGCTTAGCATATTGGAATCCTTGTCGAAATTCGTGTCCAAGGCTGGGGCAGCCTGTCTTGTCAGAATGATCCATAATGCAATTCCCATAGCCAGCAGATGATTGAGTTAGGAATTAGGAGTCCAGATACACTCGTCTTTCTTACAGTGTCTATCTCGTTGGCAGGGCCCATTCTTCTGCAGTTAGTCATGGAATGTTCTCAATGAATTTGTCTCCCGAGTGAAAAGTAACCATTGGAATCTCTGCACGTTTGACTGATGCATGCTGGCTTAGCGCGAATGTGCTTGATCCAACATGATGATCTTGGGAGTACATTAATAAGTAGGGAGTGTTATCGGAGTGCTACATTGCAGTGATAAGCATGATGGGATATGTGTTCACTGTGATCATCGAGCAGCATCGCTGATGGAGAAACCATGAATAAGATTTGGACAGCGTTATCAGAGACACTTTCCCCTCAGTGTTTCTCCAGTTCTGTCAGTCTGCTGTCGTTTACAATCATTTACAGTAACCTGACCTACCAAACAGAAAAGTGAGATGATTTCAGTTAGTGGGTTTCAAAGAGAGACATTTCAGTGTTTCTGAGATTAACCAATAGAAGTTATAGTCATAATTAAAATTTTAAAAAATCATCAAAAGTGTAGATTATGCCCTGAATGGTCCAGCGGGCTAAGCGCTGCCACTATGATCAGGAGATCGCCGGGTCCAATCCCGGTTATGTAGTTTGCACAATTGCCTTGCCCTCTCCAGGTGGGTAGACGGCGCTCTCTTCCCACATCACTCCAAAAGGTGATGTCTGCAGCACAAGGCTGCGTCTGTGAGCTGATGTTTCTGAACCGAGTTGCTGCGCTTTTCCTTCAATACTGCATCAACAGCAGTTTGAAAAGAGACAGTGACTGACTTCACATGTATCAGAGGAGGCGTGTGCTAGTCTAGTCTTCACCCTCCTGATGTTGGGGCATCGCTAGTGATGGTACATTTTTGGCATACTGCTAATTGGCAACGGAAAACACAGGTGTGCAACTGACTGAAAACAACCTAGATAGATGTCAGCAGTGAATTGCCCAACACATGTATGTCAGCACTTGTTATGCACACATAGACACTGCACCATTGAAATAGCAATCCACCACAGTCTGACCACACTTGGCTCTTAAAGGGAATGCCAAGTGACACACTGATTAGTAAAAAAAAAAAGGCATTAATTTTTTTACTATCAATCTCAGTAGAGGATCAACTAGGATTTAACTTTTGTCTGAAATAATAATCAATAGAAAAGGTTTGAATATATACAGTATTTTGAGTTTATTTTCAGAGTTTAAATCTATTTTAAGCGTAGTACACAAGAACACACACATACACACTCACACACACTGAACACCCACATATGTACATCTGTAAATCAATAAAAGCACATAGTGAATACACTCCTTAGTCTTTCAAAGCATGCTTTCTCTTTTCTCGTCCGAACCCAAATCTATGCCTGTGCAGTGTAATTGTGTGGCAAATGCATGCAATTCCCACCCAGCCCGGCTAAGACCCGGTCTGCCGCACTCCCCTGTGGATAACAAATGGGCCTTTTCTCTGCGAATTGAGGCTAAACGATGGTTTCACTTAGAGAGCAAAGTGACTGTCCATCTTCATAACAGTGCTCTCCATCAAAGAGCAATGAAACCCATCCCATCCGACTGCCTCTGATTAAACACAGGCAATGGATATCCCCTCCCACCCACCACCTCCTCCTCCTTCTCTCCCCCCCTCCTCACACAAGACCTTTGCGAAGCTGGCCCTCACACCTGCGACTGTCTGCTCGCTACTCCTTCTGTAATAAAACACCCCGCACATCTGGACCGGGGAGCTGCTAGCCGTTAGCCGCTCAACACCAGCCCGTTTGGAAACGACACGCCTCCCATTTGATTTGAATTACTGAATGCGGTTCTTATTGGAAAGGTCGCATGATAAGGCCCACAGGTCACAGAGTGCAATGGCTGAGGGCAGTTAGCTCATTGTTTGACTTTGAACTTTTTTTTTTCTTTCTGCCTGGCCATTCTTTCTTTCTTTCTTCCCCCCATCCAACTCAGGCTGTCAAGCTCAAAGAATTCTGTGTTTTCAGAGGTTGCGGTTTCATTGGAAGCTGTTTCATACTTTATGCTTTGCTGCTTTTCAATAAGTGTGGAGAGAGAGAAAGGAGAACGCATTAAATCAACATTTCTTTTGATTAGTTCAAGCCAGTTCACTGACTTTTATGACTTGTTGCCCTGTTATTAACATGTCAGCGTATTCTTACGGCACAGTCTTGCACAATTAAAACTCATCAAGTTCTAAAGGCCATGTCTAGAGCAGCCACTTAAGCCATATTTGAACTGTCACAGAAACACAATGACGAAGTAATCATGTGTTAAGGATACGCTCTAATGCTTTTAAACTGTAGAATGAATGTTTAACTGAGAAAGGCACATTCAACAAAGTTAAATGTGGTCTAAAGATAATATGACACATGAACACAATGCACAAAGAGGTTTTTTTTCAGATAATGTAAAATTCACTCACTTCACATTTAATTACTTCTTACTAATTGTCCAAGGCAAATTGCACGCATTTCATCTGCAGTTTAGAAGAAATTTTAGAAAGACATTTTGTAAACTGTCAACCAATATCTTCTGCCTTTTTTATTTATTTATTGGTTGCAATCTATTTTAATTCTATTTTTTCTTTGACATTTTTCTCCTTTCTTAATATACAGATATAAAGAAACACATACAATTTAGATATACTATAAATGCCTTCACATACAAATACAAATAGCACATTAGTCCTCTTGTAAGTGTTCACTTACAACTAACATCATGCCAGTGCTGCCAGCAGGTAACACACACACAGAGCACTGCACCACAGATCTCGTTAGGCCTGTCTTGGTTTAGTGTTGGGTTACCATGATCTTCAAGGCGGGGGGTGGAGGGCTGGTAAAAATCTTACACCAGTAACGCTATAGGCACAAAGTGTGCAAGGTCTATCCCAGGATGGGAGCTCAGGAGTCCCAGGAACATTAGCCATTATAAAAACAAACGCAGGTCAGCTGAATTAACCCAGAACCACACAGCCAGCTGTTAAGAATTATGAAAGAAGAATGAAGTCAAATTGTTTAGCTGTTGTTGTCGTTGTTGATGTTGTTTTATATATTACCTTTAGATTTTTTTCAGCTGGAGCTGCTTAAAAATGGAAGAGCTTTGGTAATTTTCTAATTAACTAAATGCACCTAAAGGTGTTACACTTTAAAAGCCGTGCATTTTAGAGCTGTATTATAGTTGAATTTCAATTGTTACATGTGTGTGGTAGGTTAAATGTTTTGTAATTATAAAAAATGACAGTTTTTGTGATTTTATTAGTAGACTGATTAATTAACTACCAATAAGTTTATCTTTTCCCTGACTTTACTACAGTTAACTCTAAAATGTCAACTTGCAGCAACAACTTGCAACCTTTTTAAAAAACCCTTTTTAAAGTTTCAATGGAAGTCATTTTTAAGCATGTTTTTTGGTCCATTGTGAGATTTTGGCAAAATGAAAGGAACAGCTGCCAGATTCACATTATGTCAAAAAGTTAAAACTACTATGCACTGCACATCTACAAACTAAATGATTATATTATATGCTATTTTTGGTTATGTATGACATAAAAATGTAAAATGTGTTAAAATATATTTTCTTAAAAATTATTTAGCAAATAAAACTTTTAGAGCTATCAATCAATGAAAAGTAGCTAATTATCACCCAACTTTTGTGATTAATTAAGACTAATTCATTTGTTTCCTTTGTAACACTAAAACTTTTAATAATTGATGTAAATGTAAAATAAGACAAATGCAAGATAATAACAGTGAATTTTTGATTATATTAAATATGTTTATTTTATTGTATCTTTTTATCTTTGAACTCAGATTGTCTTTTGTGAATTGTGTTCAAGTACCAGTTTCTAAAGTCAACATCAATGCAAAATAAGAAAAATAAAGAAGGAAAGATTAATCAGGCAGAACAGGATAAATGGCAACCTTAATCTATATCTGAATTTACCTTATGAACTTGTAAACAGTAGCAGCACAGTGTTAACTTTGGGTACTGCTAATAATGTAAAAACTGCTGATATATCACTAGGTTCTGTGAAAAGAGTGAATTAAGCAGGATATTGGTGTCAGAAAAGGGGAAATGACTGATGCATTAAAATGCTACATGTTAAAATCTTCAAATTAATTGTGTATGTTAACACATTAATGTTGACAGCACTACTGATTACTGATCAGGGAACAATCAGTAGTCACTAAAAGTGATGCATCATCTTGCTGCAGATGGTGTCACTGTGCATCAGTCAACAATACAGAGCACTTTGCACAAGGAGAAGCTGTGTGGGAGAGTGATGCGAAAGAAGCCATTTCTGCAAGCACGCCACAAACAGAGTCGCCTGAGGTATGCAAAAGCACACCTCAGGCAAAAGCACAGCTCAGGCGACTCTGTTTGTGGCGTGCTTGCAGAAATGGCTTCTTTCGCATCACTCTCACATACAGCTTCTCCTTGTGCAAAGTACGCTGTATTGTTGACCGATGCACAGTGACATCCTCTGCAGCGAGATGATGCTGCAGCTCTTTGGAGGTGGTCTGTGGATTGTCCTTGACTGTTCTCACCATTCTTCTTCTCTGCCTTTCTGATATTTTTCTTGGCCTGCCAATTTTGGTTTAATGCATGGTTTAAACCTCATTTCAATCCTGAAATATTACTGTGTCCATCAGTTATTAGATATATCAAACTGAAATAGCTGTTGCAAACACCCAAATATTTAGAACTAAAATGATTAAAAAACAAAAACAAAAACAATTTGTTAAAAAACAAAAACAAAATACTCTGTGAAACATTTAGGTTTCAGCCATTTTTAAAGCTGACAAACTTATCCTGTGCAACAGAGGTAACTCTTGGTCTTCCTTTCCTGGGGTGGTCCTGATGAGAGCCAGTTTCATCATTTTGATGATCTTTTTGAATGCACTTGAGGATACTTTCAAACTTTTTTTTTCGAATTGACTGACCTTTGTTTCTTGAAGTAATTCTTTCTTAACTTAGTTGAGTAGTTCTTGCCGTAATATGGATTAGAACATTACTCAAATAGGGCTTTTCACTGTGTACCAACCCTACCGCTTCACAACTTTACAATGGATGCTCTCAAACATATTAAGAGGCAAGAAATGCAAGTAATGAACTCTTGACAAGTTCAGCACAGCTGTTAACTGAAAGCCATTCCAGGTGACTCTACCTCAAAAACCGTCATCTAAGAAAGAGGTGGTTATTTTGAAGACTCTAAAATAGAAAACATACTCTGGCTTGTTTACCACTTTCTTTATGGATGACTTTAATATTAATCTACAATGCAGAACATTTTTAAAAAACAGTAAATTTAAAATATATTCAAGCTTTTGACTGGTACTGTATACAAAGGATAGTTGTTGTTAAAGGTCCTCACAAGACTGTAATCAGTTTCTACTCAGAAATATATTATCAGTCATGTAGGCTTTCTTCTTTTACTCCAATCCTGTAAGCTCCCTACCTCCCCTAAACTCATCATGAGCACTTACCCCCTGCCCTCTATTTTACACCAGTTACCATTCCCAGGAAAAGCTTTATAATGATAACTACCAAACAGACCTAATCAGCATCCAGTAAAGTGATATATTTAGTGAAGTGTTTCATTGTTGTTCATTGAGCGAGTTCATTGCAGGGTTATACTACACACAGTGGTACTGTAACAACATTAGCTAATGTCATTATCGTGTCTGTGAGGTCAAAAGGCCTAATCTGGTGTTATAGGATTTGCTAAAGCCAGGAGCGATCTTATAGGCAAACTGCTGGCATGATATCAGGGTCAGGTTCAAATACCTCAGCTATTCTGGGTACCATCAATATACTTATAGTGGTTAATTCACATTTCAACTATAGTCTAAGAAAATATTTTTAGCTGAAGAGAGAAACTAGCTGAATAAGCTTACTTTCCTGGAATCGCTGACTTCCTTTTCTTTATTTATTATCTCCTTCACCTTTTATTTATCTCCAAGTGGCTATCTAACTGTACGTCTTTCATTCCATCTTACTGATCTCCTCAGGAGCAGACACAAAAATCAGTTTAGAAAAGTTATAAGGTTTTATCAAGTTGACTGAGCAAAAAGTCTGAGAAAATGAGAAAACAAGCATTTGTGGAAATAATGAACAAAATTGTATTTTCTTATTTTTGAAACAACTGCATACCAAGTTACATTTAACAAAAAAATTATTAAGTAAAGTTGAGTGAACTTTAGTCAATTTCCAAAACATATGTTCAAGCTACCATCCATGGGTGCGTTTCCCAAAATGTTTGTAAGGCTAAGAACTTTGTAACACCAATTACAGACATTACACAAATATTCAAACTCATTCGTAACTTAAGAGTAATCTGACCCACCTGTAACTCGCTAAGAACAGCTTGCATGCACAGTTCCACCTCAAAAACGACAGGCGATGCCTAATTTAGTCCTCTCAAAAGTAACGCAATATTGTACAGATTTTTGCTGTCTTCTCAACTTGTTGTTCAACCTGCAAATTTAGTTTTTTCCAACAATAGCATCCAGCCAACAATATTACATACATATAAGTCAAATTCAGAGGTGGAAAGTAATGAATTACATTTACTTACATTACTGTAATTGAGTAGACTTTATGAGTAATTTTTTACTCAAGTTCATTTTGACACAAGTAATTTACTTCACTACATTGAAAAACTCACGTTACAGAGTAAAAAATGAAATGCTGGGAAAAAAAACGAATTGTCTGAATTTTAAAAAATGGCAGCACAGTTGAACTTCTCCATGAAGTGTTTATTACGGTTAGCGGGAGAGTCTGTCTAAATCAGCTGTGTAGCCTGGGGTCTGTGTGCGCTGCTCAGGGGAACCGGTGTTCTGTCGAGTTATGCTACCCATCGATATGTGCTTCTTTATGTCACTGCGGATGCACCGACCAACATGTTTTTGTATGTTTTCATGTTTTTCATGATAATTCCTTAAGTTTTTATTGGTAGCATTAAACAATCTGCTTAGATGTAAAAAACAAAAACATGTAAATAGCAGTTAAAGTATAGCAATGGCAAGTTAAAAAATAATAATGAACTGTAAAACTATAAAAAATACGGTTTATAGTCACATATATGACCATATTTATTTATTTTTTTACAGTAAAGAAAAAAAATGGATCATAGAAACCTATGCCACTTGTTCTTGAAAATGTTTTATAAGGGTGGTCTGAACAAATGCTGCCTGAAAGATCCAAATTATTATTTGTAATAACAAATAATACAAATATTTAATTTATGATTTGTACTTTTTTAGATCAAATAAATAAAAGTAACTATGTAAGTTTTACTCAAAGTAAATTTTAAATTGAGTACTTTTTTACTTTTACTGAAGTAGATTTTTAGATGGGAACTTTTACTTTTACTTGAGTAGAATTTTAACAAAGTAAAGGTACTTTTACTTAATTACAGTTTTTCAGTAATTTTTCCACCTCTGGTCAAATTTGCTCTAACATCAATAGAATTAGCGCTGGTAATATCCACAGACCACGCTTGACAGTGTTTGAAAGACAACAATGAACCTGTCAACCTTCAGGCTGATCCGACGACTCATAACAGCAAAGTCATACAACATAGTCATAACATGACATAATATGAAGACATAGAATGTTTCAGCCTGGACTACCTTTTGAACAGGGCACAATATAAAGCAGCCAATCAGAATGAAGATTATGTGCAGTACATACATCAGTGTACAGTAAAATGAGCAGGTGTTTTTTTAACATGTAAAGGGAGACCAAAAAAATTTCAGTAAAATCGTTTTCAGTAAATTGCAATAAATAATAAATAATGTCTTACAAACTACTTAAATTTCACCTTGAAACATACATATTCAATTCATAACAGTTAATAATTAATTCATGGAAATTAATAAAATGTCTTAAGGGGACAAATTAAAAATGTTTTTTTTTTTCCTCAGATGCTTGAGCACGTTTTCATGGTTAAAACTGTAAAAAAAATATGGTTAATAATTGTAAATGAGTATCTTAAGACTGAAACACTCTTTGTAGCTTTAAGGTGAATGGGCGAAGGTTAACCTGCTGAAGGCTAAAGTGGTGGATATATGTACAGTAAGTGATCTGATTTGAAATGTGCAAATATGATAATATAATAATATAAAAAAATAATACATCTGAAGTTCAAAGGACTCTTACTTTTAGTGTTAGTACAGCCCAGGAAATGTTTGTCAGCCACCCAGGCCCTTCAGCTCAAGTGCCTATAACATTTAGCCACAACCATTAGGGTTCTTCTCTTCCTCTGGCTGTTGCATGGTGATAACATCACACTCTTTTCCCTCCCCTAAGCCACAGCAAGATCTATTAGTCCCTCTTCGCCCATTTCCCCCATTTGTCCACACACAGAGCCGCTTGGCTTACAGGTGTCCTCTCTCAATGACTCTCCACCTCCGATTATCAAGAGCTACCTGTGCTACCCACCCCGTATTAAAGTGTCATTACCTCCTCCCCCACCCGACCGTCTTCTATCTTGTGTGCCGTGCACAAAAAAAACAGCCATGGAATCCACAGCTCTTCTCTTTATAAAACCCCTCTTTTTTCCTTTTTCTTTCTTTTTTTTTCTCGGTATAAATGTCAGCCTTTCCCTTTTGTGTGGATTACAGGCATTCCCACATCAGCACTGATTGTTCCACGTGGAACGGTGGGAGTAGAATAGAGCGTTTGATTTCAGATAATGTAGAAGCAGACAAAATGCCAGTGGACCTGGCAGGGCCCCTATTGTCTACGCCGGCGGGGCCCTAGCCGGAGACCTGAATCTGAGACACGGCCACACTGGGGGAGCTGTGGCAAAAGAGCACCTCGCTGGTTTGGATTTCACTAAACTGTTATAATACAATTTGTCAGGTTTGATGATGGCTATGGCAGCTGGAATTCAGACCCTTAACCTTTTTCAAGTCTCCCGCATTATGTCAGCCAAAGCCATACTTTGTCACCTAATGAAGAGGCATTTGCTTGGGTTGAGCTCACCTTTCCCAAGTAGGCTGCCAACGTATGCTGTGTTAAGATTGTTAAACTTTTGGTTTGGTTCAGACCTCATTTTTTTGTATGAGCACACCAGTTCTTATACAAAAATACAGTACCAGTTAAACATTTGGACACTTGTTCCTTCTCATTGATAAATAATGTTTTTTTGAGTTTTTTCCTGTATTTTCCAACACATGAATACTGAATTAATCCAGACTATAAAGGAACACATAAGAATCATGTAGTAAATGCTACTCTAGGAAGCATTTAGGAGCTCCTATCAGGGGTTCTGTTAACTTGGGGTCTCTGAGGCTGGTAACTTTGATGAACTTATCCTGTGCAACAAAGGTTTCCTGGGGTGGTCCTGATAAGAGCCAGTTTCATCATAACATTTTTGATGGTCTTTGCAACTTTACTTTGCAGTTTTATCACAACATTTTTGATGGTCTTTGCAACTTTACTTAGTTAAGTAGTTCTTGCCATAATTTGGATTAGAAAATTGCTCAAATAGGGCTATTCACTGTATACCAACTTTACCAATGCCTTCAGAGGAGATTAAGAGATGTTGAATGAGCAGGTGTCTAAAGACCCTTGAAAAAGTGTGTGTGCACAGTTGGGGTGGGAGATATGGTCATTAATACCACAATATTCCAAGTTATTTTGCGATAGTGATAATTATTATGTATTTATAAGCTTATATATACCAATAATGTACAATATAAATAATGCAATGTAACTAAACTTGTACCAAAATAATCAAGTGGATAATATTTAGAGCATGAATATGAACTGCAAAAAAATGTATATATATACCTATACTGTAAAAACTTAATTATTTAAGTTCTTGGGGGCAACTTGTTCTTATAGTCATCAACACAGGGGCTGGCCAGTCAACTCTTGCTTAAGACACAACAGCATACACAAGGGAAGGTAGCCTGGGGGGCACAACTACACACTGATGGTGAGTGAAGGAGAGAGGGAGATACACTCACTATGAAAATAAATGGTTGCAGGAGCCAATAGGAAAAGGTGTAAGCTAGTTTCAAGTTTAATTTATCTTATTGCTAATTTACTGCTCAAATATATATTTTTTACAGTGTAAGGCTTTACAAAAAATAGCAAAACAATTGGTAATAGACTGATTTCAAGAGAGAATGCCGTTATCACAATTTGTTTTTTTATAAATATATTTTTTGTTAAATATATAATTTCAGAAATTATGATATCATTGCGTACGGTATGATATGCCATGCCTACAGTACACAGATGCACACAGAAGTGCTCCACGTTGTCCCCTGGAATTGGCTCATGCATACTGTAACCTGAATGCTGTGATTGTTGTAAGTCCTGAAGAGTCTGTGGAGTTTGTTTGCATACTTCACTGTGAGGTCGTGCCCTTTCCCTTTCCCCACTTCTTACAGATCCACCACGTCTGCCCATGTGCACCTCGTCCAATAACTTGTTTGGTAATTAACATATTGATTGCTAGTGTCATCATGTGTTAGTATAGCGAGAGTCATGCGACGGACGGAACACTCCACCGCTCCCCCTGTAGCCCCCATTGTTCATTCATCAGCTGCACTGATTGAGCCCATGTCTTGGTTAGCTGCAGGCCGGCCAGATAAGGATCAGTAGATGATTGGGCACACACATTCTTAACATGGCTGACCCGTGACATCTCAGGGGCAGGCGGGGGTAGCCTGTCATTATCTGTACAATGTGCCGCTTTCTTCCCTCTTATCTTCGCTGATGACATTGAGAGTTTTTGCATTAACTCATTAATGACAAGACGCATCGTTACAGGGGACGGGAGGTGGGGACAGGGCGCGTCACTGGGAAGGTGATGCTGCTCAGGGAAGAATTTGGGTTTGTAAGCCACTCCTCCCTCGCTTTCTCTCAGGCTTTGATTTAAGTCCCAGCAGCTGAGGGATGGATGGATCTGACCAGTCTAGGACTGAGTGGCTTGTGAGAAAGAGGAGGTTTGGACCCTGCCATAATATTGGACTGACTTTTTTTTCTTGTGTGCATACTGTGGGGTAAACCAGTAATATGCTTTACATTTAGCCTCTAAAAGGGTCCACGTTTTGGAATTTCTGTCCATATATGTAATCCAAGCTGTTTTGAATGAATAATTGTTTTGACATTACATTCACTGTATATTTGACTACCCAACTAGCCTACAGCAGTTTATCCTACTCATTCATATTGAAGTGAAAAGCAGGGTTAAGACGAAAATGTGTTATGGATCCAAATGTCTGGAAAAAAATATCCAAAGTTTATTTTTGAAGAATAAAAAAAAAATTTAAACCCAGTTGTTTTATTATATTGAAGGCTTTAAAGGCCTTAAAACACTGCAGCCAGTCAGGTCCAAGCTAAGTCATAATCTGATCGTGACAAAATTAATTATAAATGGTTTCATAATCACAAACTGGACTGGAAAACAAATTCTAGTTATAAAAGACTTTTATACTTTAACATTTAATGGTTGCATTCATAACCTTTTCACTATTTGTAGCAAATGATGATCAATAGATAAGGATGTGTTCTTTGCTTTTTAATGAGTGTAAAGTGACAGTAGTGCTTTTTAAAGCCAAATCAGTTTACATATCATTGCAAAACTTGATCCCACTTTATATTAAGTGTCTCTAATAACTGTGTAGCAGTTATTAGCACATTAGCAATCCATGTAATAACAGTGTAATAACTACTGGTCAAGTACAGGTTGTTAAAGATTCAGATTCATTATGAGAAGATGGACAAAATATCCTGCTATGTCTAACTGATCTTTATACACATGTTGAATTACATAACCTGTACAACTGTAATTCATCTGTAACAATGTGTACTTCACCAGTAGTTACACTCTTATTACGTGGTTTTTAATGTGTAATTACACACTTATTAAAGACACCTATTATAAAGTAGGACCAAAAATGTATATTTGTGTTGACATTTCTGCATAAATTGAATCAGACTCTTGTTCTTTACAATACATCTAATTATTGATGAACAATAAGAGTTTTACATTTATACCATATACATATACACCATACTTGAATTAGTTTGATCTCTAATCAATTTCTCATCTTTGCATGACAGCGTCAATAAGTAAACATACCAAAACAACTAGAGCATACCGACTATTAATTTGACATCTAATATAATCTGTATTAAAGGTGATAACACTATGCAATCGTGTAGTTTTATAAGATGGATGGCTTGCAAAAGATCTTTAAATGTTATTAAATGATTAAATCAATCTACAATGGCTGAAATTAATTAACTTTTACTCCACTGTCATTAATACAAACTATGCTTGAAGCCTCTCTTATGGGTAGCTATACACATGCATTTGCTGACAAGCTGAAAAGGTGAGAAGGTAGAGTTATTATACAGGATTTTACACAAATACGATTTTAGTTTCAAATCTCTCTCCAAAGAAAGGTAGAAATTGCTAATTAGCTATCTTCCTCGATTAATTTGTTAGCACTTAATTGTAGACCTCAATTGTCACAATAATTATAATATTTTTTATCCTTTCGAAACATAAATGTACTTGACCTCAATTATTTTTTGCAGACCATAGTATCATCTATTGAGTGTGTGTGTGTTTAGATGTAATTGAACTTCATCAATATTTTAGACACACAGTGCCACAGATACACATAGAGTGGACTGTGGCAGGTAAAGAAATAGATAGAACAGTATGTCTCCTAAACTATTATTAGGTAAGAGTTTGTTGTCCTTTGAAATGTTGGAATTGCATTATTATATTTGTTATAATAATTATAAAATTAGAATAATATGTTTATTACAATTGTGTTAAGTGTATCGTCCAGATTAAAATAGTTTTTGTGACAGGCCTGTTTAGTTATATGAAATAATACACGGCATGCAAGGTGTATTCTGAGATATATACTGTTTGTGATTGTAAATCAGATTATGTAGAAATTTAAAAATATGTTTTTAAGGGATGGAACAGAGCATTTTTATTAGAAAGGTATTTGACCTTTTTGTTGTATTTAAGCCTACATACAAGAACATCAGCTCTGAATAAGTTATGGTCCATATCAGTTTGTCACCTCAGTTCAGAGAATAATCTCTTGAACTCAGAGGTGTTCAGCCTGCTCAGGCTCGAGGTTTTACACTGGGAGTTTATAGGAAGGCCAGAGTGTTTGGTCTTTTATCACATCTAGCGTTGCTGGTGCCCTGCGTCTGATATTCTGTTTTTCTCCACAGTCCGGAACAGCACCCCTTTGGCCAAGCAAAGAAACTCAACTGGACCATCTTCATCACCAGATCCATCAAAGCCACCATGCCTCCCACCCATCTCTCGCCCTCTCGCTCATTTGTTGTTATGTGAGCACAATTACACTAAGGAGAGGAAAAAAAGAGGAGCGAGAGGGAGTGGGGGAAAAAAGAAGAAGAAAAAAAAACACTGTGAAAGATTGATAGCTTTGGTCTGCGGTTCAATTGTAAATTAGAATGCGAGTCCCTCTGGGATACAAGGGCTCTATTTGTGATTAAGAAAAAAGGCTGCATAATAGAGTGATGGTGAAAAAGTTTGCTCCCTCTTACGCACAGGCAATTAGCTTGATGAAATGGCCCCTTACTTTTTGTGTCCTGGATATGTAAACTGATATAATAAAGTGTCTGATTGTTTATGCTATTATTTTCACCTTGAGCTGTACAGGAAGTGGCGGGTGGTGTATGGAGGACATTGTCTTGCATAATGTTGCTGACTGTGAACACCAGCCCACCCCCTCCACCCCCACCCCCAATCCCCCCAACTTGGCTAGCTTATGACTGCAGGCACAATGCAAATTGAACGTAATGCAAGAAACAATGCAGGCTCTCTTCAGTGATCAAGGTAGACCTGAGGAGTCCTGCTCGCTGCCAGCGGGACCAAAGTGACAGAACTTTTATGAACCTTATTGAAAGTGAAGTGAAGTTAGCCAGAAGACTTGGCTCCGTTCCTCTCCCCTGCAAACTTCTCACCTACCTCATTTTTTTTCTTCTTCGAACGTGTTTGTGTGATAAATTAAATGTTATGGTCCGTTGTTATGAGGTGGCTTGAGTTTAAACAGTTTAGACTTTTTAACTCATTGCTTTTCACACTAGGCTCCAGTTGCTGATATTTGGAATGTTAATGGTCTGAAAATGTTTGGCGGATGATGTTGGCTCTCAGTGGTGCAGCATGTTAGCCTGTGCATTGTTTCTTCTGCATTGTGTACAATGCATGGACTCAGGCACCCCTAAAATAAGTCTCAGTCCCTTAAAAGGGAAAGTAAAAAGTCATGTTTTTATTATTTTTTTAAACAGAAGTTTTTCTCTGAACTTAAAAATATATATGTTTAATACTCAGTAGTCAATACTTCAAAGTAGATCTCCCCTTGTTATGCAAATGGTTTGGTCCACTTTCTAGCCGCACTACCTTGCTGTAAGCAACAACCATCAAACCGTTTTTTTACACTGATATTTTATGATTTTTTTTATTGTATTTAGTGAGCTAATACTGCAAACTGCGGCCACTGTCTTCTGTTAAAAGTGTTCTTCAGTCTGTGTGTTTATATTGAAGCAAATGTGCTAGACTAGTACTGTCTGTATGTGTGTCAGATAATGCTCCTACAGCTAATGTGGGCCTAACATTTTTATCTTCTTAACTGTTAAAATGATGTTTGAGATTAAAGTATACATGTGCACCCTGTGCATAAAGTTTTTTTTTTTTTTTATTTGAATCTAATTTATTCTGTTTCTTCTGATATGAAACACTTACCCCTCCTGAAAGCTCCTCAATTTTATTTATGGTCCATAGTGGTTTGTGAAGAGGGGTCGGTGGGGCTGGGTTGGTTAGGTGCTTAGCACCCCTAACACTCAGATCCTAGAATCCCACTGTTGTCAACCATATTCAGCATCAAAAAAAATAATTTTCATTTGCTTTACAGTATGTACTGCATCTCCGCTCACGTCCGGACACTACTGTCTGCTGTCGACACTACTTCGGATGTGCTGTTTCAGTGAAAAAGTAGGAGGAGCTCCCTGTAGTGAGATGGTGGGCAGGGGAGGGTCAACAGAAAGTGAGAGAAATGTATATTTAGGTTCTGCACTGTGCACACTTTTATACACTCACTGTTAAAACTGTTTAATTCAAAAATTCTGATGCTGAAAAACAATGATTTTTTTTTACTCAGATGCTTTTTGTAATGTATCAGTAATAAGTGTTTACTACTAATTATTTCATGTAACTTTAAAATTAATTGTACTTCAATTACATGTTTTAATAGAAAACACTTATTTGTAAGAAAAATTAAAATGTACTCACACCTTTGTTATTCATCAATGTTAATTCAACATTCATTTAATTTTAATTAAAATTGTCATGTATTTCCCTCTTATAAAGATACTTTATCCTAATTGGTACCTTTTTGTCCAATCAACAGTCACATTCTAAGGTGTTTAAGTTTGTTGCATATGTAATGTATAGTTTGCTTACTCAAAAATTTGTCCTTTCCCTTAATACTTTTTTTTAGTTTAATTAGTTTAAAAGTAAAAAAAAGTAAGTAGTAAAAAAAGGAAAAAAAATATATATTTTTTAAAGTAACTTCAAATTGAAGAATAGTTCTTGTTTTCAGGTCTGTTTACTTCACTACTGGAGTGCAGTTTCTGGCTGCAAGAGAGAATTCACCTGCTGTGGACAGCAGTGGACAGTTTCATGCTCCTGGTGCAAATCGATTCCACAGGCTTGAGTGAGGAGCAGTGCTGCGTGATGTTTTGAGGGGAGGAGCAGCGAACCAGAGCGCTATGGCAATGTGAATGTAAAGCTAAAGCATTGGTAACACGTGGCTGTATTGCCAGGGATTTCACAGGGGGATTTGCTTTCATGGACGGGAGAGAGAGAGAGAAAGAGAGAGAGAGGGAGAGAGAGAGAAGGGGGTCTAATGTGGAAGCAATTACATAGGCCAGTGAGTCACTGTGCTGGAATCCTATACAATGTTTTCCATTTGCGGGTCAACGTCCGTGGCTGCGTATCGGCACCAATGTGCTAGCATTAGGAGTTCTGTAAGATCATATTCTTAAACATGAGTCTGCGCTTTCGTTCACAGGGGAGCGAACCCTGCCCTCCTACGACTGTTTCTGCGTTACGATACTGAAGGGAAACGACTTCCAGGTTCGGGCTCTATTCCGCCTCTGCATATAGGGTAAAGGTATAGCCTTAAATGTCATCCGCCAGCGGACTACATTTCACATGCACACCTCGCTGCTGGACTACATTATTCACTGACACCTAAGTTCATTAAAGCAGGCAGCTGACAAAGTATAAACGGATGATTATTCAAGAAAAATGCAAACACGGCCGCCTAATAAGGTCCTCATAGTGTTTACCTTTGGGAAGAACGCTGACTTCCTGAGCCTTCATTATGTAGAGGTAGATTTCATTAGAATCAGCGCTGGTTGTAATTGAAGTCAGGGCTTATGTACTGGCCGGACTGGGAGAGGTATCCCCTCAGCAGTTTTCTGTTTGACTTTGTGTGCTCTGCAAATTGACACAGGTATAAGAGAAGGGCACGAGGGCGCGAGCCCTGGCTCAGTGCTAGCATGGCGAACAAACGGCCACACCTACGTGCGCAGAGTGCCCTTTGCTTATGTTTCATTCATAAAAGAAAGTCTAGACCAGTCTGGGCCAAACGGAGGTGTTAGTTAACACTAGGCTCACCAGTGTACCGATCTTGTGAAAAGATTAAAAGCGAGAGGAAAAAAGGGCTCAGACATAAGTTACGTAAGTAAAGGATTATAATTTTTTGTCTCTGTGTGTAGGTGGGTGTGTGGGCACAGTTTAGACAAAGGGTACGTAATCTGCCCCTCCTCGTATGCTCTCCGGCACCCACAGAAGTGAATGAAAGTATTAAAAAGGCAGGTTGATGGAGGGATTAGCCGGTGCATGACCTGATGGGCCGAGGCCTTGGCGCGAGGTAATGAGCACCACTGATCAGTCAGTGTTTTGTGTCAGACTTCAGTGTCTAAACTGATCATTCCGGTCTAATGGACTTTGGTGACTTTGAGGTAATGGTGCAGCAGATTCGTTGTGCTAGCTGCACCTCCCAGATTAAGGTCATGCTGGATTTCAGGATGTAGCTCGACAGTTCAAACAAAAGGCACTTTCTTTTATTTTTTTTCCCCCTGGAGCCTAAGCCTAGGCCGTATTTGAGGAGTTAGTTCTGGCAGAGGCTTTGATGTGACAGGCTTCTTGACCTTTTTGGCTGGTGTCTGAGATGGGATCAAGTCGTTTAAAGGAGCGCTTAATCTAAAAATGCTAACATAGCTAGAAATGGACGGAAGCTGGAGGAGACCATGTAGCTCTGGTCTCATTTGCATAATGCAAACAAGCCCTTATTAGCTTTCCTTTGTTAGTGCTGTTAGCATTTTGCGTGAACCTAAACAGGCTTACCCTTTTCTGCTGCTGTATATGTTTGTCCTCCCAGTGGGACTTAAGCAAGTGGCCAAACGGCTTAGCACCAGTGCCTATTTTAAGTAATGTAAGAAAGGGTGAGAATGTAGGGAAAGTGAGGGAGTGAATATTTACTTCTATATTTTACACTACTAGCATATCTACTCTGCACAGTTATTTATTAAAAGGATTACACATAAGGATTTAAGTATTTTGGCTGTTTTTAGTCTGTGCTGAGCAGCTGTGGTGGGGTAACTCTAAAAGTCTACACAGCAGGGTTCTTTGAGGTGAACCACAAATTTAATTTAATAGAACCACAGTGAAATTTAGCGCTTCGTGTTCTACAACACACCATTAATCAGGAAAGATTTACGGCCAGCTATCCTGGTATTTTTACAGTATACGCTGAGCTTTGCTGCAGTGCTTTCTCTCTCGTACGGGTGTGTTGCATTTGGGTAACTGTTTTATGATTGCGTTGATAAATGTGGGGCGAGCAGCTGAAATGTAATAGTTCTCTTGAGTTCTCTAGAGATTAAAACATGCAGTTCCCTAAAGGCCTGAAGGAAAATGCTAATGGAGAATCTCACACACTGACCGTCATGGTGGGATGTCACTGGTAAAAGTACAACCCCTTGCTAACTTAACTATAGCAATTATTTACCCGTATTTGCGCAGTCACAATCGGGTCACAAAAGAGCGTTTTCTCGCCAGCATGCTGTAACCATTGACCCAGAGCTCGGCTCGGCTCTTCTGACATCCAAACCTCTTACTCTCTCCGAATGGAATGCGCTGCTGATGCTTTTGTTTACATCTCTCCATATGCGGAAAGGCAGGAACACATACTTAATCCACACATCTTCTGCTACTCTTGAGATCTGATGGAAAGTATGCCCTTTAGATCCCTGCTATCATTAAGCAGCGGAAACGCTGAGTCTCTAAGCATAACGGTGGACTAAAAGGGCAGAGAACGAGCAGGCGCATACACAGACCTTTTAAACTAAGGTTAAATACTGTGCCTGATATCATTAATCCCCTTCAGTTGGATAAAGACAGATTAAGCAGTTAAGTGTTAACGCCCAAATCAGTGGTAGCGACTGCAAATACAGCTGGCAGGCATGTTTTTGATATGATGACAACTAAGACCTTCTACAGTGGTCTTACAGTGTCAGTAAAACCACAGCTAATTCTCTGTAAAGGGGGTGTTAAGGCAGCTTACTTGTGGAATAGGCAACATTCCAAAATGCAGAACTGCTAGGCAAACAGCTAGCAGCTAGAAATAGTTCAGAAAAAGTTAAATTTAGACCAAATATGAGCTATGAGGAGCTATTAAGGCTAATGTGGCTAACGAGTAACAGAAGAGAACAACCACTTAAAATCTTTTTTTCTGTACATACAAGCCCACATGTTGTATTACACTATTTCACTAATACTCATTTTCACACATCTTCCTTAAAGTTGTTGGTGTGATTTAGGTTGTGAACTATATAAAATTAACAAAACTTTACTGTGTAACTAAACACTGGCAGTGGCCATTTTAGACAACAGGTGTTTTCAAGCTAATTTTAGGCTCCCCTTTGTGTGCATGAATAAAGATCTAAAGGCTTTATTTATTAATGTATTTATTGTTAATAATATCAATTACTTTAGTAGAGTAGAAATAATTATTTCTTGGGGGGGGGGGGTCTAAACCTTGTTTTTACATATGCTAAGTTTTAAACATCTGCTTTGTTTAACGAATGTTACGTCTATGAATAATTCACATCAGAAGGGAGCTTTCCTGTGGAGCTTGTCTGTAAACGGGATGTCAGCTTCATTGGGAAGGAGTCTCAGGAGTCACATTGGAACATGTTTGGTCATGCTGAGAATCCCACCAGTACGTGGTTTATGTGCACTAGGCTGTGTCTCAGACTGCGCTGTCTAGGCCCAGTCGCTGTGGAAATGCACTAAATCTAACGTTGTTTATTTTAGGGTTGACACCGTTTTGACGTATTTCCTTTTTCGTGCTGCTTACTAAAGAAATAATAACTGCAGCGTCTCAGAGCTGCACAGTATGACCTGGGCTTTGATTCACTGAGACCTACACCTGCTGTGCCCTTTTAGTTTATGAGCCCAGCTTAAAACATGTGGTGTGTCTTACCTCTAGGGATGGGACGGTTTTAGTGGTTTGCTTTAGTAATATGTTGAGGTATAGAACTTGATGGTCATAATTTTGTTTCAGTATTATTATTTAGTACTTATTGAGTCCTGTTTTTGAGTGATTACAATCTTAAATCACATTTAGTAAAGGTAACAGTCCTACTGTTAAAGTCTATCTGCAAAACAGGGGCCAGAACAACGTATGTTTTACAGTAACTTGAAAAGTAAACTTTTTCAAACTGTATTAATGCTGGAGAGTTTCAATTTAAATTTAAATTGTCATTTATTAGGTGTTTATGTGTTTATGAAAAGGCCTGTGAATTAGGTCTTTCAGCATTTAGAGTAGATTTTAACTCAACAAAAATGTAAAAAATAATTCCAAACCGTATGATAGTTTTGATCACTAATAGTGAAACGCCTACATTTTCACATTTTCCCACCCCTCGATTTGACCTACCTGCACTTCTTGTTCAGTTTGAGGTTAACGGAAGGGTTGAAGAATCTGGTGTTTCAGTGACAAAACGGAAGTCCTTTGTGAAGCCCCAGGAGAGTAAGTCACATGAGCACTCAGGGTTGGCGGGCCTGAGGTTTACCCCGGCCCAGGCTTTCTTCTGAGAAGCCTGGTATAAACATTACACACTCCGTCTGGATAATTGATCCCAAATCTTGTTTGACAACGGGTTTTTTCACAGACACTTCACAAGCTTCCTCAGCGTAGCTGAGCTTTTTTGGCCACTTTGCAAATACCACAACAACTCAACACTCATTAAATCTTGTGTCGAGTGTGTGAGAATCCCTCACTTCTGTCTTCCCCAACACTTGTGTGTGTGTGTGTGTATGTGTGTTTTCCCTCCTCCCCTTTATGCTTTGTAAAATGAACTCTCTTTCTCTCTGTGACATTTATTCCCCTTCAGAAAATGTTAGGAACGTCTTGATGACAGCGTAAAAAAATAAAACAGTTCATTGACTGAGTTTCTGTAATGAACGTCAGTTAACAAATATCACAAATCTAATTGATTGACAGTAGAACCACATCAGAAAACAGCTTTCCTTCCAAACTTCTTAAAATGCATAATAAATGATGAGATCAGTCAAATAACAGCCAATGGTTAAGGAGCTTTAGTCAGTATATTTTACCATTTTTACATAACAGAGATGTCTTAATAATAAGGACTTTTTAAATCAATCTCCCCCAACTCCATAAAACAGCATACATGACAGACAGCATTACGGGTTATACAATGCATAAATGGATGGCATAAATATGATGAGTTAATAATAATGATTTCAAAATAATATGGGTCAGTTTTGCAGACAGACATTAAGCCAAGCAATATATTAAGTAACTTTATTTTTCTTTCAGTGGAAAATATCAATTTAAAACGCTGTGTAGTTCAGGACTAGGCTTAATCCCTGTCTGGGAAACTGGCCCTACAACATTCAAAATTACAATCAGTTACAATAATATTCAGGAAAGTTTCAAAAAAGTTTCTACTCATTTTTAAGGCAAACAGAAAAGAAGGTTTGCTGTGTTCTTTTCATTGTATTTATTTGAATCACATTTGTGTATCCTGATTAATAGTTTTATTATTAAATCAATTTATCCATTTAAACTGACATGAAATCTAAAAAGTCACTGAATCGCTTCCAAAAGTATCATAAATCATTGCGAGGTCAGAGATTTACACCCCTAGGCAAATGTCTGAGTGATGAATGACGACTGTATAGTTTCTGTAACATACTGTACATGGTCTTAATCATACATTTCACACTGACTTTCACAAGAATTGTGACAATACTTTACAATACTTTTCTTTTCTTTTTTTTTATAATTTATTTCAACTTCTTAAACTGCACGCATTTTACACACATTTGTGTTCAGGTGTTACACAGCAGGGCGTTAGACACGCATTGTAAAACAGTCCCTCTAAATTTTAGACTCTAAGGAAAATATGGTTAGGCTTTAATATAAAGAGTTCTGATAATACAGGCATGTATTATATTGTATATTCATATGGTTCATAACCTAAAGGTGTCTATCTTGCTGTGATTAGTCATCTACAGCACTAAGAATTGTGTAAAATGTGGTAACAGGGGAATATACTGTTTTATCACCTAAGCGTTAGTGTGTGTTAGTCTTTGCACAAGTACAGTACAAAAAAAATGACTATTAAAAAGCTTTTAGCCGCATCCAGCGGTAGAGACGAGCCTAACTTCTGCCCGTGCTTCCCAGTAGTCCTCATTAGAAAACAAGCTGCTTCCAATTAGGGCCAGTCCACACACTGAATCAATCTCTCTGTCCTTCTGTCCTGCCCTGACTCTTTGATTACTTCTGAAAATATTTATATTTCCTAATAACTTGAGTTTAGTCCAGCGGTTCAAAGATTAAATCCAGACTGGGAGAGTAATTGCAAGTGGACTACGTGGAAATTATATCTATATGGAAACCCAGCAATTGAATGCAGTTAAAATGTCAGTTGTTGCTTCGAAATACATGAAGATTTAGTGTTTCACGATGACTCTGCTATTGTACAACGTGGCTTTGTACTGTAATATTCCCGACGAAACAAGACAGATGAAGACAAACCTCTCTTTGTTTTGAAGTACTGTTGACATCTCATCCCATGGTGCTGATTAAAAGATTCATGGTAGTTTGTACATTCACATTTGATAATAAGGACAAAAGGCTTGTAGGATATAAATACAATGCTCACTTTATTGGATTGCTGTTAATTTGACAGAATAATTACACAGTACTGTTCAGAATCAGTTGTGCAGTTTGCCGCTACAATATGCCGCGAGCTCCGCTAATCAGTCGGCGGCTCTGGCCGTTTCATTGATGTGTGATTGATAAATGAAAATGTCTCTTTTGTTTCCTTGCATTATTCACTATGGAGAGACACACAGAGTACTTTATTAAACATCAGCATGACAACAGGAAGTCTGAAGACATGGCATACGCAGGCGCAGACCTACATGTCTCACATGCACTGTTTGGGAGTGCCACGCATCAGTCTCAGCCTGACGAACCCTGAGCTTTATGAACCTTACTGTGCGTGTACGCTAATCCTTTAGGGGGGCCCATAAGTAAAGTTCAGACAGTTGTTCATTTGTCGGGCTGGTGTAGGTTTACAGCAAAGCGTCGTTTTCTCTTACCTCATGAGCCCTATTAATCTTGCTCAGCCACGTTTCAATAGGTAGCTATATCCTCCACAATGTGACACCACTGTCTCAGTTGACTCTGTGTGTGTGTGTGTCTGTCTACGTGTGCGTGTGTGTGAGGGTGCATGTCTGTCTGCGTGTGTGGTATCTTGTCACTGTGTAGTACGCTACTGCATGTATGTTAAGGCATTGATAGTGGCTTCTGGTGACACAATTAGAATTCCCTTGTAATTATTAACAGTTATTATGTTTATTGTAAACATGCTTATGAAAGTTTGTTATATATATATATATATATATATATATATATATATATATATATATATATATATATATATATATATATATATAATTTAGAATTATAATATATTATTATTCTTCAAAATACAAAAAAAACATGTTACTTTCCAGACTCCACTATACAGCTCTGAAAAAAAAAATATAAGACCACTTAAAAATGAAAACAAAAAGAAAAGGAAGTTGGATGATCACAAGCCATCAAAGCAAGCTGAACTGCTCGAATTTTGTGCTGCAGGAGTGGCATAAAGTTATCCAAAAGCAGTGTGTAAGACTGGTGGAGGAGAACAAAATGCCAAGATGCAAGAAAACTGTAATTAAAAACCAGGGTTATTCCACCAAATATTGATTTGTGAACTCTTAAAACTTCATGAATATGAACTTGCTTTCTTTGCATTATTTGAGGTCTGAAAGCAGTGCAAATAAATGCTCTAAATGACAATATTTTTATTTGGAATTTGGGAGGAATGTTGCATGTAGTTTATGGAATAAAACAACAATGTTCATTTTACTCAAACATATACCTATAAATAGCAAAATCAGAAAAACTGATTCAGAAACTGAAGTGGTCTCTTAATTTTTGTCCAGAGCTGCATATAATTTAGAATTATAATATATTATAATTCAAAAAATAAAATCAATGTCACTTTCCAAACTCCATTGTTTATACAATGTAAAGAAAAGGGAAAAAAAAAACTGAACAGAAAAAATATTTACTTTTCATGGAAGTCATTTTGAAACATTTATATAGGTCCGTTTACCATGACATTTTGACACAATGCATAGAATAAATGCATGATTATAATAAAATAATCTAAAGTCTCCTAAAATAATATTGTATTAGTTGAATTAGCAGAAAATACACTTTCTATAGCAAAAACAACATGCTAGGTAACTGTTAGCACATGGGGAAAACATCAGAATTCTTAAAAACAGGAATAGAAGCATTTTATAGAATATGTAGAACTGTATTTATGTCTGTCGATGTCTGTCATTCAATCTAAACATTAACATAAGAGAAGAGTGTTGCATTAACATCAGTACTGAAGACAGATCTCACTCAGACTAACCTGATCCACACATGTCTTCCACTCCGTTTTCTCCCAAGTGTTTCACCCATGCGCTTGGCTGTGACATCATCATTGAGAGCTGCTTGGTGTCGGTGGCCACGGCCTCTCCACATCATCCTCGCTGCTCCCGGACCTGCACACACTTAACACAGCAGACAACTGACCCGCTGTTCCACTTTCGTCCATACACAAGCCTCAGGTTCAGTTTGAGGCACAGTTTAAGGTTACATCACCTTTAGACGACACAGCAAGTGACATGCCTGATCCTGATCCTGATCCTACTGAGGGTTTAATAGATTTATGGATCATTCTTTGTATATAGATTGCCAACGTTTGCTCAGTGGTATTCTCACTGCATCACATGTTTACATTTTACATGCATTTAAAATCTTTTGGAAGCAATTAGAGTTAAAACACTTAAAGGGTGCCGTCGCATTTCTTTCCTTCCACCTAGAATTTTGTTAGTCATTATATGTGGCCTTAACATGGTGAGTAGTAATACTTAAACCTTTTAAAAGTATGCAGAACACTAACCAATGCTGTTATTGGCAGTTTGATGAAAAAAAAAAACAGTGGAAAAACAGTGTGTGTGTTTTATTTTTCAGACTTCAATTTTGAAAAGTGTTATTTATGCAGCATTTTTGTGCTTCGCAGCAAGTTACAAGCATTTTCATGCATCACGGCCGGATCATTCTGAGTGTACTGAATGAGCTAGGTGGTATTTCTCCACCAAATAGCTTCCCACAGCCATGCATGCTATCATCTTCACCACTTAACTGCACCGCAAACCACAAACCTGTTGGAAAAGGGGTTCTTTTTTAAGAGGAGTAAGTACAGCTTTCACACTCACTGCACAACAAATTGTAATGCTGTTTCAAGTATTAACAACGGCCATAAACAAGACTTTTTTAACACACTTCCGCCTGAGCGCCGTCATGTTTAAGACGTGTGTGAAGACGGGGAACACATATACAAGCTTCACTGAAGTACACATAATGATGATTTTAATCGGAATGATCATTTATAGTCATATGCGGCTCACTTACGAATACAGGGCACAGCTGGCGGAAGCTGTGATTTACATAATGTTTTATCAAATAGATGCTTTATTTCACATTAGCTTGCTTACATACTCCCTTGTTTGTGTATATTGGGTATATTGTCTCTCTCTCTTTTTTTTGTTTTACTTCCACTACCACTGCAACCAAAGCAGACACTCGAGAGCTTCGTAAGTGGTGCAGTATGATACAAATTAGTCTTAAAATGTGCTTTTCAGGAGTTTGAAACATACGAACAGATGATTTTTTTTTACTTGTTCTAATTTAATCAGTCCCCAATACAAACAGAACACACCGTGTAATTAGACATGTGTAAATTGTAAAAAAAAAAAAAAAAAAAAGCACACTATATGGATATGATGGTCTGTGCAATCACTGTTGCACACATCATGTGCAACTTTAAATTGCAGTGTGATTTCAGGCGAGCATATGGGGGAAAATGGTGTGAAATAAATTCAAAGTATATCATAGCAGCTGCTTGTTTGTAAAATTATTTTTTAAAGACTGAGCGAGAAAAAAAACAAAGTCTTCCATTCAAAGTTTTTCAACTATTTTATATACAACAATAAAAAAAATATGACATACAGTAACCATAAAATGTAAAATATAATTTATGTAATGTATTTTTCTAAACTAAATCTAAATTAATTATAATAGGCCATTAAAATTGCCTATTTAGCATAATATAAATTAATTATTTTCTTAAATTAATCATTTTCTTTTTAAACATGTTTTGCAGGAGGTCTCACCGGTTTGTGCAGGCAAAAACAGTGACTATTTCCATTCGGATTAATGATTTCATATATCTGAAAAGCATACAGAAAACTCAGCTTTCAGTTTTAACCCATTAACTGCTGTTCTGTGCAAATTATTAATTCGCTTCATTGAATTTACTGGGTAACATAAAAGTCTGGAAATTAATAACTGAATAATGAGCTTTAATGTAAAAAAAAAATAATGCATTCCAAAGATTCCATGCAGCACTGCCTTAACCTGCTTTTATCGTGCTGGAAATAACACATCCAATGTCAGCCTTATCATAAAGCCAAATGGTAGTCAAATGGTAACCACGAGAATAAAGCCACTTCATTTGTGTACATTTGCCTATTTACTTGATTTATTTATTAAAATCTAGTATGTGCTGATGATGTCTGAGATCACCCTCTGAGATCCCGCTGCATAAGCATGTAGTGTAAAATAAACTCCTGTTATTATTTACACTACAGCCTGCCACAGTACCTTGTCCAATCACTACCCACGCAGTGTTGTCAAATGCCTCATCACACACTGAGGAGCACTTTTTATTTATCCATGAAGGCAACCGATTGGCTGGGATCTAGGTAGCCATTGTAACCATGCAAGCAATTTGCAAGCACACGCACCTGTACATATATACCGAATATAGCAGACTAAAGTCTAATGCAACTTTAACTCACTACTCACATCCATCCAATTCATTTACATTACAAGAAAAGAAGGCTTAAAGAGGATGAGCTTAGGGTATATTATTCTCACACTGAGAACTGACCACTAAGAAAGCTTCAGCTCTGAGCGAATGTACTGAGCATTAAAGGCAAATCTACAAGAGCAAAATGTAGTGCGGGTTTATTGTGCCATGAGGAAGCACTAAGTCCTCTGAATTCCCCAGGCAGCAGTGTTGTTTTAAGACCGAAGGTAATGTTGAACAAATTACAACATATTTGGGCACCAGTCCAGACGTCTGTACAGAATAAGACCATAATCCCATTCAATTTGCCTGTAAGTGGTATCTGAGGCTTTTGAATGAGCATGGACACCGAAGAGTTCTTGTAAGTGTGTGTGTGTGTGTGTGTGAATGTAATTTGTTAACGTGTTTTGATGGAACTATGCTGAAGGATTGCACATAATATTGATTGTAAAGTTCTGAAAATTGTTGTTCATTATTTTATTAGTTTGTAAGAATTTAATGATATATGCTGTTAGTTGTTGTTTGGTTTTTGTATGTTTTATTTTAATTCATACTGATCTCTTTAGATTATTTATCCACCTGTTCTAAACACTGCAGTGGAGTCAAATGACATAACCAAATACAACTAATTGGAATTCATGATTTCAACTGCACGTAATGTTCAAATCAAATTAAATTTATTTGTATAGCTTTTTTACAACTGATGTTGTCACAAAACAACTTTATCAAAATGTGATCAAAGTTTCCAAATCTGTAAATTATACAGCTAGGTTAAAGTAATAAAAAAGTGTTAAATAAAATACTGTAAAGGTGTAAAGGTTGTGAATATTACAGGGAGGATATATCTGGCAATTGCTTACATTAAAAAAAAGCTTCAATCATTAATCATCTCCTTCATGTTTAACAACTTAAATTACCGTAAACATAAAATGTAAAAATAATTAATAAAGCATTTTACAACAAAAATGTCCAGAGTAAACTTTAAAACACGTTTCTCTAGTCATGTTAGCAAAACTTTTTGTTTGTTTGTTTTGTTTCATTATTATTTATTTTCTGGCACATACAAATATTTTAGAATTCAGCAAAATAATATTTTTTTGTAGCAAAATAGGCTAATTGTTTTACTGCAGCTGACTTCTCTGTATCACTGTATCTAATTTGTGATCTTTTAAGGTGCTTGCTGGGCACTGTTGGAAAAATCCCCCAACCGTCCTGAGGCACTGTTTCTGGGATGTGCACTGAAATGTACCAGGCTGAACTACACCAGCCTATAGGGTCCAACCCCCTCTACATTATAACCCATTACAACCTATCACCTATAGTCATGACAGAGCTTAAAATATTATTTTGTATTTTTACACTTATTGCAGAATTCACTTTTTTAAAAAGTCTTGGAGAACACAAAATATTTCTATTATTTTAAGATCTACTAAGCTACAGTGTTGAGATTCTGGTGGGATCAAAAATTGCTGTCAGTTTTGGGGACAAAATGGAAATAGGAATAATTAAAGGAAGTCTTACATACACAAGTGTGTAAATAATCAGTGCAATACGCAGCTACATCTCAGCTCAGTGTCAATTGGGTTAGGAACAATATTAAGTGGTTTGTTTGTGCTACACAATGATATTACAGGCTACTGTGCTGATAAATAGGCTATCCGTCCAGATCTCAAGGGCCATCTGAGATGAGACAATGCTGCTTTAGAGGGCATACTGTAATTCTTCATTTCTGACTTCTCATCATCTAACTTAATCAGTCCCTTCATGTAGATTAGCCTGGTTAACCTTTGATCCATCCCGGGCCTGCAAGGGTTAATCAGGTCGGCATCTTTGCTGACCCCTGGGTCACCGCCCCCCTATCTCTCGCATGAAGGGCTCAGTAAAGGCAGCGATAAGATTAAGGTGAACTTTCCACTTTGCCATAAAGTCAAGGCATAGGGCTAAACAATATAGACTGCACACCTGCTCTGACTGGACCTAAAAAGAGGAAGTTGAAGAGAGATGTTCTTGTTTAATAAATGTAGTAATTAGTTATACTATATATATATATATATATATATATATATATATATATATATATATATATATATATATATAATATATATATATTTTTTTTTTTACTTCATCACTTCATCACAGCGCTCTGTCTTCCCCAAACAATTCTAAAGTGCTTCCCTTCTTCCCTCACGCTTTGGTCATCATACAGAAATCGTTAAAGATCCTGCTATTTGTGTGTGTGTCGGTGTGTCGGTGTGTGTGTGTTTGGGGGGGGGGGGGTGTATGATCAGTAAATATTTAGTGTGACTCCATCTCTGGGTCCTGTCCTAATCGATGCGGCTCGCGGCGGGGGTGGTCGCACACTGAGCCCTACGGGTCACCACTGTTCCTTATGAAGTGCAGTTCGCGCGGACACATGCACTCCTACCATTAAACACGCGGCGCGCTTACCTCCATTAATCTACCTCAGAAATGACTGAATCAGCTCCAAATTACCGCACAGAAATCGTTAGCGCTAGGTGTGTAATACTAGCTGTTGGTCTCTGTCCTGGATAACATCTGTTTTTAATACTTCGACCTGTTGTGTGCATTTAGTAGAGTGTAATGTAGGCTATACCAGTCTTTGTCTATGTTTCTAGTATTGTAAAAGTTTGAAACAATGCTGTAAAAGAGCCGTATAATGTATAAACCCATACCGAGGCGCTTTAATCGTATTCCGTAAAATAATAATAATAATAATAATAATAATAATAATAATAATAATAATAATAATAATAATAATAAAATGATAAATCTATATACGGTCAGTGAGCTGTCTAACGCATGAGTGTGTTAATGTTCAGAACTTTCCTTATTCCTTGGAATATGGAAATGTAGGTAACAGCATTTAATTTTCATCAAACGATGTCATTCAGATATACTGGTATTAACGTTTAAGTGTTGAGTTGATCGTCTGGTAAGCAGCTCTTTATTATACAACATTATATGCATATTTATGTATTCATGTGAGCTATTAACTGATTAGTTTTTAATAAACTCATTTTTTTGTGGGAAATTTCTTCGCCTTCTTAGTGCCTTAACTGGCTTCGTGTCTATATAAGTAAGCATTGTCTGACTGATTGGGTGTAAAAATGTTCTCTGAACTTGGCCGTGAATGGAGGTGGTCAGCGATGTTCGAGCCGGTTCGCCCAAAAACAGACAGGTGTGTGTCCTGCCTGCCCCCCCCCCCCCCCTCCCTCTACCTCCCTTCTTCTCCCAGTCCCTCAGCCCACACAAAGCATCAGCAGTCAGGCGCGTTTGCACCTTCTGTGCACCAGAAAAAAAATCGCGAACGCCCGCCTCTGCCATTTTTAAGAAGAAAGAAAGAAACTTTCGTCGTTTCGAGATTTTTAGACATTCACCACCACCTCAGTGCCCGTTCACGAAGATGTGCACCAAATGACAAAGTTAAAGCGGCGGAGAAGAAATTGTGATTTTCTCTGTCGCTCAGACACTTCTGATTTTTTTCCCTAACTCCCTATTTTTTGTAATTTTTGTATTTTTTTGCACAATCATTTCAATAAACAGAAGAGACGCGTCTTTTTTCTTTCTTGTGTTATTCGTCTGTTGGGGAGAGGAAGCGTTGCGGTTGCCCTGACTAAAAAAAACAAACAAAAAAAACTACAATAAAAAAGCTGAAAGAAAAAGAGGACTAAGCCCATTTTCTCTAGGAGAGGATGCAGCACGGGGAAGACGAATCAACACCATATGCGTATGGTACATCTAGGAGCCTGGGTGTGTAAGAGTGTGTTCGTGATGCTCTTTGCTTCTCTGTCTGCTTTGATTTAGATGTGAACTTATGCTTACTTGATTTGCTTGTAAATACATACACACTGAGTGTTCACACGTTAAATAGATATCAGCTTCGCCCAGAGAAAGACTAAAATATCTGCATTTACTCGCGAGGCAAAACAAAGTTAGTTCGATTTTGACTGAATATTTTGCGGAAGAAATACAATATTTTTTACATATAGTAAACACGTGGGTCTGTGTGAGTTTGCGTGTATCTGTAATCCTTTATCTTTGTACCGCCGGAACAATCTTTATTTCCTTGAATCCTCCTGAATACGGTGCACAACACAATGACAGTAGGCTTTCTTCTATTAATCACAGAACGTGAAATAAAACACTTACTTACCATTGATGTCTGTAAATCCCCCCAAAAAACACGCCACATTTTTTTCTTAAGTTCTGTCTGCGTTCTTTTAGAGACGGTAAGCTGGAAGTCGCAGTGCAGATGTCTTTTAAAAGAAAAAAATAATGATCATTTAAATATAGTTCATCGAAGGTTTAAACCGCGCAAAGCCAAAGAAAACGTCTTGGAATGGTTTTCTTCGTACGGCAGAGGGAAAGGTGTGGGAGATACCTACACGCGCAGCTCCACCACGTCCGAGTCAATCAGGAGGAGAAGCTCAGCAGCATTAATCAGATTAAAATGGGCGCCTGAGAGTTCGCGAAGAGGCGAGCAGCCCGGAGCCCCCTTGTCCGTCCATGTAAGATGGCTGTGCCACATTCGAGTGCTCCATCCGCTAGGGGGCGCCCACATACTGTAGGAGATCCAGCCTCTCACCTCATTGGCGGCTGTGCTTTCCAGCGCTGTCAGTTTTTTTTCGGTGAACCCCCAAAAACTCAGACGGCCCTTGGCAATGCTTGAAGTAAACCTTCGACGAGCCAGGTTTTCCAGCGTGCCCTGACCACGGAGCCCCTCGAGCGACACACAAGACACACTATGTCATTCTCACAAGTTAAAGACTGACCGTGAGGCATCTCGGGTAATCAGAGGGTATCAGAGTCCTACTAACAGGTCATAGGGTGGTCAGTGCACTGTGGCCAGTCTGCCCTACCCCTTTCTGCTACCTTGGATTGATTGAACTCCAGGATGCTTGGTTGGACCTATTAGACTTTATTATGATTTTACAGTGATGCTGAGGCCCATTAGAAAGATATTAAATTAATATTTTTTCAGCCTTTACAATTGTATATGTGGTAAATAGTATTATAGCCTACTTACCAGCAAATCTTACAAGAACATTTGATTTTTGAAACTTTTGATGATTATTCCTCCAAAATAAACCCCTTCATGACATTGTGGTGATAAATTAAGAAACACGGGGTTCTCATAATAGCTTTTGATAAAAAAAAAACAACTGCTGACTTTTACAATGAATGTATGTTGCGCGTGTTAGGAAAATTGTGTTATTTTTGGTTCCACGGCAAAAGCTATTGAAACACCGTGTTTGCTGCATGAAAAATGGTAATTAATAACAATGGTAATTAATAATATGTAAAGCACGCAACATATAATTTATGTTTCTGACATTAAGATTAGCCATTACAGTAAAATACAGTGTAATAAAACAAATAGTGTATTCACGTTTGAGGGATGAACGCATCGTGTAACAAACATTAAACAGACAATAAACACACGTAAATACTGCTGTTGTATTGTATTATGTTTGTGCAAAGGTTATCTTATATAATGTAATATGTATTTAAATTGATTTATTTAATTTAACTTTTTTAAGATAATTTGGGTTTATAGCAAATTAATGTAAGCGAATATGCAAATTTCACTTACTAATCAACGAACAACTCTCCTTCGCATCATCTACCAAAACTATATTTGTAAATGCATTATTAGTGATTATTTACCTGTGCTGCTGCCATGTAATATGGGTTTACCTGATTTAGAAGTAGGCTGCTCTAATCCGGTTGATGCCGAATGAAAGTGAGCTCATATTTTGTGCGTTTTTCGCCGCACTGACGAGAGGCAAAGCATGATATGACATGATCTAATACTAATATAGAGAAATAATATTTACCGCATTAAATGTTTAGATTTTAAGTCATTTCACATATAAGATATTAGACAGATAATTGTATTTTCATTTAACCCGATAATGCACATTAAAAAAAACAGCCCTTTGGGAGAACAATGCACAACGTCAAGCTTTTCATAATTCTCGGATTAAATATATATTGATTTACTGTTGTTTTTTTAAATCGTGGTTTTATGTTAAATATATTGTATTGGGCTTGACTCCGACTCGCGTTAGGACCCGGTGGGTCCTCGACCCTCTTTTTCTCCCTCTCTCCTCCTGCTCTGGCAAAGCACCAAGTAGCACAAGTGCCGACCAGCCAATAGGGTTCAGGGGGCGGTCCGTGAGCTCTGACCAGTCAAACACAGTCACTTTCCATATATGGCAACTCATCTCCATGGCAACGTGTGCTAAGTTGCAGCAGTCGTGTCAAAGTTCACTATATAGAGAGCTCGGTGAGCTGATCAGAGAGAAAGCATTCTGCCAGCCGAGCGCCTCCAAATCGCGATCACTTCCTAACCTTCCCCCCCTTTTTAACATATTTGATCACTTTGATTCTCTCCTTCTCCTCCTCATTATTTTTTTCTCCGCGCACGAAGGAGGTTCTATAGGTTGTGATCCTCTCTCTCTCGCTCGCTCGCTTTTTTGTTTTTATTATTGCCGCTCGCTCGCCGGAGAGTTTGACTTCGCGTTTGACTCGAGCACGGGCTTCATCCGCGCGCAGGCTGCTAAGCGCTACCTCATCCGAAGAAAAGGGAAAAAGAAGAGTAGAGACATTTTTAAAATATTTTTCCTTCGCGTGTGTGCCTGCTGCCAGTTGTTGGTTTTCCTTCAAGATTTGCTGGAACTTGGTGTCGCCCGCCGCCAGTCACCTCCACCAGTCAGTGTGTGTTGTTTTCGCCGCGCGGGTGTGTGTGTCTGAAAGTTGTCGGCCCGTCTCCTCATCATTTTTTTTTTCGTCGTATTTATTTTCCATTAAAAAAAAATTCTCCACCTTTTTTGTTGCTTTGATGGGTTTCCTGGATGGCTGACTGCAGGCGCCCCTGGACTTGGCCTCAAAGAGCAGGACCGCGATTCGGCTCTCCTGTTCCTCACTTCTGCTGACCATTTCTGACCAAGTAGGCTAACGTTACCCCCACTGTTCAAGCGACGGCGTTGCTCGATCGGTGCCGGATAAACAGCCGCCGCTGTGCCGATCCTGTGTTAATCGTTTGACTGTTGCGAGAGCGTAAATCGAAGCCCGTGCTGTGTTGTTATTTTGCTGTTCGATTTTTATTCGCCCCACTCAAGAACGCCAACACGGAAGACAAAAAGTTTTCCCAACGCTGACTGATAGATATGGCAATGGTAGTGTGGCGAGGCTCCCAGGACGATGTGGCTGAGACGCAGGGCGCGCTCTCGTCGCAAGCGCAAGGAGGACTGTCCCTGGCCGCGCCGCAACCCGGCCAGCTGAACCTCGCCGCCTCGCAGGTGGCCCCGCCGACCCCGCAGACGCCCGTGCAGCCGGGCGGCCCCAACGCCAACGCACAGTCCACGCCGTCCAACCCCACGTCGCAGAGCCAGTCGGACAAGCAGCAGCAGCAGCACATCGAGTGTGTGGTGTGCGGCGACAAGTCCAGCGGCAAGCACTACGGCCAGTTCACGTGCGAGGGCTGCAAGAGCTTCTTCAAGCGCAGCGTGCGCAGGAACCTCACGTACACGTGCCGCGCCAACAGGAATTGCCCCATCGACCAGCACCACCGCAATCAGTGCCAGTACTGCCGCCTCAAAAAATGCCTCAAAGTTGGCATGAGACGGGAAGGTATTGGGAATTTTTTATTTCTTTTTTGTTTGTTTGTTTGTTCAGTTGGTCGATTGCTCCCCCTTACTCTCCTCTTTCTCATTCTCACACTCTTCTCGTCTTTTGTCTGTGTGTAGTGGGGCTGAATGCATAATGCACGCTACGTTTCTATTCTTCTCTCGCCGTTCTCCCCCTTTCTCACCTCCATATTCTCTTTCGTCGTGCTCTTCTTCCTAAGCAGCCCGAAGAAAGCACGCGAAGGAGCCGCCTTCGTTAAAAGCCTCGAGACGGCTCTTGTCATTACCCGCCACCCCCCACTCACAGTGCTCTAATAAAGCAGCACGTTAGTGCACTGGCGTGCATCACGATTAAGTCTGTTAATCTGCGCTCACGGACGTATACATATGGCGTCCGTGTAGCCATGAAACGACGGGATGCATCTGGATTTGAATAATGCCACTGCAGATATAGAGAGCGGACGGCATGGACAGAAAACATTAAGCACACACGCGACGCTATATTGTCCATATCTACCACACACCGCCTTAGGCAGGCCCAAAAGTGGATAATGTTAGGGCTAGTCCTCATATGTTTGGCTTTGGGTCGGGGCTCCTCTACAGATCCGCTCCGGTGTCGGTGTTGTTCGAGAGCAGGAGTGATTCTCCGGCTAGCTAAGTAGGTTAAGGGTTAGCATCCATGCGTCTCTTTGTGCATTCAGTCTGTAGCTGTAGTCTTGTTCTTGTCCTAAAGGCCATAGACCCTTGACAAGAAAAGTAATGTTCAATTTTTCAACGTGATACTCTTGTCCTTGCTAAAGGTGTAGATTTTGGCTAACAGCAGAAGACACTGTGCTTAAACTTGGTCAGTTTCTTTTTAGGGGGGGGTGGGGTTACACTGTGTTGTCAATGTGTGTTATGTTTTCAATGTTTCTCTGTTTCAATGATGTACATTTTAGTACATAACCTTTAAGTGAGGCCATGTATTTTAATTTATATTACTTAATTGGCAACTATGTAGGATTGAGCAGGAGTACAGATATGTTACTTCTAAAAAGTTATTTAATGTTGTTATTGTTGTCAGCGGTGTGGCCATAAACAAACAGTAACAGGCAAAAATGCGAGGTCACACCGCATGTCCCCATGTTGTGCGGTACATGCATCAATATCTGCAGTCTCTCTTTTCACTGCAGCCGTCCAGAGGGGAAGGATGCCACCCACGCAGCCCCACCACGGCCAGTTCGCCCTAACCAACGGGGACCCGCTGCACTGCCATTCCTACTTGTCCGGATATATCTCCCTGCTGCTCCGAGCAGAGCCCTACCCGACGTCCCGCTACGGCAGCCAATGCATGCAGCCCAATAACATAATGGGCATCGAAAACATTTGTGAACTGGCGGCGCGGATGCTGTTCAGCGCCGTGGAATGGGCCAGGAATATCCCCTTCTTCCCCGACCTGCAGATCACAGACCAGGTGGCCCTGCTACGGCTCACCTGGAGTGAGCTGTTTGTGCTGAACGCGGCGCAGTGCTCCATGCCCCTGCACGTGGCCCCGCTGCTAGCAGCCGCCGGCCTCCACGCCTCCCCCATGTCCGCGGACAGAGTCGTGGCCTTTATGGACCACATTAGGATCTTCCAGGAGCAAGTGGAAAAGCTGAAAGCATTGCACGTTGACTCCGCCGAATACAGCTGCTTGAAAGCCATCGTGTTGTTCACAACGGGTGAGTCTTGCTATTTAAAAAAAAAAAAATATATATATATATATATATATATATATATATATATATATATATATATATATATATATATATATATATATATTTAGGGCAGCCTAGCCCTCGTTTAGGCTTGCTTTTACACATTGTTTTCATAAATACATTTTCCAAAATTTTATAAAAAATAATTTCCTTGCTGAGTTGGGAAATCAAACATTGAGGTAATTCATTATTTTATTTTAGTAGTATTTAGTAGTTTTTATAAAAAACAACTAACTGCTGACTAAAATGACCTCGAAACAGTATATATATATATATATATATATATATATATATATATATATATATATATATATATATATTTTTTTTTTTTTTTTTAAACTATATATATGTAAAATATTAAAATATTTACTTTTGGGGGAAAACATAGCAGACAAGCACAGTTAGGCTAATTCATAAAAAACAATATTTGTGTTTGCAACGTTAAACTTTTAAAACTAAGCTTGACCTCAGGCCACGTACTGAATATTGTTTTAAATAATGTGTGTTTGCAACCCGCACACCGTAAAACTAGGCAATCTTGTGTGTTGTGTGTGTTTAAATACTCTTCACTATAAATATTTGTTTTGCAGAATCATTTAAAAAAGGGAGAACTGTGGCCGTATTTTTGCTTCGTTTTGAAATATTTACCAGTGGCATAATTTGACGTTTAGGCCCAATCAATTATTTGTGTTTATTTGGAATGACAGATATTAATGATGTCACGCTTGGTGGGGGGAGGGGAGATGGGCCGCCTGGTAGGAAGAGGAAGAAAGGCCTAATGCTCTATTTACACATATTTAAGCACAGCTTTCCGCTGGGAACTCCATGTTTTAAATTTGATATATTGCTCCGAGTTATGAAACATCCAGAAAGATTTTATTAGTGCAATCGTGCTTCTTCGTGTAGACATTTCTTACCATGGGTTTTAAAAAAGCAATCCCAACTCATCCTTGTTTTGTTGGGGGGGGGGGGGGGGCTAGGGATCCCAGACACATGCTGGATTCGCTCCAGATCTGGGTCATGACCCCTCACTTCCTTGCATTATTTGCGCGTTACGGACTTAAAGCGAGCGTCCTCAAGCATATACAGCGTATACATGTCTTAAAGTAAATTTCAAATTGTAGGATATTTTAAACGTATAAACAACGTGTCTGCGGAAAGCTGTAGGCTGTTTATGTATTACACTATGGCACTAAATAATCTTTTAAATTGCCTTTAAGTTTTTTAACACCCATTTCCCTTTTTTACATATAACAGTAAATCTAGCTTAATTTGAACTCGTCACTAGCATTTGTTTATTAATGCGTAAAGCTAGATTTTAAGTCCTGCATGCTACAGGCCTATGCCTTTTTTGTTTTTGCTAATTTCTAAACAGCAGTGTATTTAGGACACAACGATGATCTACGCTTTTCGCTCTCGCCATATTTTGCGTAATTGTTGGCACCAGGACTGCCTGCCTGGCCCAGCTACATGAGAATGAAGTGGCATTTCGCTTGGTGGTGGTCTTGGAGCAGCGTACAGGGGTCAGGTCAAGCCCCCTGCGTGGAGTGCGGGCTATGTTCAAGAAAAATAAACCTTTACACCCACTTAGCGTAGATTTCGACCACATGGTTTTGAAAAACATTATTTCTGGCACGGATTAATTATACATTTTTACTGTTTTTCTTTATTTATTAGTAATTAGCCATTATGTTTTATTACTTCCATTTAAACTAGCTCTCATTTTTATTTTTGTCAGAGTAACTTTTATATTTATATAGGCTATTTTTTTACTACACATCCCCGTAAACGATCTGGCGTTATATATATATATATATATATATATATATATATATATATATATATATATATATATATATATATATATATACATATATACTAGAGTATTTCATTAAAAATCATAATAGTATGTGTGTTATTAAGTCCATAGCTTACAGTTTACACGTTAGTTTTTTTCTATACACTATATTGCCTAGACTGTGTGCTATTGCTGGCCTAGTACCCACCAGCGAAACAGAGTTTGACAGATCTATGACGTCGTTTGATAGCTTGGACGTGTATTTGTTTTTATGACTGCCCCTGCACTGATACCCTGCGTTTGACCACACTGAAGCAGCAAAAAAGCGGCGTTTTAGCCAAACATAGCCCAGAAATTTGAGTACAACCTGCAACACTATGATCGATGCCCAATGCAATGGGCGTCCCCAGGCCAGACTGCAATAAATGTAACCCACATGTGTCTTTGTCTCTTTCTCTGTAGATGCTTGTGGTCTGTCAGACGTGGCCCATATCGAAAGTTTGCAAGAGAAGTCCCAGTGTGCACTGGAGGAGTACGTTCGGAGCCAGTACCCCAACCAACCCACCCGATTTGGAAAGTTATTACTACGCTTGCCTTCTCTTCGCACAGTGTCCTCTTCGGTAATAGAGCAATTATTTTTCGTCCGATTGGTAGGTAAAACCCCCATTGAAACCCTCATTCGGGATATGTTGCTTTCGGGGAGCAGTTTTAACTGGCCTTACATGTCAATTCAATAAAGGAGCGATCAAAAGGGAAGCTGTGACTGCAGTAGTTAGCGCTTCTTTTGTAGAAGGAACGGCTGTTACACGAGTTTACTTTCACGAAGAAAAAAGACGTTTTCTTAAATGACTGTGAATTAAAAAAATCGAGACATTCAGTGAACTTTCAAAAATCATGATTGCTCCTATAGTGTCATTCTGAACAACTTGTTAGTATGTTTTGATTGTTTTTTTTTTTTTTTTTTTTTTTTTTTTACAAAAGGAAAAAAAAGAAAGAAAGAAAAAATGGGACAAAAAGAATGATGGACAAAACGTACAAAGGATTTTGATAATCCTTTTTGGGGGAAATTAAACTTTAAAGTGCATTGAAGCGATAATCTGGAGAATTTAGGATGAAGAAAAAAGTCCGTTTTCTTTTTTTTTACACAAATGGCTACTTTGTCCTGTGTCCATGTATCTATAGCTGTTTTGTATTTCCCCCTCCTTTCTGGTTCCAAACCGGCCTATGTGATAGTATGCAGTTGTGTTTTTTTTTTGTCTCTTTTTTCTAATAACCACGACTTTTTAACCAGTTGAGTAATGTAAAGACGTTCTTCAAGAATTAAAAAAAGGAAATCTACAGCAATATAGGACAAGGTTATACTTAAATGCTGCAAGCGCACTTACTCTTTGATATCCCCTTAATAAACGGGAGTAGGGATTTCTGTACGTCAGGTTCGAGCTATCAATTCAAATGAGCCGACCGGTCCATTAAAGGCCAGATTAGCCGTAATGCACCAGGGTGTCTCTGTCAATGCCACTAAGTTCCTTCTGTATTTCTCAAGACACCCGAAAGTATCACCATTTCAACAGTTATTCTATAAAATGTACCACATTGGAGGTGTTATCACTGGACAGTTACAGAGATATTCTTATACGTTTGTGTAGAAGTTGCGAGCTGGTCTTTAGTAGGCCGCAGAAAAACGGATAAACAAGGTCTACTTTAAACCCACAGAACAAATCACCGGGATTGAAGTCTGAAAAGTTGCATCTGTTCAAGATATTTCACTATATTTCACGAGGCCGTCCAGTTTTATGCAGTGCGGAATTGTCGCTACAGGAGAAAAACTCAAACCATCCTAGGCTGTTTGAAGTTGGGCGAAATAAGGTCCTCAGTTATTTTTTCATGACAGAGCAACAGTATTAATGAATACATCTGGGAAAGAAGTCTCCCCCAACTCTTCAAGCATTAAAGTGCCTGTAAAAGCGCAAAAGTCACTGATTTGTTTGTTGTTCAACGTTACGCTATAGACGACGTGGGGACACGCTTCAATTTTACAACTCAGTCTTATGATTGTGTATTTCACTTGAAATAAAAAGAGACAACGATTAGAGACAGTATTCTTGTAAATATAGGTCAATTCATTTCAAGGACTTTTTTCTTATACAAAGTATATGTGATTAAGAAAAAACTGTGGTTGCCATTTTTGTTCGGTAAAAAAACAAATGTCTTCAAATTGAGTGGCAGACTTAGCTAGTAGCACTGAAAGTTCTGTTTGTAATGTATATACATATTAAGACAAATGTTTTTTTTTTCTTTCTTTCTTTTTTCATGTATTTAGACTGTGAATGCATGGCCACAGGTCGCTAACCTATTTTACCTTTGATATATATAAATGTAAATGTTTTTGACTGTATAGATATAATCTGTGCATTCAGTACACTAGCCCTTGTATTTAAAAAAGGACAAAAAAAGAAACAAACCGTTCAATAATAGGCTAAGACTTAACAGGGTGAGCTGGTTTGGAAAGGGGTGGCTATTTTGACTTAGTGTTCCTGCTCCTTTTCGGTCTGTAACAGATGCCTTGTGTGTGTATGTGTGAAAGCTTGCAATTTCGTCCTTGTTCTGAGGCTTTTCTTCAACACACAAGACACCATGTTGTGGTTGGATAAAAAGGGATCATATTGTGTAGTTGATTCGAACAGTTATCTTGAGCTGTTCCCATTGCCACATATGGACCAGAGAATGATACATGATTGTAATTATGAACAGTTTAAACTGACCCACGTTTTTATATAAATATATAAGAATATATTACTGCAGGGTATTGATAACGTATAGATACTTTTTTATTATTATTGATTATTATTAATTGCAAGTGATATACGTGAGTGTGTGTGGAAGTTTATAGTTGAAAACAATTCTTGTTTGTTTGTGTTAGCTTATTGTAAACAAGCATTCTGCTGTAAATTTGTTCTTGGTATTAAATTATAATTTATGAATTTGAAATCAAAAGCCTTGCCATGTTTGTTATTTGTGAGTTGCCGGTCAATCAGCGACTGTTTTAATGGGGGAGTGTGTATGTTTTAATGTGTTACACTGTTAAAATGGTATGTGTGTGCGCGCGTGTGGGTGAGTGTAAGCGTGTGTGTGTGTGCGGTTATGTGTGGGTTAGAGTATGTGAAAGAATGCTAAAAAGCCAGTGGCTTCGAAATTTGACGTGTAAATGATCCAACTTAAGTCTAACATTTGCTACAATGTGACCTGTTTTGAGTATGACGTTTCATTGTTATTGAAAAGCGTTTAAATGTAATTTAGAAAGACACAAGCTGGTCAGTGTCTCGACACCTTGGGTGAACTCGACTACATGCATGTGCAAAACTCTCAGGGAGGTTTTACGCGTCTGAATTAGCAATGAAATGCAACACTGCGCCTCTGAACGGGCTACATGTCAAATGCTGCCATCGTCTGTTTTGAAAGCGGAACATGACAGAAAATGGCAAACAGCCGCGTTGTTCTGCGGTCACTGCTTCCTGTTCGGTTCAGCTCTGTCTCCAAACGAGTCCGTTTACACCTTTCTGCAAATCTCTGGGTAAAGGACAGTCCAGCCGTGTGAAGGCTTCCCCCGGAATTCGCCTCTAACTTGGTGTCCTATTAGTTGAGTCAATATGGCGTCTTGGAGTCCAGTGCAAGTACTGCTCCTCGGAGCACAGCTCTGGCTTCTAATAGAAACCACATTGCAGAAAGAAAAGACCCCCTCCTCCTCCCTCTATCCAGAGTGTGGGCTTCAAAAACTTTTCCTGACACAAATGCGACCGGTTTGAGCACCTACCTGCTACCCGGTCTAGAAGCACAAAAAATCAGTGAGAGGTTTTACAGAAATTCACTTCTTGTTTTTTTTTTTTTCCATCACACTTTGTTGAGTAATGCAAACTGAGTGTGTGTCTTAGTGTGATCTATTTTTCCCGAACCTACTAAAGTTTGCTCAGCCTTTGGGGTCTCTGCGCCTTTGTTTAACCTTGCTCATTTAGATACTACTACTACAACTACTACTGATGATAATAATAATAATAATAATAATAATAATAATAATAATAATAATAATAATAATAATAATAATAATAACAATAACAATAAACATATTGTTATTGTTATTATTATTATTATTATTATTATTATTATTATTAACAATGATAAGAACAACTATTACTATATTTATAATGAAAATAATAATAATAATAACGAGAAGAAGAATATAAACAATACATTTACATAATTAAAATACAACAAATATATTATTATTATTATTATTATTATTATTATTATTATTATTATTATTCGTAATGTGCGAAAGACTATTTAGTATAATGTAAACATAGACGACTTATAGGTGAACAAGCTTTCCAATATTACGGATTATTGCAACCTTATGATATATTATACGGATTATTGCTTACATATATTAACAATAAAAATAATGGTTATTCACACCATTGTTTGTTACCAACGCTGTGGAATAATAGTTATATTTTGTTTTATTAATTCAGACCTTTCATTTATAGCGAGGCTTTCATATTATATATTTACTTAATTTCCACCAAGTAGCTGGAGTTTGTGTTTGATTGTGGTAGGCTGGTTTAGATGATCGAAGGAATTGATTGATGGCTATGTGTTGGGGTTTAAACGAGGCCCAGTGTATGCAATTAATTGTGAGCTTAAAAACTCATGCTGTCTGCATATAGGCGTAATTAAATGCAAAAATAAAAAAATGCATTTATTGAACTTTATCACTTTTGTGCCCGTATCCATTTTCGGGTATGTGCTATTGTTGTGATGGTTGCTGCTGTTGCTGCTGGTATAATCAGTCAATCATATTTTAGAAGGATAGTGGATCCCTGCTTATATCCCTGCCGAAGGTTTTAGGCAGATTCTCCTTGTTTGCTAGAGCTGCCGGTAGAAGTGAGCAGTGATTTGGATCAGGGCTTCAGCGCCTTGATTTTAGTTGACAGAGCGTGTGTTGAGGTTGAACTCTATAATTTGTACTTCTGTTCTTTTATTAGCGTCGGACAACGAACTAATGAGGTCTCCCTCCGTACAATGTCACTTTTATTTATTTCCTGTTGGAAAAAGCACTTTGGGATTCGGCAGACTAAACGTCCCAAAAGCAATGTGATTTCTAAACGCTTCTGCATTGATCAAACCCGGTCTGTGCATCAAAGATAGCGTTAGAGGAGAAGTATTGATAAGCTTGAATAGCTTATACAATGCCATTGCGTTTTAGGAGGTGATTTAAAAAATGTGGGCCAAAAGCTATCAACCGCCGCCCATCCACATGAACCTTATTTTTTAATATTCCATTTTTGTACAATTTCATTCTGCCGATATAGACTTAAAAATACTAAAATAAAAATCAATATAATTGTTATTATCGGCATTTTTTTTGATTCTGTAATTCTCTATCCAAACCAGAATATTTAAGAAAACCCACTAAAACTGCAATACACAGCTACGTCTCCATTTTCTAATGATTGGCAAAATAGAGTCCACAAAGTTTTATTTTTGCGTTCTGATTTCCATCGCTCCTTTTTCATTAAAACACATCATGGCTCTACTATGCATCATACAGAGGGCCAATGTTATTCTTATGATGAGCTCAGCTCCACGAAGGAAGAGCAGGCAATCGGTTTCCATAGCGACCCCCAAAGAGATAATAGGCACTGCCTAGTTGTACCCCCACCACACACACACACACACACACACAAAAAAAACGACACTTTAACAATTCTCGCCATATCTTGCTCATCTGGCACTAGCTGAAGATAAAGACATCCCTGTTTCTAAAGTTGCGATCTGGCTTCCGTTTAAAGCTTTATTGGGTATAAACAAACCAGCATTTCGTTTAGATTTCCAAATATTGTGTAAAACATAGGCTTGTCAAGCCCATGTTTCGAGGGCACCCCTTGAGTTATTTATTTATTTTTTGACATTGGGAGCATCGAAAAATTTATCTTATATTTATTTTACTTTTTACTATTTTAATGTATTTTAATTTTATAGCGTACTGTCTTATTATTAGGTTGATTACATATCGATAGTCGTAATCTCCGACATCGGTTAAATTTTTGTTGCTAAAATCGTTCTTTCCCATCAGTTTGATCTCGATTAGTTTATTTACTTTATTTTTTTCTGGAGAATATAAATTGAATCATAAACAGCTTTATACCGCTTATTCAATACAATCTTTGCCAGCGCTTTTCTCAGACGTGGCCTCTGTGCATTTTCGACCGTCTGTCAGAGCTATCTTTGTTATTTTGAATAAAGTGCTTTAAAATGGACTTGCTGCTCTCGGCTCGGTGGGTTCCTCTCTCTAAATGTTAGAAAATTGTGCCATCTACCCGCTATTCACAGAACTGTCACTTCCAGGACCTCCCGAGACCTTGAGCCAACTTGCACACAAAGGGAGACTGAGGGGGTTGGTGAGATGCTTCGCGGCGAGTAGTCGGCCCAGTCTGGCCTAAAACAGGCATTAAACAAATAACACCAAAGATTCTCAGCTTGATCTATGGAGCTTCCCTCTGTCTCAAACTGTTTTTGCTCTCGAGCAGCATGCAGAATTCACCTCATAACGGAGACAGCCCTTGGCGTGTGCGAACAGTCGCATACCTTTTGGACAACCCCAATCCCCACCTTCCCAAAATGAGATGCATTTAAATATTTTTTTCTTAAATACATGCATATGCAATTATGAAAGATGGGGTTGTATTGATGCTGCACTCCTCGGCCGCGTCTTAGGAGGGACAATAGAAGTGGGAGGGCGTGGTTTATAAGCTTAAGCGCCGTCTTAGACTCACGATTTAATGTAGGTCATTTTTTATTTGTTTGGTTGTTTGTTAGTTTATTCGACTGCATTTTTTCTATCTAACTTTCTAGACACGTTTATCTCCATATACCTCCGTACTTTAGCCTGAATTGTTAAAACACATACATCACACACCAGACATTTTCAGCTTGTCAAAATCACTGGGTTTACCCCACAACTGAAACCCAGTACTTATCCTGTTGTAGAAGCAGCAGCAGCGGTGGTGTGCCATTACAGCTACTGATGTGCTTGGCATGCGCGGGTTCTCGAGTCCTTTTATAAAATACTGAAAAACGCAGAACATCCTATAAGCCAGACTTGTAAAGCTCGTTTGCTTTTGTCTTCTGTTGTTTTAAAGAGACGCAAGTGTTCTTTGGTGTGTTTATTATTATAAGATTCCGAGTATCAGACTCCTGGTTCTAAAAGGACGGATTCACCTGTCAGCCTCACTTTGTCCAGCGTATCTGCGTCAACCTTATGTTGGAGTAAACTGTAATCGGTTCCGGTGCGCTCTGGCCTTATTGATCCTATCATATTTAGCGTCGTAGGCCTGCGCTGTAGGCCTACACTTCAGCCGCACATCACGCGACTGATCTTTGTAGTTATTCCTAACTTACACGCGAAACATCTCTTTTAGATTTAATTTTTCCCTCCGCATCAACAAAAGCGGCCCTGTAGTGCGCGGAGGGAGAAAAGGGGGCTGGTCGACACCGAAATGGCAAAGTTCATGTCGAAAAAACTGCTCAGACTTACAAAAGGGGCACTGCGCTTTGTAGTGCCAGAATAGAGGCAAGGGAAAAGACAACTGCAGTCGAGGTAGGGGTGTGAGAGTGTTTCAGTGTATGTATATTTGAGTGTTTTTAAAGATTTCTTTTGAAGCTCTTTTGTGCTGACAGGGCAGAGCCACTTGGCAATGCTAGTCACGGCGCAGGCAACTTTGCTAACCTCTTGAAACGAATGAATCCTTTCATTTGGAGTCTTTTGTGGAGTGGATCCATGACTCCCATACGAACGCAACAGAATAGTCAATAAACTGCGTTTATTTAATCGTTTATGTATGGACGTATTTTGTTATTTATGTGGGGGCGATGAGGTCATATTACAGAAAAATAGTCGACATATCGCTCACTGGAAATCAGTTTTGGAAGCCTGATGACTGTAACACGAGGCAAAAATTCCAGTTTACACACTCATGTCCTTAAGAGTGCATAGGTGGTCCAAGAACTGCCTTATCGTGGAACTGGGATAGCTGACACATTTGATCGTTTATTAAATTAGTACTGGCGGTTTTGAAATTAAAGGTTTACGAATAGATTTTTAACTTCACGTTTTAGGTTACAGTTATCAGGTTTATAGAGATGTATTTTTACCTACACCTTTTTTGTAAACAAAACAAAACAAAAAAAGTCACCTGGTTGAGTTTTTCAGCATAGCGCTACAGTTGTATAGTTGTAATCTAAAAAATAATATCAATAAAACATTAACAACAATAATGTATATTTCTGTAATATTATTATTATTATTATTATTATTATTATTATTATTATTATTATTATTATTATTTACTGTTATCTTTCAATACTGATGTTTATTCTCTCTCTCACACACACTTCTCACTCTTGCTCTGTCTCACATACGACTAAAGTCTATAATATGATTGAGGCGATAAATGGACTAACATCGGACGATGATGGACACGAGCATTTTCTGCACAGCAGTGTCTGGATCAAACGGTCTTAGGTGTCTGAGTGAAGTTTGTGTACGGAGGCTTTTTACTGCATCTTTACCTTTTGCCCAGTCTTCAAGAGTTAAAATTAATAAACACTGTTTATTAGAAAGGAGTGCAAGTCCGAGTATAAACATTTACACCGATCAAACCAACACTTTTAAATAAATAAATAATTGTGAAAGAAATCGTTTAAACTTCATTATCATCATGGTCATCATCACCCCCACCTTGATCATCAATGACACAATACTTGTCCATAATATATCAACAAGAGCGATAGTATTTCTTAGCGATATTAACCGAAATAACTACAAAAACACCGCCAACAACAACAATAAAAAAAATAAAATAATAATAATAATAATAATAATAATAATAATAATAATAATAGAGTCGTATCAAGTCTAAGTTGTAGTCATCATCTTTATCATCATCATCATCATCATCATCATCATCATCATCATTATCATCATTTTCAGGACCACTGTAGCAGGTCTACACTTCTTCACCTTCATCCTCGTCTGAGACCGCCCAGGACCGGTCCGGAGGCACTATCAACCTAAAAGCAGGCCTTTTCCTTGGAGCTGACTCTATCTCAGGCTGGATCTGAAGCTTCTACCCAGCCCCTCTTGGAATGACAGGTGTGACCCCACCGCGCCGGACTGCTGACACACCTAAACCTCTTCTTTATGAGTTTTAGTCAGATATATTCCAGGATGTTGTACACCAACCCTACTTGCATTTAGAGCCCACTGACAGCTAAACAACCTCGCTAAAAACAGAAACTTTTTTTGTGATTTATGTTATTCTGTTTAGTTTCGGTTATGAAACTTTAATGTAATGGACGGTATTGTTGTTGGGAATCAGATTAATGATAATATGTTGACAAATAAATGTGGTGTTCAAGAGAAATCACATGTTTTGCTTTTTCCAGATCCTTCTACACACACTGCGTGTCATTCCATGTTTCAAAGCGAGATGGCGCTGTTTTATGTTCCAGTCAAATGGAACCTTTGCTGAACTCGACCTCAAGTTGCCTTTTCATTTCTCTACGGCCCAGCCACAAATTACTGTTCGTGTTCTTAGTAGTAAAATGCACACACATGTCCGGTGTGATTAAACTTTAGTCACCACCAGCGGGTGAGCGATTAGGGTTGTGTTTTTAACGCTTATTTTCAGGCGAGTCGTAAAAATCCTTTATTCTTAAACGAGTGTTTAATTGATTGATATTAAATTTGTCACATTATAATTTATCTTATAATAATAATTTAATGTATATATATATATATATATATATATATATATATATATATATATATATATATATATATATATATATATATATATATTGTCATTGTCTTATTATATTAGTTAAGTGGGCTGTGTTTAAAATGCTATAATTTTGTTTTAGATAATAATAATAATAGTAATAATAATAATAATAATTATTATTATTGTTGTTGTTGTTGTTGTTGTTTTGGATGCTGATTTTATTGCTGTGTATTATTTATTTATTTATTAAGTTCAAATAATTACGGTTGTTTATAATTATAATGATGAAGATTGCTTATTATTTTTATTATTATTATTATTTTATTTTATTTTATTTTTTTATTTAACAGATTTACGAAAATTCAAAATTGTCTGTAGACTGTTTTATAATTGTCGTGTTATGTTTTTGTGGATTCACATGGAATGATGGTTACAATGATGATAATGATGATGATGACGACGACGACGCAAAAATCTGTCTTAAATGTATTTTATATTGATTATTCGATACTCACTGTATCCAAAAACTGTAATGTTTTGAACAGCTACAATTCTGTCCCACTTTGAATCCTGCGAGATAAACACTTCTGACTCTGTGAGTGCTAGGAGGCCGCTTAATCCTTTTTTAAAAACGGCCTTCAAAAATCATTAACCAAAATAACGATGAGGTAAAATTAACAAAAAAAAAGAAAAATGAGGGGAAATGAGCTCCATAGCCTCTATTTTTATATGCGTCGCCGGTTGCAGTAAGCATTTATATACACATCTTTATATATATTTAATCTGTTTTTTTTTTTTTCAAAAGATGTGTACTTTTCATTTTAGTGCATGCAAAAAAAGGTATTTTATTTAGTTTTCTTTTTGTGGGTCTCAATTAATTTTAGCTTTGTGACAAACGTGTCAAATTATAAAAAATAAAAATATCACATTCTGTCTGCATACACAATATGATTTAAGTAGCTTGTAGACTTCAAAGTTTGTTTATTTATTTATTTATTTATTCATTTATTTATTGTATAAAAAATAGTTAATATATGTTCAATTTAATTATCCACTAATTTTTTTATTGTTTTGTCCTGCTTTACATTAGTTTTCTTTTCTTCCGCAGCTTTCATGTTTTTATTTTTTATTCATTTGTTATTTTTACTCCTCAGTATTCTGCTTTGTATTATTTTTCACGTGACTGTTTAAGTTTTAACACTGATAACATTGAGGAGAGAGTGTCTTAACTCTGACATTTTTATTTTTAAGGTAATTGGTCGCATTTTTTAATTCTAAATCTGTGTTCATTCCTGGAAGAAAGACAGTGACTGTGCTCGGAAGAGACTGTGAGATATCCCTATGCTCCGTTAATAAAAGGGTGTCTGGGTGTTTTACCGATCGCGCACGCATGACATGTTCCTTTAAAATGTTTTTGTCGTTTGTATAGCTCAGTTTCTCTTTTCTTTTTCTCGGGTATACTCTCGTGGATAGATGGATGATATTCAGGTAGCTGCTCTTGTATTTTTGCCAATTTAATATAACAGAGGGAGAGAGAGAGAGAGAGAGAGAGAGAGAGAGAGAGAGATAAAGTGAGAGTGAGTAGCTCTGGGTTTACATTTTGCACATAACGGAACACTGCATAATTCAGAGAGCACACAAGCTGCATTATGGCCAAATATCTTAATGGCATTAACACAAAGGTGGACATGGTTCCCAGTGTGGATGGGGGGAGTTTTAATCTGCTCTCTACAGGCTTTCTCTTTACACTGCTAGATTGAGTGTGCACTCTCTAATCACACTCCCTCAAGTCTTGGCCAGTCCTCTGAACTTTACAACTATATGTAAACAAGTTGTCAGTTTGGAAATAATCTTCTTTACTTTTTTATTATTAGAATGAAAATTCAATCTCCAAGGCTTAGATTAGGCAGATGAGATTTTTTCATTCCTTGTCATTGCTTGGGCCGGACTTCGGTGGGCAATAATGTGGCAATTGTGGATGCTTTGTGACCCATAAAATTTGAGGGTGGCTATTCTGGCTTTGGTATGTAATTATGCAAAACACTTTGTATAAAGACTTGCCATCCGATCTAATGATAGAGCCTGCAGTCCCATTTCTAAAGAGGGAGGGTCCCGCTACATATACACTTTCGGAGTGGGAGGAGAGAGCTACATTCTAATGCATTCACCCAAAACTGCAAATAAACATTTTATTATAGCGTCTTTCGAGGCAGAGTGTGTAGATGTGTGCGTGTGCGTTGGGGTAATTGTGTAAATGTTGTAATTTGAGGGTAAATTGGGAAAGGTAAATGGTACCTATTCCACCTCTGTAATCCCACAGGTCTAAAACTTTGATAAAAGTTTTCTCTAGTTTTCAATGTAAAACACTGTCACTGTATTTGTACAATACATTACCTTTATTTAAGCTTTTCTGATATTTTGTCGTTTTTTGGCCTTTTTTTACATTTAAAAAATGCTAATAAATGTAATTACCTCAGAAACCTGCTGTTTAACACGTCCTGTTTCATTTGTTGTACATTTTTGTATTTTGTGTTAAAAACTACATAGAATGTACTGTACCTTAACTACTCGCAGATCCATCTCTCTCTCTCTCTCTCTCTCTCTCTCTCTCTCTCGTGTGTGTGTAACGGATGACACAGAAAAGAGGGCGCGTCCACTGGAAGCTCACCGATGGCCCGACGCTGAAAACGTAAAACAGCGCGTGACGGCCTGGATTTAGTAGGAGTCCGCGCGGTGCAGGGCTCTCTCTCTTTCTCTTTGGTCATATTCACTGTGGGCTATTCTGTGTGTATGCACATAATAAACACTTGTGCTGACCGGCAGAGGTGTGAATCTGAGAGCTTTTCTACCAAATGAAGTGGCGGCAGAGAGAGAAATAAAGAGATGTGCAGCTGTCAGGGGTCAGGCGGGCTGAGATTGCTTCCAGAGATCTTTTGAAAAAATCACACGTTTGAAGGCTTAGTGCTGCTGCCTTCGCATTTCAACTTCAGATCAGTGAAATAAAAAGAGAGGGGAAGAGAGAGTAAAAGAGAGAGAGAGAGAGAGAGAGAGAGAGAGAGAGAGAGAGAGTTCATAATGTAAGAACAGGGTTGAGGGATTTTGGAAGGCAGGAGACAAGCTGCTGTCTTGTCCACGGAGAGATAAAGGCGTGGGGACACAGGGTAACAGTTTTTTTCACACACACACGCGCGAGCGATGATATATGATGTATATATGAGACTAACTAGCTCACGCAATTAAATAATTAAAGAAAAAATGTGTGTAATAATAATTTGCTTCATTGAATATGTGTGGTTGTGGGGGTCGTTTTGAAAGGTGCGAAAAAAGTAGACCCAAAGTAAGCTCTGAATGTGCTCTAATGAGATATACCTGAGGAAATAATGCTCCCTGCAGACAAGCTCCAGCGCGCCTTCTGATCCATGTACCCTAATAGAGCCGTTTCAATTTTTCCCTTTGTTTTAGCTCTGGGCTGTGTTGTGACATATCTTGTTTTAGAAAGAATGCTATACCGCCGTTAATACATTTTAGTGTTTATATCTTCAACAGAAGCTGATTATTCCGAGTGGTATATTTATGTGGGGGATATAAGAATATATACATGATATATTAATAAAAAAATAGTGAATAAATAAAAAAAAAATAAGAAAAACACACACCTATATATATATATATATATATATATATATATATATATATTAAGACATTTGGAACATTAGGTTAGTGTGCACTGTATTGGGGAGCGAGATTAAGAGAGGCAATGAAACGAATTAAAGCTGTGGGTGTGATTTATGAGGCGCTCTGGGCGCTGACATTGCCATTACGGTTTCGCTACATTTATTTGTGTTATCTGTGGAAGAAAAAACACCGGAGACCAAGTTCAGGCAGAATGGAATATGGCCACCTTATTTTCTGATGTTGGCCGTGATCAAAGCTCAATGCCTTATTTGTACACCTGCAATAACACATTCATACAATAAAACTCAACATGAACACACTAGTTCACTTTGTTTAACACACACTGCGTTTACTTCTTTTATTAAAAGATAGTGGGTAAGGGAGGTGCGAGGATGGTTAACAAAAAATCGTTTTAAAACGGTACAGAACATGTGTAACAGAAATGTGGGAAATGCAGTTGTGCTGGTAGAATGTTTAATAAAGCAAATGCTAAGGGTTTAGGATTATGAAATAAACATTTGAAGGTTTTTGAATGTAAGCGTGTATTATTATTATTATTATTATTATTATCATCAAATACAAAAAAATATATATAATAATAATAATAATAATAATAATAATAATAATAATAATAATAATAATAATAATGTTTGCAGTGAACCTTTTTGTTTCAAACTTAAAAACAAAACTATAGTAAAACCTGTAGGAATTGTATTATAATTTCGGTCAAATTAATTAGGTCACAACAGAATGCTACACATATATTGGGTACTAATAAAACTTAAAACACACACTATAAAAATGTTTTGCCTACAACAGATGGTGTAATATCCCAGATTAAATCTGAAAATAATAAACAAAAAGTGAACACTTATTTTTATGAAAATACACACACATGGGCGCCCAGCTATACACAAACTATCAGGCTTGTCCATCATCTTGAAGTGAACCCACATTATTTCTGGACTGAGTGCAATCGAAAGGAACGTTTGAGTCTCAAACAATTACTTCTACGCATGTTTAAAACTGTTTTGGACATTCAGCGCCCAGAAAATGTTGCTATCTTCGTATTTGCTTGAGTACAAGAATATAACAGTTGTAGATGATGGGTATGGTGAACTATTTAAAAAATATATAAAACAATACATGGGGGCCCGAAGGAGCGTTTACCTTTAAAACAAGTTCTAGCTTATGTTTGTAATCAACCAAAATCAAACGAAAAGAGTAAAAATTATATGAGAAAAACCTGCCCAGCCAACACCAGCTATCTTACCTGTTGTTAACTTTCCCTACACGTGCTGTTAAGAATTTACCATACTGTATACCCCAGTCCCCCACCGTTCTTCCTCAGCGACCCCCTGACACCTCCCTGCATATGGCTTTTGCACGATATGCCACCAGCCTCGCTCCTGAGGCGCTGCCATTGGCTTGACAAGTCTATTAAGGGGATGACAGGCGTAGAAGGCCATTTACACCGAAGCTCTTCCGGCCAGACCTGTCCCGACACACGTGAAGATGGAGACGTGGACCCTGAACCCCACAACCCCCGTCACATCTCACATGTGCGACTTACGTTTGATATTTTGATAATATCAGAAAGGCTTTTTGGAGCTCCCACAGGACGCCTATGCCTTTAGTGCGCCTTTTCCACTCATCTCCTTTATGACGTACCCAAAATAACTCTCAAGATAACGCAAAAACTCTTTGAATGATTCAGAATGGACGCCTCTTGTTATCACAGATGACAAGTGTGATATGAATATTCACTGCTCAAGAATTTTTCTTTTCTATTTTCCAGTCTGAAGTACCCCCTACCTTTTCTGCCACCAAAGTAATCTTAATATATCTCCTGTTATGTCACTGACAGGCACCATTATTTCATGTTTTTTGTCTGGAACACATAAATTCTCCCTTTACATGTATATTCATTGGAGCCTTTGGATGTGAACACATGCCGTTCTTTTACATCTCTCCTAAGCACCTTTTGCAGAGAGACAGACCTTTATTTTCCCCCAACATGACTAAAGCACTTTTTTCCTCTCCCCCACCTTTAGTTCAAAGACTAGGGGAGGTAATAGCAATGACATGACTTTATCAGTAATGCTCACTTCTGACAGAGTTCAGAACCATTATTAAAATGTAGTGGGACAAAATGACAAGTTGTCATGTGAAGACAGAGACAAGAGGAACCCTCTAAGGTGTTGGCATCTTTCTCTCATTCAAACATGTTAACACCAAAAATTGTGACAGGAAAGCTGGTGTACAAGTGGTGGGTGACGTGATTAGTTTCCTGAACATTCACCATAAACTTTTTCAGTAGTATGGAGTAAAGTTAATGATGAATGTTCTTATCATTAAGAGCCACTGGATGGATTTCATGTTGAAGCTAAGCTATCAAAAAGTGGTACTGTACAAGTACATTTCCCCCCAAATTTTAACAGTGGCCAATTCTAACTCTGTACCTTAAAATCTTACAAAGGGTTATTTGTCCAGTGTCATAGAATAACCATACGGTTCCATTAGGAACATGTCTGTAATAGAGATGTGTGAGTGTGAAGGTCCAAAGAAACCACAACCTTTTATAAATCTGGCAATTGTTATTTATATTGTGACAAAAATTAATTATCAATAGAATCAATAGAAATCACTTGGAATAAAATCGTTTTAAATTAACTTCCATTGAAAGAAGTTTTAGATAACAGTGGCAATGTTACAATTACCTTCTAACTAAAAGTGTTAAATATGTATTTTTGAAGGCACCACAATACTGAAAAATAAAGTCTCCTGAATTTCTTTAAATCATAGAAGTTTGGTGTATTTTTTGGGTATTTAGTTGTAATATCTGGCCAATGTTAAATATGGGTTGACTTTGCAGTGCACTTAATAGTGTTTTCTTTGTTTCAAGTGTTAAAACTAAATAAAAGTCCTATGTAAACCAGCTTTTTGTTATGTACTGTTAAATAGTTAATGAGGTGGTTAAGACTCTTCAGGTATTAAAGTGTGTGGGGTTAGATAACCCTTCTGGACAATTAAGAAAAAATGTGCGCAACACAATATTTTTTTTTAAATACTGATAAGCAGACAAACCTGGTACCTTAAGGCAAAAATGAAACTGTATCTGCCCTCCTTCTTGTCTCCAACCTGGCTCTGTGTTCAAATAGCCAGAACACAGGGACCCCTTTCGGACACTAAGTGTTGTGAAGCTCTGATCTGTGCCATGACAGGGCACTCAAACAATATTAGTCTGTTGGACATGCCGGCCAAGCTGCCACTTTCAATTTGCCCATGACCTCTTGGCCAAAAAAAAAAAGAAATACGGGGGGAGAAGTGGCAGAATGCAGGAGTGCGGGCTGGTATTATTGGTCTGACAGCTTCACTCATCTGAAAGTAATGCAAAATGCAATTCATATTTATACTCCGTGACCTTGGAGGAACTGTTGTACCTACGGGCTGGCCGGTGAGGTGAAGGGCAGCAGAAAGCAGATCATTCCACAGACGGAATTTGTCAGAAATGCAGTGTTCTTCATCATTAAGGTTTTACAATGCATAAGTCATGGTTTAGTGGTGGGAGGACAGCTTACTGATGGGCTGAGCAGCCAGCAATTAGGTCAAAGCTGTCACTGCTGAGGCAAAACAAGAGGCTTGACAAACTGTCCCATGAACGGCAAGTGCAATGGGAATTTCATCTGCTTTGTGGGATCTAGCAGCAAGAAGAGGGGAATTACTCAACAAGTGTGACCATAGTAATGTTTGTAATATAAATTATGTCACTCTACAGTTGTTTTTACTATATTCATATTTAATTTTAAACAGAAATGCAGTGTGCTGTAAACTGCTGAAACTTTTCCAAAGTCTGGGTAATTTCAAGAGGCTTTTAAGTTCTATAAAATAAAGTGCTGTGTTTGTTTTTCAATGGAACAAAAAAGTCTGTAGGTTCACCACAAGATCATATTTACTGTAAGTCAATAGTTTATCTGTGTATGAAATTATTTGTACTGTTTTTGTTTGATTGCTTGTATTCAACAAAAGGGAAGGAAAACTCTGCTGAACAGATCTGTATGGTACTGTGCAAAGGTAGAATGAAAATAGATTAAGAAGTCACTTATCTAAGCAGAAAGTATTTATTTGGTAAGATAAACACTAAGAATAAGACAGACAGTCACAACAGAAACCCAAAAAATGTGGTCTCTCAAATGTCTTCTTCTGTTGGATTAAATATATATATATATATATATATATATATATATATATATATATATATATATATATATATATATATATATATATATATATATATATATATATATATATTATTGATGGATGCTTCTAGATAACTCAAAAGCAAGCAATTCTAGTTAATTCACACTGTATTAAGGCTAGATTCTGATTATTATTTTGATGCAATTTAACATGTTGTGTTAGGGTACTAACATTTTAAACACCTGTTAACATGTCTGACACTGAAGGCAGCTAAGATAGCTAAGGCTCAATCCTCTGACCATACTGATTTTGTGTTCATGTGTCCATAAGTAGATTCCCTCAACGATGTAAGCAAAGCAGACCAATAGCTTCATAGGTCAAAAAGAACCCTGTCTGGGTTGTCTGACTAACTGCAAAGAAATATCTAAAGTCACAGCAAACATCCCATATTGAGATGCAGTAAGACTGCATTTTATGCTATGCTGTGTTATTCATTTATACATTTTATCAACCATTATAAATTATTAAGAGGTGGTCAGCATCTATTTGAGAGTGATGCCTTGTGTAGCAACACCTTTAAAGAGTGCTTGAGTAAATCATCATTTAAGCCACAGAATAAGACTAAAGCATAGCCTGTTTTAAATTAATGTTACGTATATACATTACTCTCCTCTGAGAAACTTGGAGCATCAGAATAAACCTCAAAAACACAGTAAGTGAGTGGTAAAGACTTTTTTTTAGATTTAATCCACAGTCCTTGTCCCCTGCCTGCCCTTATAATCCCCTGGCATGTGCTAGTGACATCACATGGCTACTGGCTCCAAGTTCCCGTCCCCCTGCAACTGTCATTTACTCAGTGGACAAATGAAAAATGACTGGGAGACTCGCTGGCTCCCACCAATGACCTTGGGCATTATTAGAATGACCTCTCTTTGGCTTGACCAAAAACCTTTTTGATATCATTGCTGCAAGTACACACTAGGAATGATGGTGTGTGCCAGTGGTGGTGTGTGTGTATGGGGGGGGGATTACACAAGGGAAGGGAAGAGACGCAGACCGAGCGGCCAGTGCTATGTAAACGTATCTCTACCTCCCATTGCCACCGCATAAATACTTAATCAGGGGACACAACCTGAACTGTTTGTGCTGGCTTGCGTCCTGACCCTCTTTAACAACAACGAGGGCAATATTTTGGTTTTACACTGTGACAAGTTTAAAGGAAATGGTATCCCGTTACCGTCGAATTGGGAATTGTGTCACGGTCAGTGATGTGATAGTATCTGTGTAGTGGGGAGAAAGGAGCAGTCAGGTGTGCCGATGGGAGGCTCACCTTAGCGTGATTCCGTGGCCCGCTTTGAGCAGGGGAGAAAATGGGAGAAATGAAGCAACGTGCCGGAGCTTTCTGTGAGCTGCAGGACCCAGAGAAATGGATGGACAGTCATCACCAGTGGGCGGGAGACCTGCCCACACAACGGCGCAGCCACAGCTGGGTCTTTACTTTGGAATACAGATGCCGTAAAACACAGAGGAGAGAGAGAGAGAGAGAGAGAGAGAGAGAGAGAGAGAGAGAGAGAGAGAGAGAGAGAGAGAGAATCCTCTTATTGCCATTTCCTCTAAACCATAAAAATATTTACAATCTAAAATAAGAGCGAATATACAACCTAGTACAACACACTGTCGCTGATTATTTAGAATATTCTTAAAAAATAAAAATGCACGAAAAGATAAGGGACCATTTTTGGTGTACATAAATAACCTCTAGAAATCTCTAAAACCTTTAAAATATTTGTAGAATTATGTAGAATAATGTTGTGTATTAAAACATTCCAGAAAGAACAGTGAAACGTCTTAAACATATCCTATGCCACTGTAGCTTAGGAATTACTCAGACAGTTTGCATTGCTTTGCATGTATACTTAAGGGGGGAATAAATGTCATGGAACAAAAACAATGTTCTTCTTCACACTCACAATTATTTTGGTTCACACTTAGTAAACCAGCATTGGCTCCGTTGTTGCATCCCTCACGCCTTTCTGGTATGAGTGCAGTCATGCAGCAATGTAATGATTACCATCATTTGATTGATACAATACGTCTAATTGTGTATTATCAAATGCTGCCATCCTGAGAGAAAGAGGGAAAGAAGGAAGAGTGTGGGTGAGAGAGAGAAAGAGAGAGAAAGGGGCTTAGGCAGAATATCTTCTCATTCTGAAATCAGTGGGTGGAAGCTAGCAGGGGGTCCAACAGTAATGATGACATTGTTTCTTCTTTTAAGTGTCTGGGATATATTTCACTCAGTGGAGTGCGATGACTGCGTCTTTCCAGGATTTGCAGGGCGGAGTTAAAACTCTCCAAATCTCCACAGGACGGGGGCATGCTATGTCAAGAGGAAGAAAACCATAAAATTGAATCACAGTCTTGCGTAGCCGAGCAAGCATGCACACACTGTATCCCATGTAAAATATAGCGTATCAGGATAAAGAGGGAGAGCATGGAGACACATGTGGAAGACAGCTGGAAACAAGCGTACGATCCTGCCTGACTTGTGTAAAAGAATGGTAGAGTGTCCACATAAGGGAGGGTGGGGGTGAGAGAGGAAACAGAGAGAGAAAGAGAGAGAGAGAAACAAGTAGAGCAGACATGGAAGGTTGTCCATCGCACCCTCTTCTGTCATTTGGAAATAAATCTGATGCCCTTTGGACTTTAACTCCGTACAAAAAGGGCATTTTATTATAGGTTATAACGGGAGACAGGAGCGCAGGGAAAATGACAAGTGGAATGGGAGCGCACTGGATGTTTAGGAGGGAGACCAGAGAGGACCAGAGATTACTTCACATGATAGCTATAAGCGAGGGATCCTTTGATGCAATCAGCTCTCTAAGTCCAAGGGGCTTTCCATCATCACAGGCTGAGAGAGGCTGCATCTCCGATCTATCGCATTCAAGGGCTCAATTGTAGACCCCCGGACCCCCTCATCCTTCTATTGATCAGAATTGAGATATCCCCATCGCATATTTTATGTCTCATACACACCACTTTTCAGAAGTTGAGATACCCAGAAATTACAAAGCAGAATATGGGCCTCCACTGGTGGCCGGACGTCTTCATGCAAAAATATTTATATTTTATTTTCCGTTACCCTGACGATTCAGGAGTCAGTGTGGGTTTTTGGTTTATTTCAAATATGAACGTGTTAAAGATAACAATTAGTCAATAGAGTGCAATTGTTTGTCAATGGCTGCATTTTCCATGCAAAATTAAGAACAGGTTGCAGAGATTAGTGTGAAAGTATGCTAACACAAACTTACACGCATACCCATAAGCACTACTGGTAAATTATATGGTTCCTGTCCACAGCCTACACGTGTTTCCTAAATAAATAACAGCTTGCAGAGATGTAGGTTACCTTGGTTTCACAGTGTGAATTAAAAGCACTATAGGGTAGGGATGGTGGGATGGTCCCAGTTGGAAACATCTGCCTGTCTCAGTGTAACAGGCTGTGAAATAAGTACATCAATATATCAATGAGCTCTAAAAGGTGCACATAGCATTTAAAAAGGGCATGTTAAAGAGTACAAAAGACAATTCACATAAGACTTTTATCACAACTGAAATTAAGCTCAGGAGTAAATACACCAAAACGGACTGAAGAAGCCTTCATAGCAGCCGATGCTGTCGGAATGAATCTTTTGAAATGTTTATGCAGATTTAGATTTCTTAAAATCATCATTTGATCATTTGATTGCTTTGAAAGTAAAACCGTTATTTTTATATTGACACGAATGTGCATTTTAGATATATCTCATATATGTTTTATATTCAGTGGGCGACAGAAGAAGGCTGTGCTGGGTGGACATATACTGAGGGAGTGTGAGGGTAGGATGTGGTTTTGGGTAGATGGTGAAGGCGTCGTTGGTGCGCGTTTAAAGGGCAGGGTGATCAGAGGGCAGCGTGGCTGTTTTCCCACCTCTTTATCCCTCCGTCCTCCCGTCATGATTCCCAATTTGTCCTTTATTGAACCTTTGTCTTCGCCGCATCTGCTCGCAGTTAATTAAAAGCTGAAGGGGTCAGCTCCATGACTCTGTGCGCGCGCAGTGCTGCCCTCTCTCCAGCGGCTCTCCTATTAACACACCGCACAGGTGTGGCGCAAGGGCTGGACAACAGCTGCTCGGGGACACGGCCAGCACCTTTAAGTACAGAGAAGGAGCTCCAGCTCACTTCATCAGGCGCACAAGCACACACATGGGCGCGCGTGCACATATGCACCCACACACCATCAATTAAAATATAGGAAATATCAAAAGACCTAAAATTGTTATTATTATTATTATTATTATTATTATTATTATTATTATTATTATTATTATTATTATTATTATTGTAGTTGTTGTTGTTGTTGTTGTTTTCCAATGTATTTTATAAGATAAATGTGCTTTAAATCACTTTTAACTGCATGTTTGTGTTTTATGATTTATTTATATATTTATATATTTCATATATCATGTGGCTAAAAAAAGTGTGTGCCTGCTTGTGTGTTTGTTTTTGTTAAAATTGCATAATGGCAAACTGATAGACTGGTTGTTCTATTGGGTAATAAACATTACGATACGCATTATCCTTTGACATAAAATGTCTACAATGTTTTGCTTTATTTAAATATTTGTTTATTTCGTAACGTCGCTGTACCTTGGAACTTGGTACTTATCTGCAGTTTTTAGATTTTTCCATCTTCTAAATACTTCAGATTTTCTGTACATTGTCTAAATAATTCACGACGAATTAACCTATAGAAATTATTATTTATTAACTCTTACGTTAACGTTCATTCAAAATATAAAATATTTTTGCCGTCTTTTTTAAGTCATAAATTTAGAGGTATTAGTTTTTCTTTGGACAGCGACGATAGTATGTTTTGGCGCAGTGTGGTTATAGACCGGAATAATATTATCATTCTAAAATTATGCAGTAAAAGAAAACTTTTAAAATAACAAAACAACAATAATAATGCTAAAAAACTCCACTGCGATCTGATGAGTAGAAGAATATTGTTGATGGCGCCTTCTTAACGGTGCTGATACAACACTTATGTGTGCTTATTACATAAAGTAAAATAGCTTTTCTCCCTACCGCTAAGTATTCAAAAATAAATATATAATAATATATTTAATATATAACTATAGACTAGAAATAGAATAAATGGTAAATAAATATAAATAATAAATATAAAATGATTTTAATAAACAATTGAAATACATAGGACATATTTTCATTTTTTTATCCTGTTCTATTATACTATCTATTCTATTAGTGGCTTTATTATATTTTATAATCATAATCATAGTTACATATCTGACATCTAACTTAAACAGATAAGACAATAACAGTAACTGTTGACGAGTTTTTAAAGACTAAATTTCAGCAATAAAGCACAATATATTAATATACACACAAAGAAATACGTAGATATATTTCCTGGTGTGTTTTTATAGATCTATATTCGATTTTGATATCTACACTGGCCATGGGTTCAGATTAAATCGAGTCTACTTTTTCTCTTTTCTTTGCTTTCGTTTTAAATTTTAAATAAATGTTGTCTTGTACTCTTTGTCCGTTGCAGTGACACCAAGAAGTCGGACCTGCGTCTCTCCGCGGTTGAAGTGACACTGACTGAGGGGCTTTTTCTTCTTTTAGTACAACTTGACAACCATGACTAAGTAAGGCCAGGCTCACGTGAACTTTCGCCTATTGGATTTAAATGCTCATGTTTCTAAATCCCATTGACATTGCAAAATTGAGATATCTGAAAGGCTAATGTTTGACAGCATGAAATGCGCGATAGAGACGTGGTCATAATTTCCCATAACATCCTTAGAAGTTCTGAGCAGCGCTCTGCCAGGCCGTGTTACCGTGTGTAGCTAACGTGTTCATCATCACTGCCAGTCATTTCCCCAGTCAATATTACATTTTAATTACAATATATAATTCGATCGTTCTTTTATTGGTTGTTGAAGATTGCCTCTTCAGACCACTTTCCTTTCATTAACTGTTTATTGACCACATTGTATTGCCTCATTGTCATTTGGCCGTTTGTAGGACACAGCATTTAAACCTTATTTAATGCTGATCATTACATCAGATGCACGCTGTGCGTGCGTGTGCTTTGTGTGTGTGAGAGAGAGATTGTGGTTATGGGAGGGGGGGGGGATTAAAGTAATGGTGTATGACTGCTATGCCAAAAAAAAAGATAATAATTGAATCATCCTTCCAATTCTGCTTGATAGAGCAGTCAGAAATGGGCTTGGATGACAGAAGCTGCTTTGAAATCAGTGATGGAGGGTATTGTCCAAATTTGACCCTCTATTAACACCGCTTCCCAGCATCTGGATCATGTCGCCTGCTCCCACCGCCACCGAGCAGAGGAGGCGACAGCACAACACCACCCATCAAACCTCCAATCCTCCCACCCACCGCCACCACCACCAGCCCCAACACACACACACACAGTCCCCTCCTTACACTTTTTCTCCTTTCTCGACCCGTTATGCCCTGGCACCAAAGACAGCTAGCGCCCTTGTCGCTTCTCTATGGTTTGAACCCTAACCGCTTCCAGAAAGCGTTGTAGCAGTGATAATGGTGAGATGAGGGCGCCGAGGATCACTCTGAGCGCCCTCTTCACACACACACACACACCTTCTCATGGCTGTTACAGTGCGTCTACATTAATGCTCTTGTTCTTACAGTACAACTCCATTCACTGTGATCCCTCTATCCAGCACCACGTCCCTGGAAATATTTTTTATTTACTCCCTGGTGAAAATTGGATTGTTTTAAATAAAGTTTCACCATACAAAAAAGAGAGATTGATGAAAAAAAAACAACCTATTTTTTCTTTTCATCCACAGGCACCAAACAAATAATCCACCCATCTTTTAATTGGAGATGAAAGCCCGGTAAAGAGAAAGAGGGGGAGGGAGGGGAAAAAAGAGAAGGATGACCTTCTGGGTGACAGACATAGGTTGGAGGGTGGCATTTTATTGTGAGCTTCTTGGTGAAAAGGAAGAAAAGGAGAGGACCAGTCAATTTAACGCGGGGACCAAGAGAGCAAGAGTGTTGCTAAGAGACGGGGGGATGCTGCACAACTTCCATCAGACGCTGGGCTCTGACCTTATGCAAATGCGGCTCTCCCAAATCTTTTGTGGCCGAGGCAGCAAATTCCACTCGCTGTGTCACCAATACCTGGCATCGAGCCTCGCCTTTCAGGCCTTTCTCCCCGCAGAGAAAGGAGTCGGGCGCTGGGGAAAGAGAAGAAGATGAGCTTTTGCTGAGGGACGTTCAGAAAAAATGTGTTCTTGGGTGTTTTTTTTTTTGGAGGGGCACACGTGATATTTTTTTGTTAAATAATAGAACGTGTGTATGTGTGAAATTCATGACACTTAACGAGTTCCACATTAGGCTTATGGAGCGTTCACCGTCAACGCATGCCTGCAAAATGTCAGCTAGCCCCGCAGCTCCAGTGAGCGACATGTCCTATGCTAAAAGCACCCTCCCTCCCATTACATTCTCAAATTGCATCTCTTCAAACCCTCTAAAAGCTCTATGAAGGCACATTAATGTACCCAAGCAAGCAGACGTGTGCCAGGCTTAGGCAGACATGCAATAATTTGAGGCATGTTATTAGATCATATCAGAGCAGGAAAAATGGGGGAGGGTGGTGGTGGGGAGTATGCAGAGTATTCATACACTTAATTACCCGTATGCAGACCTTACAGCTTAGAACCCATTGCATAGTCAGTTCTGAATTATATAAAAGCGTAATGCGCTTAAACCGCGTTATGGTTATCGTTATAGTTGGCCATAACGCAGCTGCAGCAGAAGCTAATAAGCATGAAAACTGTAGCAAGACCATGCGCTTCCTTTAAAACAACCTCTCCACACTTGTTTCGATGAGGGATATAAAATTTCGACAATAAAGTGTTTGATCGTTTATTAATGTTTTAATCATAAATAAGATACCAAAATAGCACAAATTAATTGTATATATTCCTGTGCTTTTTATAAAGCGTGAACTTAGTTTAAAACTACTAATAAAATTACTACTAACAGTAAAGGATTCATATGTTATGTTTTAATCCAAAGTAACAGTTTGATTAACTTCAGATTGGGTGCTTATCTTTTTTTGTCAACTCCAGCTGTATGAATGTGTGCAGTTCCATCGGCAATTTGTTTATTTTGTTTATTTTATTTCACTGACTGATTCGATTGGTCTTGGATGTTAACTGTAAACAACAATAACAGGACTTATTTATAAATGTCTTCAATATTTACTTAAATAGTAAAAAGTTCTAAAACATAGGTCAGCTTCATTATGTGTTTCTAAAAACTAGAAATTAGTTCCTAACTTTGTTCTTACAATGCTGAACAAATCCCAAATCCCAAAACTTTACGAAAACTGTGTAAGCAGGTTTTTTGATTAGATTTTCCCTTTAGAATGGTTACAAAATAAATATAGCAAATGGCATTCTGTGTATCTGCAAGGCAGCCTTTGTTCCTATTTTGTGTATTTTTTTCTTATTAATATATAAATGTTTCTTATATATACACTTAATATATATTTTTGCACATATGTTTACATTTCTATCTACATATACACTGCCTTTGTATTTATCTTTATATTGTATTTTTTTTTCTTTCTGTATCTCCCTTCTCTGAGGGTAGTTTGAAAAATTGGAAGAAAAAAAGTAAAAGAATGGGTACAAAATAACGCCCAACATTCTCTGTGTTTTTGGTAAAAATAAATGTTTATTTTTCAAAATAAACTAAAGGTTTTGCATAGTATTGTAATAATTTATAGTGTGTTTCCAAAAATATATAAATTGCAAAAAAAAAAAAATACAATAAAGAGTCTCCTTACACTTTCCATATTTCTAAATGCATTATGTTTCCAACAGTGGGGAATTCACAGAGTGCTTGTAGTCCAACATTTGTGGTGGTTAGTTGATGGATGGGCTTGAAGATGAAGGAACACTAATGTATTCCTGTTAGGAAAACTCACATTTGATTGGAAAAACCTGGACAGTTAATAAGCACCACACAAGTGTTATCACATTGCACATACAGGTGCTGAAACTACTTGCCTCAGACAGAAACATCCTGCACTGTGTTTCCCCCCAGGCCAACAAGTTTTTCTCTCACACACTCACATGCACACACATTCTACACTGGAATACAGGTTCATCGCCTTATTTCTGACATGTATCCACACACACAGCACAAACAAGCTACACCCCTCCCAACTGCAAAGACCTTCTGCCTGGCCAGCAAAGCCCCAGAGACCACTGCAGGCAGCTCATCACACAGGACATGGCCGTGAAAGCTCTCAGCTGAAATGCAAGGAAACAGACTAAGACTGTTTGTTTGCCTGCTAAAAAATGAAATGTTAATGATAAAGATGCATTTCATTTTGACCATTTTGGTCCCCAGAGAGAGATGGAAATAGTAATGATGTTGTGGGGGAGGCAGGTGAAATATATGCAGAAAGTATGTTAAAACCAGTAAAGAAAAAAATGAATTTTACAATAAAACATGAGACAAATCAGCTCCCCATGATATGGGCACTTTAATTTTATGCCATATTTTTTTGTTATTGTCTTTTGTTTTTAATGTTGACACAGGTTAAATCTGGCAGTTGTTATTTATATCCAAAAAATGTTGCAAAGGTTAAAGATGAATAAACCAATAGAATGTTACACAATAAACTGCAGTGAAATATTTTTACATTAACTTCTACAATTAAATAATAATACAATAGTAGAAATAATAGTAAATTAGTGCTTTTTTGTTTTAAAACTGGACTATTTGTTCACAGCACATATATGGAAAGTCATCTGCAAAAAATGTATTTTTAATTTAGTTATTTTTTAAAAAATATTTAATTTAGTTATTTTTAACTATATGACATCTGTAAACCAGGATATTTTAATACATTCTCTAAAAATCAGTATATTCAGGCTCTCCCTGTATATCCACAGTTCCCCCATTAAGAACAGAAGCTATAATTCAACTTGGGCTGCTTTCTTTTTTGTGTGTTTAGTGAGAACAGCCATTCAGAACAGAGCTTATTTACATTAATCAGTCTTAAAGGTACAGTACAACAACAAAAGCAAGTTTATTTTCAAGTATAAAAAAAAATCCAACAAAATAAAAAAGCAAAAAAAGCAAAAAATAAATGTTTAATGTTTAAAATAAAAAAACAGTTTGCACAGTATTGTAATATTTTATAATGTGTTTCCAAAAATATATAAATTGCAAAAAAAAAAAAAAACATTTACAGTGAAGAGTCTACTTTAAACCTTCCAAAATTGTAAATGCATTGTGTTTCCAACAGAAGGGAATTCCCAGAGTTCTTGCAGTCCAATATTTATAATGGTCAGTTGATGGATGGGCTTGAAGATGAAGGAACACTAATGTATTCCTGTTATAAAAATATCACATTTGTTTTGAAAAAAACTGGACAGTTGAACAGCACACCACACACATGTTAGCACACTGCACATTTAGGTGCTGTATTGTGAGAACAGCCATTCAGAGCAGAACTTATATTTGCATTTATCAGTCTTAAAGGTACAGTACTGCAAACAAAATCTTAACAGTTTAATGTTCAGGAATCATGAAAGAAAAGCATTTAGAAAAATAAATACAAATAAAATGAACTATGATGAATTATGGTTTGGGTATTTAAACAAAAATGTAGAACTCAAAGTAGAACTCAAATTAATCAAATGCATGAAAAAGGTAGGGTATGTTCCCTTTAATGCAAATAACAATTTCTCATTATTAAAAAGTAAAAATATTGTTTTGTATATTGTGTAAGATTATTATACTGATTTCTAGACACTTACATTTAATTAAACATTTAAAAATCTCTCTAATAATAGTAAAACTGTATTTTACTGAGATTGCCTGGGCTTTTTACCTCTAAAGATACCATCTTTTGCAGTGTGTTAGAAGGTAGGAGCACTAGAATGTTAAATAGTGAAAGACAAAGGGTGTGTGAGGGTTATAACCTTATGAGGGGGCTGTATCGGGTTGTATCAGGTTATCTGAAGTGCTCACTGATAATGCCTTTCACACATGCCTTGTTTGATCCCTTTCACTGGCTGAGAGAGTGACTTAATCAATACTAGAAGTGGATCAGTGCTATGGGGTTACTGTATGGGCAGCTTGCCGGCAGCTAACCCACATTCAGCAGCCAGCTAATTGAGCTTTGTCATTTCACCGGGTCAACCTGAAAATAGCACATCCATTCATCAACCTTTATCTGTGGCAGAGACCTGTCTTCATACAGCTGTTCTCACTGCATCTGCCACACTCTGCGCTCATATTCCATCACTTGCATCACCTTAACCTGAACCCCTAACACTAACACATTAAAGGAGAAGTCCACTCCAAAGTTGCACTAGAAGCGGCCCATGTTAAAAATAAAACGTTTTAAATGTACAAATGCACACATAATTAAAGCACACCACTCAAGCACATTACAAGTACTTTATTACTTGTTTTTGACAGCATCTGGATTACTGACATCTAGCAATGTATTTCATTGTCTTTCTCTCTTATTCAGACACTTGTACTCTTCCAAACTGACACACTGGTTCTGTTAAAAAGAACCTATATATCTCTTTCCAGTCAATGACAAAATGTAATTATGCTAGATGATTCTAAAACAGTATTGTTTTTATTCTAACTCCCACAGAAATGAAAACCAGTATAATTCATTTGTAAAGGCAAAAGGAGATCAAACACATATTGGCGAATCAAGCATGGATTGACAGATCAAATGTAATTCTCTCAGTACATTGAAAAGATCTATTATAATGTCCATTGTAATATTGTAAAGTGTATATTTCCATCATATAAATCACAGTTTGCCACATGATGACAATAATACATACTGTATACATTAGTTTTGCATGACAAATGTTTTTAATATGTCTATCATCTGCCTTGATGTTCCTGGCTTTCGATAATCTAGTCTGAAGAGTAAGCAGAAAATTAGATCTTTATTCACTCTTAGAAACTCTTATTGAGATTGACCAGTCAAGATAATATGATAAGAGCATGAACAAAAATGTGAGTGAGAAGATGTGTAAGAAAGAAAATACATACAGTAAAAATAGAGAGAGGGAGAGAAAAAAAGAGAAAGAGAGGGAGAGAGAGAGAGAGAGATTACCACAGCCCCTGGGTGATGGTCTCAGAGACTGATACACCATTGACGTTCAAAGCCAACCTTGTCAATAGTGCTCACAGTAGGCAAGGGACTATAATAGCACTTCCCACATTCTGCATTGATATCATATAATCCAGTGTGTCCGCTTGCACTATCATATTTATTTAACCTGCTGAGGAGCACGAGCGGTCGGGGACAGTGTCCCTGCTGCTAAGGAGCACACACATTACACACTGCTCCTGTCTATTCCTATTGATTACTGCCGGCCCACCGCTCCACCGACCATAATTTAACACAGCAGGCTCTGGACTAAATACTGAACATTCCATCTACACTTCAAGAGACACAGAAACAATTGACAAGAAAGAGAAAGTGCAGCACCTTTCTTAATGGAATCTGAAAGGGGGCTGCTCCCCCCTTTCCTGCTTCATGCTTTATTTCCCGCTCGGGCTCAGCTAGTGCTGCCATGCCCATATAATGCTGACTGGGGAGAGATTTAGAGGGGCTTTCCCCTCAGCTGTGAAACAGATATACTTCAGCCCGACTATGTAAAGCTGTGTCGTTCAAAACAAAGAACATATGCATATTATTATTATATATGCATATTTTTTATTATTTAGACCCATTTAGACTATTTAAAAGGAAACAAAAATGAACCTTAACATTAACATAGAATAATTTTAATTTCAGACTTTTATTACATCCTACAAATTACTATCCAGTAAATATATGCAAAGCAATGCAAACGGGCTGAGCTGTCTCTATGTTTTATCAATAAAGGAAAAAAATGCTTGAACCTAAGTTTGAACCTAAAGTGAAGGTTATTCACACTCAAATTTCCCTGATAAAAATGGTTCAATAATGTTGAAACAATGTAAAAATCTCAATTCTTTAGGAAAATGCATAAAGAACACATCTTGTTTACCTACCAACTTATCTACCTGTCTGTCTGTCTGTCTGTCTGTCAGTAATTAGATACCAGTGCAGATCACATTAACATTGCATTTAAAAGCATGGGTTAATTTTCTGCACATCTAACATAACCTAAAAGATATATTAGACAACGTTTCCAATTTAATGTGTTTATGATATTTTGAGTTTCACTTAAACTAGTGTGTCTGGTAAAACTATGCAACATAAACAATTGCACAATATGAATGTCAAGAATGATGTTTTTTAAAGAAAAGATAAAATGCCATATCTTCCTTCATTAATGGATAATGAAACACTCTGTGCAGGAGTTGAAAAGTAGAGCCATTGTTATGGTCCCTTGTTTCGCTGTTCAAACACTCTAACCTTAACCTACAGAATAATCACTTTTTATTGTTTATCTTATCGTTCCTGGCAAACTGACTGACTGATACGGCACAAACCAGAGAGCAGAAATTCTATAAAGGTGCACTTAGGGGCAGGCACCTTTTGATTCCCAGCTCTACTCCAGACGCCAGCATTTCGTAGATCATTCACAGACTCTGTATAGGTGAGATTAAATACAACACAAGAGAGTTGCAGATTTGCCACTTAAATTCAGTTAGTGCATATCAATGCTGGGGCAAAGAGAGCCTGGGTCATGTTTGACGGTTGGCGGCAGCTGTTTGCTTTTCTCTATCGCCAGTGAGAGTAATGTGTTGGCAAGACAGAAAGGGTTTCAGTCAGAAAACAAGACCAAGGGCATAGAGGATAACCTCTGACATAGCCGGTTCAGGAGAGGGAAAGGCTTGACATGACAAAGTGCTCAGAATTGTACAGTGCTTTTGAAATGGAAAGCATCAGGGGAATGCTGTGATTACATTCAATATATACTGAAATGTGCTCAATAGAAGAAAATATTTATTTTATCTGGGGCAGTAAGTGCATGGTGTTCATGCATTGTATACTAGATTTATGCATTTAAACCAGGAAGTGTACTTTAATATACATATACATATTGCCTATACTGTGCATCCAGTGACATGCCACATTGCCCAGGGAGGAAACCTGGCATCCTGATAGGCTTTAAAATATCTACGATGATGACTTAAGACATAGGCGGCTTCCATTAATCCTCCTTTTTTAATTAGCTGAAGGAAAGATCACACAAAAGGTTGCCAAATCTTTTCAGGGGTCCTCTGTGTGGCTCCTACAAATTCAGGCAACGATCAAACTTGCATGTTTGAAATGAAACGATTTTGATGTCAGGCTAGCCCAGCTATGTGCTTTTATAAGCTGAAATGAGCATTGGTGGAGATTAATATGCATTAATTAAATTGACTGTTTGCTTTAATGAGGAGTAAAGGATTTGATGTTAATGCTGGTGATCTCATGGAGGCTTCAATCCACTTAATTAACTGTGTTTTTGCAACAAACTCAAATAATCAATGGGAAAGATATTTCATTACTACTTAGTTATTAGCACCAGCCTAAAAGCCACAAGTAATTAAAATAATATGTTTTTGAAAGGAGCGGTCCGGTAATTGAGGGAAATATAACAACTCGAGTCCCCTTACCCTCACTAAGTCATGCCTTCCAAAAACATCTCTGCATTATCTCTGTATAGATTACTCTGAAGACCTTACACTTGAAACTTTCTGTCTAACTTTCTGTCTACTTTCGAAATACATAGGGATCATCTGTGTTGTTTAAGGCCTTTAGAGATGGAACTATCACACAGTGAATAAGCCAGGGTATGTAGATGATTCAGAGAAAGTGGAGGGGGAGTGGAGCAACATCTAACAATTTTTAAGTGCTTGGAAAGATTCAGGCATAAAAACCTTCCTTTACAGCTTCTTCTGCAAATCGTGGCAGCAGCTTAACATATACTCATAGGGTAAATTTTTGTTTATTATGTGTCCTTTCATTTGTGTGTATAATTTGTAGAATTTATATGATTAAGCAAGAAAATAAGCAACTCAGAATGAGAAGTAGCAAGGCTTAATCTTAGGGCCCTCACACAGCTAAAATATCCAAAAATCAAAATATAGACACTATTCCATACCTCTCCTATAAATTAATAATGGTAATCCATCAAGAACGCATCACTAAGTATATTTAATATGTTTTATTGGGTTGAATAGAACTACAATATCTACTGTAAATGAATTGACACATTTGATCACTTTTCACATTTTAATATTTACGTATTTAGGTTGAAATAGTTTCTCTTTAATATTCTCTGGATTTTTGGCCACTGTTACAATTAACCCAGCCTATTGTGTATGCTGCAATGTGTATACCCACTCTGTATTTATTATCTTTGAACACAACACAAAGTGTGGGTGCTCATATATTACAGAGATCTGCAGGTTGCTCAATAATATTAATCTTTCTCAATTTTGTGCTATTATTTAGTCAAATAAATAAAATAAATAAATAAATGTGTCACACTGTGCTCCACTTTCACCTAATGAGCAAATAAAATTGTCATCTCTACTGGCTGTTGTTAAAAAAAAAAAGCGTGCAAAAAAATCATCATGCATTGGCATTGTAGCATTAACGCAGAATGCTAGCCTTGCACAGCTACAAGCACCTCTGTGCCTGAAAACTGTGATTAATCAAGCCCCAGCGATGCCCCAGCTTTTATGTGTGAGTAAATGGTTATGATTATAGTAACCGTTTGGGGGAACTGGGTCGTTCTGAAGTACAACACTGCTGCAGTTTTTTTTTTTTTTTCATATGGCCCAACTGCCATAGAAAGCAACTGTGGTCTGAGACTAATTTAGTTTGAGGCGTGCAGGCAGCCCAGGTGAGCATAATTACAGAGATAAATGAGGCAGGTAAGTGACAGTGGCTTATGGCATGCTGCCATGGGACAGGGCATTGGGTGGGGAGTCCCTGGGTTCTTACGCGTCATGCTCTAAAACCACAAGCACTTCATTTTAGATAAGCAGGGAAGCTAATTATGCATCTTTGGACCACACCGCTAGCCTAGCCACCTCTGCTAACCTTCCACAGCACAACAGTGAGTGCAACCGTAGTTGACTAAAGTCGTACTCTAAAGACATACTGAGTCATACAAAGGGTACTGTTCTTTTAGGTGAAAGCTCTTTTGTAAATATTTCTATGCAAAAAATACAATATATTTAGATTTTCTGCAGTCATTAAAAAAAAACTTTTTTTTTTTTTTACACTGAACTGATCAGTAGAAACAAAGCAAATTTACATAATAATATAATACTTCTAGGGAAAATATATAATTTTTTACTTTTGGACCAAAATTTTGTTTTTTGTTATTGTTTGTTGTTTTGTTTTAACAGTGATGTTATTGCAGCTTTAAATAAATAAAAAAGGTCTGGGTAGGATCCCAGCATATACACATTCAAATAAATAAACAAGTATATTTGTGTTAAACTGCTTTAAACGTACTGGACTACTATTTTGAAAATGCTGACGCTCATAATAAATTGTAATGAGTTGTAAAAAGGAAGGCTGATTCCTTAATTGCTTAAATTTAGATTTCATATTGTCTCTAGAGAAACCTTTGTGACCACTTTCCTCCCTTCTATTATGCAAGTTGTAGCTGTTGAGTACATTTGTCACAACAATAAAGAATGACTTTTTCCAGACCTTTAGCCTACTTACAGTAAAACGAAAAGCGGAAAACAGGCAAATACGGAACGGAAAGTTTACTGTAAGTTTTTCTGCATAATGACATAGGTCGTTTTGTTTCACAAGCCGAGGACTAATTGGTGCACTAATTTGCGAGGGACTGTCCAAGTAAATCAACTTCTTCACTTCAAAAACACATCACACGTTTTCTTGCATGAGATCCCAGATCTAAATGTTAATGATGAAGGGGCTTTTTACACATTAAATTTTAGCTGACATTTAGCACAGATCTTTAGATGTGGCCTTCACTTGGGAAGGTGTAAAAGGTGTTTTTTCCCTCTTTTTCTCTCGCTCCCTTTTTTTTATACCAACATCCCATCCCCCAACGCTAGAAAAAAAATCACAAAAATAAAAAACTCATGCAATAATTTCTATGCTGAGAAGCCTGTTCATGTTCTGTTTATATTTATAGTACCAGTCATAAGTTTGGGCACACCTTCTCATTATTTTCTTATTCTTAATGTTTTTCTTTATTTCATGTATTTTCTACATGATAGATTAAAATATAGACAACCAAACAATTAAGGGACACATATGAAATGTAGTAAACTGTAAAAAAGTGTTTGTTCTTCACAATCCCCTGACTTAAACCCAACTGAGTGATTTGGGATGAGCTGGAGCCTCACAGTGTGAAGGAAAAGAAGCAACTATTGTTTAGCAACTCCAGGAACTCCTTCTAGAGTGTGCAAATCTATCATTAAAGCCAAAATTTTTATTATGAAGCAATAAATCTAAAGTATAAAACATATTTTGTTTTTTTTAACACTTTTTTAATACTTTATATGTTTCTATAGCTTCAATATTAAATTTACAATTTAAAACATCATGAAAAGAAAGAAACACATTGAATGAGAAAAGGTGTGTCCCAACTTTTGACTGGTAATGTATATTTACTGTATGTTTTATATATTTGTATCTGGGACTTTGGTTAGTAAACAAGTGAAAATAAGGGAACCATTTTATTCGCAATTTGTCTTCTTTAAAATGATGTATTTTTATTTTCTAAAAGACATTGTTTCTTTTGCCTCCTTTGACACTTTTTGGGGTCATACTGTATATCAGAGAATGCTTTAGGCCCAACGCTGAAGCTGCTGGATGAGAAATGATGCACCTGTGTGCTGTCTAAAGATAGGCCAGCAGAGGAGGGCTCGGGAGCAGACTCCAGAGGACCCATCCGTCTCAATCGAAGGCTGCAGCTGACACCTTACAAAGAGGTACAATTAATAAGGACATTATCCGCCGGTAGACAACAATGGGGGCCTGACGCACAGACACTAACCCCTGGAGGTCTGGAGAGTAAGGGGAGGGAGAGGCAGGGCCTGCAGGCCTTTAGAACAAGGCTCATTAGGAACAATTTCTCTCCAACATGAAATACTATCCCATAATAGAGACATCTTTTCAAACCATTATCAGCTCCTCTGTTTGGATTGGGTCATTTTCAAGGATCAATCTTGCGTATGTCAGGGCCTGTTGAAACATGTTTTTAAGGTTGGAGGGGGAAAAAAATCTTTAGATGAAAGCTCTCTCCTGCATTTTCTTTTCTTTTTTCCCTTCAGTCCATGTGATAAAATGTGTCCTTGAGTCATGTTTTTATTAGAGCATTATTAAGCAGAGAGATTGAAACTTAAGTGTGTGTGTGTGTGTAGACTAGCATTAATCATTGGATATTCTTCACAGCTACTATTTATTTTGGACAAATGATCACTGTCCAGGACAAGATAATAAAATATGCAGAGAAAAGACTTTGTGTCGGTTTGATTTTGTCATCTTTTCCACTTTTAATCAAACTTTTCACTTCGACCTATATTTGTTCTGACCGTTCTAATAAGAAGCATTCTTAATAGAATAGCATTTACAGAAAATGGAAAGTAAATGAGAGTGCTTTGATGACAGATGCTTTGGTGAAAGTGATGTATTTGTGCAGGACGTGAGCGGCCCATAGTTCAGAGGGCAAGGGACACCACCTCAGTGACATTTCCAGTGATCGTGGGGGAGTTGCTGCTGGTCGCTGGACTGGAGACGCATGGTGAATTGCACCGGTCAGAGGTCACGGCTAGGTTACGTTGACTGAGGAGGTCACTCAGCTGGAAAAGAAAAACAGAGAGGGGAAAAGATGACTACGTTCAGCCTGGTTGAACAAAGTTTACATGCAGATTGGAATAGAGTAAAAAATATGTATACTGTATAAAAATATATATATACTGTAAATTTAGTACCAGACAAATGTTTGGACACTTCTCATTCAGTGTTTTTCTTCATTTCTTTCGTTATTTATTTTGTTTATTGTAGAACAATCTTAACCCTCCTGTTATGCTATGGGTCAGATTGACCCGTTTTAAAGTTTGAAGCTCTAGAAAAAACAGTTAAAAGTATTTTTTCAGAATGAAACTTTTTTCTGCTTGCATTAATTAAGTGTAATCAACATATAATAGGAAAATAGTTCATCTCACATATTTGCAACCACCTCCTGCAAAAACTAAAACACAAAACAAAATTGCAAAGTTTCAATGTTATGTAAAACTATTGTGTATTATATGTTGGTCTTTTAAAAGTAATAAAGTAGTGAAACATAAAAAAGTAACATGCACATGTACATACATGAATATGTTTTTTTTTTGTTATGAAATTGAGTGAACTATCCTAATTGAACCATTACCTGTTAGAGGTAAAGAACACCATTGCACTAAATAGAAAAATAGATATAGGTAGTATAGACATATTCACACTGCTTGTTAGGATTTTTTTTTTTTGGTTTCACACATCTTTTGGATAATTAAACATGCACCAGGTCAAATTGATCCGTGAACACCATTTCTGTTCTTGACAAATGAACATAACAGGAGGGTTAAAGACATGAAAACAATTAAAAGTGTTCTCCACAATCCCCTGACCTAAAACCAACTAGTGGTGTTTTGGAATGAGCTGGAGCTTCAAAGCGTGAAGGGAAAGCATCAACTATTGTTCAGCACCTCCAGGAACTCCTTCAAGAAGAAGACAAAACTATTGCAGGTGACTCTCCCTCATGAAGACACTGAGATTAAAATACCAAGAGTGTCCAAATCTGTCTTCAAAGATAAATGTGGTACTAATATCTAAAGAATAACATAATCTTAGCTCATATTTATAGCTTTAATCTGTTAATATTAAATTTACGGTGTGAAAAATCCTAAAGAAAAAGAAAACACATTAAATGAGAAGAATTGTGTCCAAACGTTTGATTGGTGCTGTACATCCGTGTGAATAAACATGCATTCTTGTAGTCTTGCAGAGGTTTTAAAACTGGATGGACCAGTTGTGCACGGAGTAATCCAGTTTCCCTGCTAGGTGAGTTTCATTTTAATTCCCAGCCATATTATATATTATATAATATATAATATATTATTTAAGTGAAAATCTTGGAGAAACTTTTTTCACAGTGGCATGCTTAAAGTAAAGAGCTATGATCATGTGACCAATATCATCAACCACAAAAAATGTTGATATTAAATAAAGCCATTTAAGTTATAATTTATCATCCATTAGAAAACACATAAACAATAGCTTCTATAGTTTTATACAATGTAGTTACAGTTGTGATCAGCAGGATAAAACTTTTGGATAATTCTCTTAAAATTACTATCAGAGTAAATGTGCCAGAAATGCCACAGAGGACTACTTTGTTGCGGGTGACATCTGTCACTTTAAGCAAACAGATTTCACCATGGAAAATCAAGGCCCTTTTACAGTGGAGTAATTTTAATGAGGTGTGGAGGTATGTTTCAGATGAACCAAAGACTAATCTGTGCTTAAGTCGTTGCCACTTGTTTAGAAAGTCAAGAGTTCCTTTCCTATTATCTGTTATGTTTTCTGTTGAGTTCCACGGGGAAGGGATGAGCTTGGTTATGGATTAAAAGTGCGATCAATGGGAAGATAGGCGTCTGGTTCCCTAAGCTGCAGAAAATGAATTGGAAATGCAGTCAAACTCATATCGACCCACTGCTAAGGTTTGCTTTCATTGCCAAGAGTTGATAACCTCTCCCAATATTATGATAAGCAGCTAATCTCTTATTTTAAACACAACCTTCACCCCTCCATTCTCACTGGAGAAGTTCTGCTTTATTTGTCATAAATCTCACAAAATACTGTTGATTATGAAGTAAAAAAAAACGTGAATGCATAAATATTGTTGGTCTTTCTGAACAGTGAACATGTTTATTCAACCTTTTCTCTCAGGTAATTCTAACACCTGGTCTATCAGGTGATTTCTAAAGAGAAATGCTGGATAAGCTTAGGATCGATATGAACATGGGTGTGAAAATGACTGAACTTTGTTTCTGTATTTAAAAAAATATATTTTAGAAGATCAGATCAGAAGAATGATTACTGAAACACAATAATTTTTATCTAATTTTAATTTTCAATAAAAAAATACCCCTTTTTGCTTAGCCCTTAAAGTATTTGGCGCAAAATCCAGAAGATTTAGCTATATTCTAAAACAATACTGATAGCGCATTTTCTTTTATTGCTTTATTAAAACAGTCAACCCAATTTATAACAATATGACATGAAACTACCAACACCTATGCTAATTTGTCTTTGTACAGATAGCAGTTGTGGCTAAATACAGCATTTAAATTAGCATACCTTTAACAATGTATTAGGCATATGGAACATTTCTTACAACATAATTTTCCCCCCAATGTAACAATGGTATAGCTTTATAATAGGTTTGTGTGTTATTTGGATAGGATGGCAATAAAGTTCTTCTTGATTAAACAAGTCAGTAATATGTCCAGTTTCCCAACTTATGCTGAATGAATTGATAAATCAAGTTGTATTGCACCTGTTAAAAAAACAAAACAATCATAATAAATGCATAATAATATAAAACAACCTGTTGGAGCAGAAACAATGAAGTGTGATTAGTGGAACATATTTGGTACTCCATATGATTCTGAGACAAAATCAGAGTATGAGTCTAATTCATATCTCCTTAATTCGCCCACTATAACGCAGAATCACAATGATTCCCTTCAATAAATGCCACAAATTACAGTCTGAGAGAAAAGGCCAGGAAGGTGGATCCCATTCATTTCATGTTTAATTTACGGTATTGTTTGCTTGGTTTCAGCCCACATGCCTGCCTCTGCTCTTCATTATTGGGGCAGAACAGTGATTAACAGCAATTTACAGTATAATTATATGAAAAAAAGGGAAAACTGCTGTCATATTTTTCATAGAATAAAGCAGGAAAGGAAATATGGAGTAGTGAACTCAGGCGGAAAAGTGTACTGAATGCTGATACTTGCAGGAAGCTAACATTTTGTGAGAGCATATTGTGTCAAAAAGTATTAACTGAGTACGCGTGCAGTACCTTCTCTAAGTGCTGCATCGTTATTTTGGGGTAGATGGGTATAGACACCAATACACTAGGCACAAAACACCAGAGGTTCTGGATTAGAAGAAAATGCATAAAAAAACAATAACATATGATCAAATAAGTGTATGACATAATGATATGGTAAGTACAAAGAACAAAATATTTTATACAATAGAATTCATTTATATCTTAATTACTTTTCATGTGATTATAATGGAATTAAAAAAAGGTACATCGCAAGGACCAGTAAAATCAAGCAAGCGAGCAAAGCATCACTGTTCAGTACAAACCTTTGTGAAATTCAGTTAATTTACCTTTTTAATTAAGACTCAATATTATGTAAAAATATAAAAATATACTAAGAATGTTTGTTCTGCCAATAAAATATGCCATTATTTTTATATACTTGTGTGGCCCTTGTTTAAAAACTACTATTATTTATACATTAAATAAATGATTATAAATGAAAAACTATCCAAATGTGATGTATGTTTCTGAATCTGACCCTTGTTGACTGACCACATGCAAGCCCTCGATGTCAATATGGATTTAAAAAATGGCCAACTGCCATCTAGAAGAGAAGGAAGCAGATCTTTCTTTTAATCCTCTCAGTTACATATTAAGACATTTCAATTGATCCAATCTGCCCTACAGATCTTCAGTGTCTTGTTTGTGTTTGACCCAGTCCAGCCCACCAGAAATGATTTGGTATCTGTCACTGCCAATAACGCCATGGATATCATGAGGGGTGGCTGAATGACTGCAGGTACTGAAAGGAGCTCCTCCTCTTGCTGGCTCTTATCTTCAGCTCACTCTTTAAAATGGAAGGTCCTCTATGGAGGCTGGGTCAATATCCCGAGGGCTGGCACAGTGGAGACGACTATTGATCTCTCGCTATCTGTTTCAAACGCTCTACCTCCACTCACATGGTACATGCCACGATTCCTGCCCTCACTCCTATCAAAGGGCCCTTCTGCCCGACTACAAAGGTGGCCGTGGCTTTTCACTCAACATGGGGCGATCATGCACTTGTTTGGTGACACGACACTGTAACTGATCACACCAGGCCCTTTCTAACCTTGTGGCGAAATCGAGACGCAGATCGTCACCGAGCCCCCCCGTCGATCAGAAGAAGAGACGATAGTGTTGTGCGAGGCCTTTATCAGAACGGAGGGGGGAAAAAAACAAATCAGGTTAATTGGTGATCAACCAAGTGTCTCTGATTCTAATGAGGCCTCGGTTGCCCACGGCAGGGCCTAGTTCAGGATAAGGGACTTTTTTCTTTCTCACTCTCACTCCTTTGATCATGTTTGCTTTTTTCACTGCTGGGATTCTCATTGTTGTTTTTAATTACTTAGCCACCAAATGGCACAGATGAAAGATAGGTGACTGTAATTAATAACATTTACATACATTAGCATCACTAACAAGTCTCATTAGTAGCTTGTGGCTTTTGTTTTGACGAAAGTCTCATGTCAATCTCTCTTTTTATGAAAGCACAGACTATATGGAATGGTGCGAGAATAGAGGCCAGAAATTCTTGATATCTTCCATATTTTCTGGTAATCAAATTTCACTGTAATTAAATCAACTGCACATCCCAATGATTAAGGTCAACCTGTGGAAATATGCTGATTGCTTTATTACGCCATAATAAAACACGCCAACTCTATTCAATTAGTCAGTTCAGAAGAATACTTTGTGCTAGCGAGCATGCAGCTTCCAGTTAGCCTCAAAGGGCTGATCAAAGAGTCTTGCAGCTTGCCGTTTGGTTGCGTATAATGAGGGTCGGGACAATGCGCTTTATCTGGTGCAAGTACGCTGGAGAGTCTTAAATGGAGTCACCGTTGTAGTCTTTTGATAGTGGTCAGCATGGTAATGACAAGGGAAAATTTGCTCCCATTACAATCGATAGCCCCTCCGAACAAATGAAAGAAAAGAGAGCACTCTCTTTCAGGAAGACCTGTCACGCTGATAATGATGGAAAAGCCTACAGGTTTGGCCTCTGTGTTGCGCAAGTCAGGCTTGAAATGCTTGATTGCTGTCATGCCGCATCTCTACAAAACTACCAGGTACCCGCGATGGCAAATGGACCAGGTTCGGCGTAATGACACCGTGTATTCTGGTGGATGGCCCATCTGATAATGATGTGTTCCGGGGCCTCGTCTCCTGTCCGTTCTATTGGCTGACAATGGCATATCCACACAATTTTTTTTTCTGTCAGTTACACTTGTATTACAGGCTTGTATCTGGAATAGAATATATGTGCATTCCAATGTTTACACGAACACAAATGTGTAATAACATTTAGTCGGCGAAGGCTGATGGCTCTTCTGTCTAACAAGGGGGCTTTTGCAATGACTTTCGATGACTGTGTGCTTCAGTTGGATGGATCAATAATGTATTCTTTTTATGTGATGCTGGTAACAAGCGCTTCGTGATTAGTTTGACAGAAAATGACTCCCTAATCAGGGAAATGTATTCTGTTTTGGGTGGCTAAATGAGGGTGTTTACACTCATCCCAGTGCAGGTCAGGGAGACTCTACACTTTGCTGCTTTGAGACAGAGCACTGTAATCTGTGCCAAAGAGACAGGCTGTCATTACTACCAAGTGCAGTAATAGAGTGACATGGATGCCATGGCGAACAATTGGTTTTCCGGCATCAATCATGCAGGCTGGGGACTGAGCTAAATGATGAGGGAGAAGTGGCAGAGGGGATTTGGGGTGTGGGTGTGTATGTGTGTGTGGCATCATTTTACGTGACAGCATTAAGCATAACAATATCAGGCTTTACTTATGTGGTATGTGTGTGTGTGTGTGTGGCTGTAAGAGGGGGATGGGGAGTATGTAGTGCAGGATAAGCTGTCTTGTCTCTGCATGTGGACCTTCTAGAAGAATAGAAGAGAAGACTCTGACTGAGCTCTATTGCTGCCTCTGTGCCAGTCCACTACTGCCACTTCTTATGTAATGTGATGAGTCCCCCTCCTGTGTCTATGTCTGAGTGGTTGTTTTTGTACAGTTTCGAGAAAAAATACACCTGGCCCTGACTATGTCAGTTTTTTTTTTTTTATCTGAAAGGCATAAATAGTCTGTTTGACTAACACAAGAACATTAGAACTAATAATATTTCTCATTATCAGGAAAAGTATTAATATGTTGGTTTTAAAACAACACAGTTTTGTTAGCTGACTTTTCTGTGAACTCTTTGCCCAGACACTACAATAATACATTAACTGGTAACTGGTAACACCTTGAGAGGGTACATTTCTAAAGCTGTGTGCAACAATCATTGGTCCCAAGTGACACATGTGTACTGCAAATTTGTCATATAAGGTATTAACACCTTAATGGACAGCACAGTGGGTGGTAGTTATCATGATGAGCGGTGTTCGACTAGAATTGTCCATAGGAACAAGAAACAAGCGACTCAGAATGATGGCAAAAAACACATGCATTCACATTTAAAGCAGGAACCCCTAGCATATATCTCACTACTTAATGCGGTTTTCTGTAGCTTCATTGGGGCAGGACAAAAAAGTTATGGAACACAACTCTAGTTCTTGTTTTTAAAATAAATGCATGCTTATTGCCCATTTTTCACAATATTGTGCTTTAGCTTGTAAATAACTAAATAACAATGCGATCTTGTGAGCAAGTTTGAAGAAAAAGGGTTTGGTTCCAGCCTTTCAATTTCCTTACTAAATCTCTGATTAACCAAACCATGTATTGTGAATGCGACAAATACTAGTAAACAAACACAGTGACATATTTTTGAACAGAGCCGCATGTCCTGCAAATGTATTAAAACAAACCTGAGTGTGTATGTGAGTGTGCCCTTATGTTTGTGAGTGTAACATTTAACTGCACCTCTCTTAACTCTCTTATGACATTGTTGGTATTCATTCTGGTCATCCAAAGCAATTATCCCCTTCATTTTTTGAACAGACAGACAGGCTTGTTACTGATGCACTTCCAGAGGGTTCCACTAATGAACTCTTTGTTAAATGAGACATCCCTGAGTTCTATCATTGCACCTTTTATATGCACTACTTCTCCCCCACAGTTCGCTGCTATATTTCTCAGGGTTTTTTTTTTTTTTTTTTCGAAATGTGGAGGCTTTTTTTCACACATTTGCACATTTGAATATAAATATAGACATCAACAGCCGTAATCCCGTGGATGACATGTGCATGACAGAGGTTGAGGGTCAATAGCTGTCAAGGCTTGGTCATCTTTTGGTATAATTCACTCTGTTTTTCTTTGAGAGAAAAAGCCCAAAAGCCGCTTTGTCTCCCGCTCTGTGCTAGCAGCAGTCGGGAGGAGAGCGGGCAAGCGGCAGGTCCTCTGAGCTGAGTTTCCACCTGTCAGCGCAGTGGCCTGGTTAGAAAAGGGCAGGGGAAAGGCTTCGACTGGCCAATAGTCGGGGTCAAGGACGGACCAGGCGCTGCCACTCCCCAGCCACATCATCTGTGTATGACAGCACCGCCCCGGGGTTGGAGTTCAGCTGGGCTTTCTCGCCGGCACGACGCTTAACGTCAAACACAAGATTAAAGCAGGGGTGTCGCATCTTGGCAGGGCCCAAATGAAAATATCAAGCGCTAAGCCCCTTCTCTGCACAGAGCCGAGGGGACAGGTAGCTAATATTAGAGAGGAGGGAAGGGCCTAGTTAGCAGAGACTGCCTGCTGCTTTCTGAGTGCCCAGCGCTGGTCAAAAGGCCACCCAGGCTTTGGAGCTGCTTTATTGGTAAAATATATTACAGTAGAGGCCTGCCGAGCTGCCTTATTAAGAGGTGGGGGCATGAAAGAGATGGCCTCCTGACACATCTTCCTGGCACAGCACACATCTCCATATTACTGAATAAATTACTACAAGCCAAGACTTTATTTCGCAGCCTTTTAATATCTGGGGCTTTATGAAGAGTCAATAATGGATCCACTTAAACAAACATTACCTCAGAAGTGATAGTTAAGGAATTGTAATTTCAGAAAAAAAAAAAGATTTCTGAAGCTGACTGCAAATGGCTAGACTTTTAAGCTACTCGTCACAGACAGACAGCTCAAAATATGTACATCATGGCTCATAGCTGTGTTTGTTGCTGTTGGACTTTAACAACATTGGAGGGAAAAAAAAAAAACAGAAAAGCATGAACCTTGCAAGTAAGCCTCGAGTGAAATCCATTCTTGTATATGTAATCATCCTTCAGATTACTGGTATCAGGTGCTGCATATCCACTTGGCTACTGAATATTAGTGATAAAAAAAAATTCAACAGTCATCCATTCAAAAGGATTCACTTTAGCTGATGCAGCTCTGTGTCGTTTCTTGTTTTTCGATTACCAGTTCGGTTCTTAGTGGCGTGATTGCTTTTTAATGCCGAACAGATGCGAGCTGGATATTTCTGGCAGTCTGTTTTAACAGGCTCCATGCCTGAGTGTGATGGGGAAAGCAGAGGAGAGCTTGTAGAGGAGCGATGGCGGCTAAAGAAAGCCATTGTACGGCTTGATGTAAAAAGAAAAAAGTCAGTCACACAAATCTACCATCAGATAAAATGTTATTATCATTATAAGAGAAACAAGAAAGGAAGTAGCAGAGAGCCGACATGGAAATTGGAGATTTTGTAGTGCTTCAGTCTTTTATTCTAGATTTCAGTAATGTGGGGTTCCAGTACAATGTCCAGTATATCCTATTTAGCAAGTAAGACATATGTTATATTGAGTATTAAGTAAAGTTAACCTAATGGTACTCTAAAAACTCAATTTATTATGATTGTGTAATAATGTGACACTTATTTAAGACAAAGGTAATAATATATGTACTTTATAATGTGTTATTTCTTTATAAGTATTTTTGCTGTGGTATATTCTTAAATTAATATATGTTTTTCAGTCTTTTGTCACATCACCAAGAATATCATTATCTCAAGAAAACCCTAAAATATTGTGATATTCATTAAGGACCACTTCTAATATGGCTGGAGACTGCCCACAACAGACCAGCAAAAGACAGACCACCACCGATGTCTTATTGTTTTTAACCAGATGTTACCACTATCTGTTCTGACATATGCATGAGTCGCATCGCCTCAGCCCCCAGGTAAGCTAATAAGAAGGATAATGTTTAAGGCCATGTTGCCCCAGAACTTCACCCTCCCTTTCTACCCATGAGCGACAAGGACTTCAAACAGAAAACAGGGAGTGGGCATCCAAAAAAAAAACATGAAACAGCGGTTCTCCCCCAGAATCACAGAGACTCAGGCTTCACACACCAATCATCTGTTAGAAATGGATCAGTACAGTTGCCCACCCTGCGCTTATCACGCTCTCCTGAAAACCACTGCCTGAGGCATCCCATAAACCAGACCGCTGCCTTCTTTTTTACCTCGCTCCATGAAATAGCTGGACTGAGCTGAGTTGAGACCGAGCGATTTTACAAGGGAAGCCCATGTGCCAAAATTGCACCAGAAATGTGCAGTGGTGAGGAGAAGATATGGATTTCAATCCTCGCAAATGTGTGTATACCTAGAGCCAATTTGGCTGCTTGAAGGGAAAGTTATAGAAACTAAATGATGGAACTTAAAGAGGACAAAATTGCTCATAGTGGAAGCTTGAGAGCGAAAACTAATTCAAAATCCTTTTTGAAATATCTTAAGCTTGAATAACCAATTCAGTTTCACTGAATTGTGGTGCTACACTAGCAGTCAAAGAGAATGAATGAGATAAATGTTCACACTTAAGAAACACTACATGACAGAGTGTACTATAACAATAGATTCTGGCACCAATGTACCAATGGCCATAGGGATGATGATATACTGTACATAAAACACTAATTTATAGCAAAGGTTTTGAAAGAGTTGTCCATATACGCCAACAAGACAATACAAGATACAGTCTACCATTCATCAGGGGACATTTACATAAAAGTGTTTCATAATGAGGATACTAAAAATATATAGTAACTATAATTTGTACAGTTACTGTACTGTACAAAACTGTAATAATAACTGTAATTAAAATATATATACTATAGTACTAGCAAGGATTACGGTACAGCTGGGATGTCAAACATACAGACATAAGATTGTATAGTATAGACATCAATCTGTTTTGTTTATATGAGTTTAAATAACCTGTTTTTGCTTCAAATTTGTATATGTGGCTCTAAAAAGGCAAAAAAAAACTTCAATATATTGTTACTGTCCACGAAACGAAAAATATGCCTCTTCAAAATAGCAACTTTACAGGAGAGAGATAAAACCTTCTTAAATGCCAATAAAATTCAATGTAAAAAAAATATTTCCAGTGATTTTGGAGAATTTCTGTGGGTCAGTTCAAGAATTTTTGACGAACTGTACAAGACTGTTTCTGTGTTCAAATTATGTTAGATTATTAGTAAACTAAAAAAATATACAAAAATGGATATACCTGTTTATAATGTCACACTGCCAGTGTTTATTTAACTCTAAAAGTGTTGATTTAAAACAGGCAAATTTGCTGGGTAATGATTCTATGGATTACATCACAATTACATTTTAGCAGGTAATCAGAAATCTGTTACAGAATCTATTTTTAAATTAACCCTTCCAACCCTGCCGTCCATTAAGTCATGGAGGGGGTTAAGGACTGTGGTAGATCAAGTAATGTTGTGATGGACAACACACTCACCAGTAAAATGTGTAGAGAAGAAAAATCCAACCCCTATAAAGAATCTGTGGAGAGAGTATGTGGGACATACATTTAGATATTTTATGAAAATGACAGCACAGTCTAAACATTCATTAGTTGTTCAGGGTAATGCTCGAACGACTATTTAAAAATAAGCATTTTGTTAAGATGCTTTTAGAAAACCCAGAAACTCTTTGTTGTCTGTAAGTTTATTTTATCCGTCATATCTTTTTTATGTGTATCATTACAAACACATAAATAATAAAAAGGGATTTTTATATACTTTGAGAAATGTGCAGCATTATTAGAGTGATATTTCACTTCTTTCTAGGCTTTCCTTTCATTTCTGTCTCACATCTACTTGCATTGTCCACTGCTGTCTATTGTTTGACCGCTGCCTTCACGTCGCTGGATCTGAGGCAACGCGTAATGGAATTCATACAAAAATAAATTTGTTGCTTAAGGGCATAGAGCACAAAGTGGCTACTGTCATTAAGACAAATCACCTGTGTTGTGTGTGTGTCTCATTGTGTGTATATATACATTTATATTTTTACATATATTTACAGTCTAATATCTAAGCTCTATTTCTCTCCCTCTCTGTGACACATATTCATATCAAAGCATTACAAAAAAAAAAACATCTTTGAGATTTATTATATTTTATGCATGAAACATATTTCAGGAATGCAGCAGCCATTTTGTGGTATGGAGAAGATTCACTTTGTCTTTTCCCTTGTATAGAAACAGAAGCTGATGCTTCAGACCTCTAAGAGGCTTGAAGGCTTAAAAAAGGCTTAGCTGTCCTTCTTGTCCCCTCCACGCTACACTGCAGTTAAAAAGTACAAAGAAAAAAAAGCACATATAAGAGGAGCCTGAGGACACTAGAAAACCACTCCTGACTACCTTAATTTTCGTTGAAAACCAACACATTTCCTATGTTCATCCTCAGTATTAGTTTCACTATAGTTTCAGAACTACAGAAAAAAAAACTTCTTGGAACTATTTTTAATCAGCCAATTTTTTATCTTGTACTGAAATATAAATAATACAAAAATCTATGTGAATTAAAATGTTGAATAATAAGATGGGATGTGAGGGCTGACCTCATTTCTGCCTCCATGGCACAGATTAAAAAGCTCAAACCTTTAAATCTGACCACATGTTCAGAGCAGTTTTAGATACTGTGTCCTCTTTTCAGAATGCAGTTGAAATGTCATGTTCATTTGCTCTCCTTGGCTCATTACAGCTTTTTATCCCAATGAATTACTGAAATATTAACAATTCACTATTGTAAATTGGTCTATGTTTATGTTTACATGAAAATAAAAAGAGGAGATGAAATGAAATGAATGTCAACAAAAACCAACCCTGCTCAGAGATTTCATTTTACACCAACAATAGGCATGCAATTATAGTGTCAGTAAAAGAAGAGCCAGGAATGACAACCTTGTGATATCATTTCTATCCCATAAATAACTGATTTGACTGTGTTTGGGAGCGCATAGCAACTTATGATGAAACAATTTTGGAAACAGAGGCTGATCCTGAAGGCTTTGCGCTAATCCCTCCCCTGGATGCAGGCTTAACCAAACAGCAAGTTTGTGACAGGCTCAAATAGCAACTCAGTGTTGGGATACTTCATTCAGCTTAAGCCAACTTATCAAGCACATTCAAAGCACATCCATTGAGCCGTGTGGATGGGACTTTTCTGCAGATCTATTAGAAACCACTCTTATCTGTATTTAGCATATGCCATGTATGTCTGCATTGCCAGCTTTAGGCGGATTCACTCTCCAAAACACCTCCAGCCATTCTCGAGCTGAGCCTACCGATAACATTCTGAAACTTCCTCGGACAAGCAGGTTTAACATCTCAATAACTTCATTCCTTGCCTCCCCTATCTGCTTATTTATTTATTATCATCTCAATGTCTACAGTGGCGGGACTGTGAATGCCATGTAATTTGCTTTGTTGCTTCTCCAAATGGAATGTATTTATTTTGAAAGCAAAATGGTGCTATCTGCTTTTCTCTGCCACCCTTTCTCCCTATTCAGTATATTCCGAATCCAGGGAACGTGATAATGTACAGTAAGTGGCTGGCTGAAACAGAAAATTGCATGCTGTTCTGTGATTGTGTAATGCACGTCATTACATACCGAGCATGTGGGCTTAATACAGTGTTCCTAGCTGGACTGAATTTTTCACATAAAACACCAACACACTATATCATATGGATTTATTGAACAAAGCTAGGAGCAATGTGGTGAAAAAACTTAGTTAGGCAGAAAAGCAGGGTTGTAGAGAAAATTTAACACACATTTCTTGGAACACAAATTGTCCTTGTGCGCTGTAAATTACATACTGTCCAATTTATAGTCTCCCAAGGAGTTCCAGAGCACTGTGTACAGACAGCATGTATGCAGACAGTGGCAGGACCTCTAATAAACCTACAGGAACGCTGGTGGACAACTGCAGTCCCAAAACAAAGCAGGTAGGTAATCAAATCTATCCAGCTAATATGCCAGAGATGGAGTACATCAGCACTACAAAACCTGGAAAGTGTCCAGGAGTAAGCCTGCTGGTGCACTGTGGTGGAAAATCGTTCAGAGAGAGATGTGTTCAAGCTGAAGTGCTGAGGTTGGGAGTTTAAAACGCAGTGCTGCCCTGAGCATATTCATAATCAGTTTACCGGGCCCCCAGTCAGTCACACACAAGCCCCATCCTTTGCGCCAATCCATTTGCCTTAATACAAAGTTTGGCACAGGACCATCTGACTCACAAACTAATAAAAATGTCATTAGTTTCCTAATAACTATGTAATTTGATATGATTATAAATTATAGCATGTTTTCCTCCGTCCTATCGGCGCCTCATTAACGTCATTTAAAAATTACAAAAAAAAGAAAAGAAAGATAAACAGTCTGATTTTTAAAAACAGACTTTTTAAAACACGTACATGATTCATATCACACCAAATACGTGCATCATTTTATTCACTAAAAGTACGTACATTGTACGTCGAAGTGTTTCTAATCCTTAGACCCTAGACCAGTAGCGTAGGATAAAAATAAATAAGTCGGAATAAATAAATAAATAAATAAATTCAGGCGCTGACAGTCAGTCTGGAATAGTAAGTAGCCGCCATAGCAAAAACAGCATTGTAAAACGATAAACTATATATATAACCCACTGTATTGTTCTACTGAAAACAAAAAACTAAACTTAATTTAGTAGAGGTACAATACAGATATACGTTTTAATGTACATAATTATAATAATAATAATCATATTAATATTAATATTAATAATAATAATATATTTTTTTATTTCTTTGATTTCTTATTTTACCAAAGTGAAGAAAGACGGATAATCACAAGCCATCAAATCAAGCTGAACTGCTTGAATTTTTGCACCAGGAGTGGCATAAAATTATCCAACAGTGTGTAAGACTGGTGGAGGAGAACATGCCAAGATGCATGAAAACTGTGATTAAAATCCAGGGTTATTCCACCAAATATTGATTTCTGAACTCTTAAAACTTTATGAATATGTTTTCTTTGCATTATTTGAACTCAGTATCTTTTTTCTTTTTTTTTGTTATTTCAGCCATTTTTAATATTTTCATTTGGAATTTGGGAGAAATGCTGTCCGTAGTTTTTAGAATAAAACAACAATGTTCATTTTACTCATATTTCAACATATACCTATAAATAGCAAAATCAGAGAAACGGATTCAGAAAGGGAAGTGGTCTCTTATTTTCTTCCAGAGCTGTATATTCGAATTATATCTTCCTGACATAACGGAAATGACCTGGTTATAACCTATCTGAGGTAATTTAGCGTTACCCACTTAGCGCCAGACGACGGCAGCTGAAGTTAATCATTTAAAAATATCTCGGTTCGTGTTTACGATGCAGTTCGACACAATGTTGTTGTTTCTCCGTTAGCTGCGCTGTGTAAGAAGCCACTGAAGCCATGCTCACCTCGGCGCTTTCACAACAACAAAACACCTGCCTGCTTTTGCCATTTTAACGTCGTTTATCATCAAATCGTTTCTTCGTTAGAGGTATTTTCCAGCGGGAACGCCTACCTGTTACTGCCCGCGAAGCTGCCTGAAGGTCAGTCAGTGTAGAGATGAAGCCCGTTTCAGAGAAAAAAAAACACTAGCTTCAAGTGGAAGTCTTGTTTGAGGGAAACACGGCTTCGTGGGAAAGCTTACTTACAGCAATTATAGATTTTAATTCTCTGGCTAAGAATAAGATACGTTTTGATAAACGGAACGCACTTTAACTCTCATTTCCTCTGCTAAAAAGACGATGATTTTTTTTTATTATTAATTTTATTCTAACTGGGTAAACTCGTTTGAAGGGATTAAAATGTGTTTTTTAACGGCCAAGGTCGTGTAGATATCCGAGATATTTAGCGTTATCCCGTGTGCGTGGAAAATCTAATTATTAACAAATAATCAATCTCAAATAATAAAACTCTCTCTCTTTGGTCTGACTCCTATTTTATTCGTAAATTCAACATTTTAAAGGAAAACCAACTACCAAACCGTCCGTGTTTGCCTGCATTAAACATTTCTTCACTGTCAATTAAGTCTTAAAGTCAGCCATGGGCAGGCAAACACGTCTCTAATTCCTCTCTCTGTGTGATATTGGTACAGGGGCTTTGCCTCTGGAGCTGCAGCTAAAAAAGCAGTGAGCAGCTCATGCTGCACATTGAACTGAGCTTCCAGAATCCAGAAACAGCAGCATCCTCTCATACCTGTTGAGAAGTCTTTCATCCTTAATGGGCTCATTAGCCAGATTGTTAATTGAGTGCTATTCAGGGCAACATCAAAGCAAATAATAAGAGCATGCAGCTCTTATTTATTTTTTGGCAAATAAGAGACCCAACAGGGCTGCAAATGCAGCTTTCATGAGGGTGTACGTTGAAGGAGACCCATTAGTTTAAAGCTGCATTGTGTTATTACATTTGAAAGATTAGGCACAATAGTGTTTTCTTCTCTGCAGTTGTTGTGTTGTGTGCTTTTCTTGCTCTGGAGAACTTCTCTCACACCCTTGATCTTTTGCACATAGGAGAGATCTTCACCAGGGAGGATCTGAAGCAGGATGGGTCGTGAGGGGAAGAGAATAGCTGAGGAAAACACTTTGTTTTCACTTAAGATTACAAGATCGCAAGTTCTTCAACAAAAAAAGTAAGAGACCCAAAACAGCAGGATGAGCACAATCCCACAGCAAATTAAAAAAATACATTTTATTCTACATTAATATTAGTGTTTTCAGTATGCATGGATGAGATGGTTACAGCACTCACTAACCCTGAATTAGCCTTACTAAGGAAATTCAGTTGTTACTAATTTACTACTTTACTGAAAGAAAATCAGCAGGCATGGCATTAATGATTATAGCAATACCAAGTGCAAAATAATTTTTCAGAATTAGTCAGAATAAAGTAGAGTGGCACATTTTGTAGTTTTATTTATAACAGTCATAGTAGTAATAATAATAATAATAATAATAATAATAATATCACAAAAACAAAATAGCAATAGACATTTAAATAATAGAAATGATTAAAAAATGGTCACTGACAAAATAGTAATATTATCATTCCTCCTTCTTTGCATGATTTTTCTATCACCTTACTGTTTCCCTGGTGGCGCAGTATTAGCTGGTAATGGGTTTGGAAAATTGAAGCTAACTCATTGGATTTAAATTTATCAGCATGTGTTCAGAGGTAATAAGCTGTCACTTATAAAATGAGGATTTGTATTTAGATATATGATAGGGAAGAATGACAAATAGGCAAAATAGATGAAGTTGCTTTGCAGCTAAATATGTTATTCAGAACCAACAGACTAGGAACAGCTTTTCGATCATGACGATTATGATTGCTGATTATTATTATTATTATTATTATTATTATTATTATTATTATTATTATTTTGTTGAATTAATATGGATCTGTGGATATTCTCTGAGGCTACACTGCCGGGAGCAGTCGGTGAAAGAGTTAACCGTGTTTTTTTCATGTTGATAAAAAGAGACCGGATTGTGTGAAAACATCAAACTTTTTAATGAAGGAAACCTAATTAGGATCAAGAGTAGTGTGCCTACATGGAAAGCTGATCAAACCCTAGCCCAGTGAACCAGAGAGAGTGCTGCAAAGGGAGCTTGCTGACTTCCTTCCCCGGGGGGAGGCAGCCTGGCTTTTACTAGAAAGCACAAGGGGGGAAAAGTTAATTTGCACTGCCATGTGTTCAGTGCTACAACTCAATCCTACTTCCAGCGCTGATTTACTGCAATGTCTTCTTCTTCTTTTTCATTTTACTATAATTTTGATAATGATAATTTTGATGTTCTAGTAGCAATGACAGTTGTAGACTGTGGATATTAAAGCCAGACTATTTAATTTTTTTTCTACAATATATTATTATATTAATTACATGAATATGGTTTATATATTGTACAGTTTAGTTATTTAAAACATATACATATTTTAAAATATTAAAAGTCTTGTATTCTCTGTCGAAAAAAAAACATTGCTTTGTTTTGTTACCTGCAGTTGTTGCAAAATGTTGAGCCTTTGTTTGCTCTCACACCAGCACTTTTTGCATCAATAAATCACCCCTCAGTAGCTAATATATGAAAAATTCAAGTGTTGTAAATAATGAATGATTTATTAAGTAATGAATGATTTATTAATTTCCAGTCTTTGTTGTGCTTAAGATGAAAAAGATCTCATTAACAGGATGCCTAAAAATCATTCAGCTTGATTGTTTTAACATAGAAATTATATGGGCTCTTTTATAATTTGTTATTATTATTTCTTAATATTGTTGTCATAAAAATAAGACATAATCCAACTCAGAAAAAAATATAAATGTGTTGTTAAGCTGGCATGTCTCCTACAGTTTTCTTATATTGTAAAATGTTCAATATTTTAAATACATTTATGCAAAGAAATGAATTAAAGCAATCATCCTCACATGCACACAAGAACACAGACATATTTCTGTAAAAAAACAAAACAAAAAAAACAAACAAATTAATTCATTTAAATTGAATTTAAAATAATGCATTGGAAAAGTAAATGTTGCTTCAAAATCAAATTATTAGACTGAAGTCAGAATGTTTGTGTAATATTTTTTGTTTTGTTATGTGTTTCTACATACAAATTAAATTTGAAATAATGTAATGAGGACTATTAAAACTACTACAACTCCTAATAATAATAATAATAATAATAATAATAATAATAATAATAATAATAAAAAGAAGAAGAAGAATTAAAGAAAAGTAATAATAATAGTAATAATAATTAAATTAATAAGAAAACACATTTTACATTGCTTAAATTCTTTCATACAGCAATTCTGGGGTTTTCTGAGGTTGTTAGTTTTTACACAAATTATTATTATTCTGTATATTATTATATTCACTATTGAATAATTATTATTCTATTTAATGATATATATTGTTAGAGAAATTGTTTTATTTAAAATAATAATACAGACTTTTATTTTTGCACAATTACCTTTTGAGGATGTTTAAAATTAAATGAACAATGAAATCCTTATTTTAAAGTAGGAACTCTACTTGCAGCAGCAGCATTCCTCTCTTTGAAAATATAACACAGCTGTAGCTTTTGTGAAAAGCTTTTTTTTTCTTTTTATTCCTTTTCTTTCTTGCTTCTATTATTTATTTAAGAGAATGAAAAATGGAGCCTTTCTGGTGCGAGAGTCTGTGAAGGGAGGGGCATTCTTTCAATTTGTTAATAATGATATTTAAGAGCATTTAGCGCAGGTGGGGGTTGAGGTGTGTAATTTGCATGCAATTTTGGAGAAAAAAAAAATCTTATCTGCCCAGGAATAACATCACATTTTCTTCGGAGCCGGTGCGTGAAGGCCTGGTTTTAATATAAATCTCACATTCAGAAAGGGGGAGATGGGAGCAGATACCTTCTTTCCTTTGACCCACTCTGTGTAAACAGGCAACGACATGAAGAAAAGTATATTAAAAAAACCCAGCGTGGCTGCTGGACTGGGCGTCTGATGCCTGTCAAATCATTAAAAAGGAGAGGTGGCGTTATCAATTGCAGGGGATCAGCGATAGTGGTGGCACATGGCTGTGATGGGGTATGTCTTCCACAGGGGCACTCTAGGGGCCTTTTGTGAATTTATAAAGCGAGATAAAATCGGCTTCATATTTCGCCACCAAATCGCTTGATGAAAGCAGCCTGGGAGAGAGAATTACATGGTGGGAGTTTTGTCACCAGTCTCATAGGATCCAAGGTTTGGCTTGAGAGAGAGAGAGGGGGGAGAGAGAGAGGGACAGAAAGAGAGAGAGAGAGAGAGTGAGGAGGTAATGAGAAAAAGCCAAGCTGCAAGTTTGCTCTATTTAATAGAAGTCATCACACTGCTATCTCTTGTTACCTGCGGCGTGTCCAGCTAGCGCGGAGGTGCAATGCGGTGTGCGCTGTCAAACTTCAGTTCAGGATAATGCTATCTCCTTAATATCTTCCCCTAAAGTTTGAACAGCCAGACAGGGCTCCCACTATTTCCCATTCACTGACACCATTACACAGCCTCCTCTGATATTAATAATCTGAACAAAGTGTGTAAAAAATGAGACAGTGTTCTGCCTGCTTTCTTCTCCAGGAATGTGTGATCGCAATTAAGATAGGAGTCCTCTAACACAATATGAAAATTAGCAGAATCTGGGTCTGGATAATTACATACAGAGTGCTGCGGTAAATGCTCTGCCTCGATCACACACACAAACAAACCCATCCGGCAGACAGGAGGATAAAAAAGCAAGGCTGTCCTGTCCTCGGGATACAGGGAATGATACTTGGCACTATCATTTCTTTCTGCATTTCATATGAGTTCATCTCAGAACTCATCAAACAATTCCTCCTGTCTCCACCGAGCCTTTATTCTTGCCTTCCTAAGGTTTTATTCCTCCTCCTAAACTGCACACATGCACAAATACGGCAGCCCGAAGGCAAAGGAGTTTTAATACGTTGGAGATGATGAATGAGAAAAAGCTGATTCTTTGGCAGCCAGAGAGCTTCCAGGAGCCTCGTGGCTCTCGTTTGATCTGGGCAGGTAAAGCAAAGAAAGAAATAAATGAGACAGAAGACAAAAAAAACAAAAAAAAAGAAACATGAAGCAATACCTTAGACAGCTCTTGGTCTATTGCTCATCGAGCAAAGGCACGAAGCTTGTGACAAGGTTTTTGGTTCATGACAGCAGAAAAAAAAATATTACCTGGTAATTTACTTTCATTCGCCGTATGCATAAAATATAAGGACCATTACTGTGTTTTAGCATTTTACCTCATGGACTGAGTGATGGCTATTTTTTTTTCCCCCTGAGCAGTGGCCAACAGAGATCCGCGCTCAAACAGACAGTGCAGGCTCCTGCTCCTATCAGCAAGCCCTCACTCAGAGGGGATTTTTGGAGTGTGTGGAGTTTTTAACATGGAAATTGGCTTTGAACCCCATCTGCACAGGTCGGCACATCTTCGGGTGAGGCGCTGCTACTGCTGACAGGGAAAATGAACCATCAATTCCTTATAATATGGCCTGATTATCATCCTACTTACCCCCTGCAAATTCCAACTTAGAGCAATTCAGTGCCATCTAGGAAATGGTGTAACCCTAGAAAAGATGTGACCCCCCTATCGATGTGCCTTTTAACCAAAAAAGAGGGATATCTGTCCGCGCCCATTTCAAACATAAATAAACACGTTTAACACATCGACTGGCTGGAAAGCAACTGGGATCCTAAAAGATATCCCTTTGAAATAGCAGCATTTTTTTTCTTACATCTCGGCATCAACTTTCAGGAAAAGCTGCATTGAGTTTTACTGAGTTTCATCATCTCAATTTTTGCAACGTCCTTCGGTACAAAGAACTAGAATATTTCTTTTTTTACAAAACTTTCTGACTTTAAGTTGACCATGTAGCCTAGCTCAGCAGAGATTAGGAATTATCAGAATTCTGTCAGCAACTAGGAATTAGTTCAGCTCAAATTCACACGCCAAGCAATGCAGAATTCAAAACAGCTCCTACCTTTGTAGCCCTGATGTTTTCACCAAATTAACTAGGACTTCTATGGTTACCTCCCCCCACCGGAAAAAAAAAAAGAAAAAAAAAAGTGGAGGGAAAAAAGTAGCTGACTGCGAGTTTGACAAGTCAAATTTGGCGCTGATGTATAGCACTCTATGTGTGAAATGTGAGTGTTCAGCAACTTTTGCGCACAAGGGGCCTGTCCTGCGAGGCTGTCGTGGGATGTCTTTATTTGACGGGATTTTGTTTTTTGTGTTGTTTCCTTGGGCCTGTCCAGCCCGCTAGTGTCCCTTTCACCCGGCCAGGCAGCTGGGGCCTGACCTCTAAGATCTACCCCCTCAAACAGAGCTCCTTTCAGCGCCTCGCCGGGCCCTCCCCCTCCCCTCCCACCAGCAACATCCCATTCACACCCAGAGATAACTTTATTCATCTTGTGCATCATTGTATCCAGTTGAATGAGGGAACTATGCAGACACTCTAGTGAATTGAACAAGTGTGTGGGGACTGGGGAGGAAAGGGAGTTGTTTTTTTTTTTTGGGGGGGGGGGGTTGTCTTAATGTCTTCATTTAAATTGAGAGGACAATCCTAGAACCTAGAATTTCACGGAAAGATCTGTTCGCTTGCCCTGTGTGATTAACTACAGCTCACACAGGCAGACACAGCGTCAAAGTAAAAATAGATAAAAATATGAATGTGTGTGGGTTAATATAATAATATTATACCAACAAAATCAACATAATATAAGATAATATAGTAATATAATATATACATTCTATTGAATTGTGTTGTTTTTCATCGGTATTAACGTTGACTGTTATGAATGCCGCCTTGTTTCCTCCATGTGTGAGAAAAGTGCATTCCTCTCTCATTTTGTCATCAGAGAGCAGAGCGGAGGTGTCTCAACTGTGTTTGATTTGCCTGCTGTGAGGCTGGCAGGGACAGTTGGGCTTATTCTCTTTGCCCGCCTCCACCCAAGCCGCTCAGACCACCCTGCTTTCCTCTCATCATTCATATTCAAACCAAGGCCTCTTGACAAGTCCGCTGATCTCACTCAATGTTTTGTGATATGGACAATACTGTTTTTTTTCTCTCTCTCTCTCTCTCTCTCTCTCTCTAGCTTTCGCACTTACTCCTCTCTCTCCCTCTCTTTCTCTCTCTCTCTCACTCACTCCATCTCTATCTCTGACTCTCTCTCGCTCTCTCCGGCTCTGTGGAGAGGAGAATTCAGATGGGTGTCACACTCCTCTGGGCTTAACAGTGTGAGATTGTGGCGAAGCAGAAGCTCAGGATTGCTCCCCTCTGTGAGATACCTGCTAGTAGCAGTGGCTGCCTCCCTCTCAGCCCCAGCAAAAGACAGTCTAATGAGGCAGATAAGCAGATGCCAGCAGCTTCCATACCATGGCCTACTGCTGCTCCCCTCACTGCAGTCTAATGATTTATTGTCTATATGCTGACAGCAGCCTGCTTTAGAAGAAACTATGGAAAGTTGGGTAGAGTGAGTAGAGTAGAGTTTCGACCATGTAATCTTAGTTAAATTAGTTTTTGAAGCACAAACTGAGAATAAAATATATTTAGAACAAAATAGTATGATGTAAACTAAATTAAATTAAACGCCGACGTGTTTTCACAAACATATCTTTATATGTAGTCATGGAAATGATAATACTATAATACTCTGTTTTTTCATCGTCTTCTAAGAACATAAGCAAAAGTTTGTGTGGCAAATTTGTTCGCACTATCAGCTGGGGGATTTGGGCTAACCCAAAAGAGAGAAGTTTATACATTAGCGCTGTAGTTGCAAAACACTGTTGATATTCAAATGATTATTGTGCAAAATCTGGGATAAGCTTCAGTGTGAGAGCCCCTCTAAGTGCCTACAACTATTGCTAATTCCTCTCACCATTGTGGGTCACACAAAGGCCTTAATCCCGTTTCACTTTTGGAGAAAGCTAGAGCTATTTTCCCTCTCATAAACCAACAACACTCCCCCTGGCCCAGCCTGAGAGGCTCAGAGAAAGGGAGCTATGTGTGTATACTTCAAGGCTTTTTTTGTGTTACTTGGCTGGTGCTCTGCATAAACTTTTAAGTGGTCCCAGCAGGCCTCAAACACCTTTTCGGCAAAAAAATAAGCCGTCATGGACTGTCATGGGTGTATATATATATTTATATGCAGGGGTATATATGTATTTAAAAAAAAATAGAAATAAAAAGGCGTGAGAAATAAAGTGAAAGAAATAAGCCTGGTAAATACTGATGAGGAGAAACAAAAGAAACTTAAAAAAGAAAAGAAAGATGTATTGCCTGTAGGGTAGCATTGGTTTACAAACAGTTAAATTTCTTCTCTTTTTTTTTTGACTAGAATTCATGTACTGGTAAAACTTTTTATCTCTTTGACAGATGACTTTCTGGTCTCTTTGTATGTGTTGTAAATCCTTTAATCCATTATTTATAACTTGGTGGTCCGGTATCAAAATGACAGAATTAGGACGAGATTTACCCAGTAAGCTTTGTGGTTTGGCATCAGTCAGGGCAGGAACATGTGAAGACGCAACCATTTAAACAGCACATTTGTCTGTTTAAAAATAAGCTAAAAAATAATAAACTGTCATTGCTTTTCTCAGTTGTAGCTTAGTAGCCAATATAAGTGACTTTCTTTTTCATCAGTAAAATCAGCCAAAAGAAAAAAAGAATCGGATTTCCAAGGACATTATGCTGTGTGATGTTTATTTTGTTATCTTGTGAAAGATAAAAAAACAGACTTCTTGTTTTCTTAGATCACATTTTTTCCAGTTTCTAAAAGATGTACTTCTTGGTTTAGTAGAAAGACAAAAAGCTTGAAAGCTCAGAAGACTCTACGGTGTCTGTAGTAAGGGACTCACATGCTGCTTAAAGTTCCCTAGGACCATTTGTGGGAATGTTCAATACTGAGTCGAGCTTTAAGGCTGTCACACTGTGCCAAGCCCATTCTCTAATAAGTAAGTGATGGCTTTATTCGGCCGCTGCGTCGTGCAGCGCGTGAGAACGCATGTCAGCGTGTGGCCTGTGTTCGCTCATGTTACAGGTGTGAGGCGGCAGTTTGCTTGTCTTAACGGGCGAGGAGGAGGAGTGGACTCTATTGTCCCATAAACAGACATCAGCTGGAAACTGACAATTGTAGGATTAGCTTCTATTTTTATTTCACCTAATAGCTCACTATGTGTTCCTGTCAGTCACGTCCAAAGTGTGCTTCACTGTAGCCACAGGCCGATTCACTCGTCTGAATCACATGTGCACCGGATGGCTTTGGGTCAGTTCAGGAGGGAGGGGAATTGCTACGTGATTTGTACTTTGATCTTTGTTTCAAGTGGCTTATTTAATATGCGCCTGGAGTATTTTTCTTACGTCTGGCACATTTATGAACTGATTTTAGTGAACAATATTTTTTTACACACGCCTCTTACATTAAATGCTTGAATAATGATTCTTTTTAATACAGTAATTCTTTATTACAGTATTACATTTAGAAATGTTCTGTCATTTTTTATACATTATTATAAAAGGCATAAATGCGCCTCAAGTTCATTGTCTTCGAGTACAAGTCTCTCCTTTTCTCTTCACTTTGAGGTCCTGGTGGATTTTCGAATGCATATTAATGTGACTCTATAATCCTACTTTATCAAAGGGGGCCAGAAAATCAATTTTAGACGTTCTGAACATGCATTGTGCGGCATATGTATGCAATAATAGTTCTTAAAGCACAGCCTATGGATAACCAGCAGTGATGCTTATATGCTTATATAGCCAATATATTAATTAAAAAAAAGATATTAATTAAACAAAAAAAAAAAGAAAAGAAAAGTGAAGTATCTAGTGAAGTATTTCATTTATTTTATTTTGAGCATTGTTCATTAGGTTCTTTATTCCATTCCAGCAGTTTCTTTCAACACAATATAATATATAATATAATATTAACTTATACAAAACATGTTTCTGATTTCTCAGTTGCCAGTGTTTTTATATACAGTATGTGTGACTCATTATATGCCTTATATACTTATCTCTAATTTATTGTGCAGTATATCTAGTCTATATATATATAGTCTTGTACTTTATTTACACTGCACATATTTACATCATTTACATTATTTTTTTGAGGAATCTAGATGTGCATGTGTCTAGTCACCAATCTACACTTATTATTAATTTTAGTAACACCTAAAAACTAAATATGAACTAAAAACATTTAAAACAGCTGAAAAATAGAAATAGCTGAAAAAGAGAAATAAAGGAAATCCATTATTAAACATTTTTGTGATAATGTCACAAAGACTAGTTATGCAGAAATTCAAAATATGCCTAATTTGGAATGGAATATAGCCAACTATGATTTAATATAGATGTATGCATTGACTGTGTAGGATGTTACTGAAAAGGTTTCTTTAACAAAAAAAAAGGTTTCTTTAACAAACAAACAAAATCTTCACTTTTCACAATTATTATATCTTTTTTTAATTCATAAATTAGAATGGCTGAACTTGGACTACTGTATCAGTGTCTGTGTACTTTTTGATCTGCTCTTAAAGTTTCTTATAGCACTGCAGTAGTGCTACAGTTTACATATATATTATATTAATTAATATTATTTATTTGTTTGAATAAAATTAGGGGAAAACATAAATGCTTAATTCGCAAAACTTACTAGTTTTTAGATTTTTAAAGCATGTTGCATTCCTCAAATAAATATAAACTATGCAATAAAAATGTGCAGAAATATGGCATACATATTGCACATTGCTTCCTTTCAAAGAGTGTGATATATATATATATATATATATATATATATATATATATTTTTTTTTTATTTTTTTTTATTTTTTTTTTATTAAATGTTTTAAATGTTTTAAAAGTAGAGCATTACTATGAGTGCCCAAACTTTAAAATAAGAATGTACAGTATTACCTTTATAGTCATATATACATCACTGCATGACTGTTATAGACTTAAACGAAAAACAGCAAGAATTAAGTCATTTGCAAACCGGAGATATTTGAGTTTCATATCAGCCTCCTTGTCTAATTGCCATCTAACTTATAAAAGCATTAAATTGAAAACTGCTACACTGTGGCTGAAATAAATTATGCTTATAGATGGTCATAGATTGTAATTGACCACTGTTCACCTGCCTATTTAGTCGTGAAGGAAATTGAATTAGCTTCTGTTGTTTCCCAGCAGGGAGCTGCAGATGTTGAAGCTCCTCACTTTATAATCGTGTTTGTGTGTGAGGCAGACGGGGTTATGGTGTTGAACCTAAACTGCAGCAGTAATGGATCTGTCAAACCTGCTATATGCTGTATTTAAGAGATCATTTTGTTTAACAATGAAATTGTTATGCCTCACCATAACTCATCATCAAAATAATGAGAAGAATGCAATGATTATTAAATGATAGACAGTTGTGAGCAGTGTATAGGATGTGTGTTAACCATGGGATTAATATTGATAAAATGTTTATTTACTATGGGATATGGTTGACTAGTGTATGTGGAATGTGAATCTGATTTACTTATTTTTGACTCGATTATGTACATGGGTAAATTAAAATAAGGATATACATTTAGAACCAGCAAGAAATTAAAAATTTAAATATAAAATATTGTTAGGACTAAAAGAGACAGGTATGAAATGTTCTTGACTGTAATTCTGTCAGTGTTTCTATAAAAAAAACTAATTTATACAATATAAAAATAATTACCAAAAATATATATATTGTTAATGATCAGCAATGTTAAATCTGGTCATGTTGCTTTACTTCCCATTTACTTCAGCTAAATGTCTAATGGAGGATTTATTAATCAGATCTTACCTGAATCCTTCTTATGCTTTTTATGAGGCAGGTAAGACCATTTGCTTCATCAGGCTTCATCCCTATTAATTAATCATGTAATCTAATAATATACATTAATGCAAAATTGGAGCCCTCTGTGATTTCAGCAGGATTTTTATTGATGAACTGCGCCATTATTGTATTTATGGAAATTGACCATATTCAATTGAATTCACTTCCTCTGTAACACAAAAGACCCCTTGCTAAGCCCCAGCAACTTATTACAATTATTAAGGTCTTAGCTAGTGCGATATGCTCTAGCACCCAGGTGGCCATCAAAATGATTCTCTTATCAGGTGTTCATTCGGAACAGAATTAGGATGGAGGTGGGTGAGGGTGGGGTGCGGGGGGGGGGCTTTGTGTCTAAGAACTTATTCATCCAAGAGTTTAATTATTATTAAAAGAGTGCCTGACACAATAGCTGACACTGGCCCTTGATGCATTTGAAATCTTAACCCCAGCAAACCTTCATTTGGAAGGGCTGGCGTATCTTGGCACTGCACAGGCTTAAGCTGAGGTGTGTCGGGGATGTGAGGGGCGAAAGGCAGCGTTAATTCCATATTGAAAGAGAGCATGCGCAGACAGGTGCTGAGACAGGAAGTGGGTGCCAGGGGAGCCCGCCCCAGTGCCCTGACAGCAATTGGCAGGCCAGGTGCTAATTGGGTAGGCACAGTAGAGAGCGGATGTTGGGAAGAAGAGACTGCATGTGACCTTCTCCACCCCCGCAAACATTATGAAGCCGCGCCGTGTCGTTTTTCACATTTATGTTGTTTTCAGTATACAGGCCGCTGCGTAATTGACACTGGTTTTGTTTTTGTACATTTATTGCAAAGATATACACATTTAACTCATCATTAGCCCACATTTCCTTTGATTCTATTGATTATGTTGTAATTTGTATGTGTTTTTTTTTGTATGTGTTTTCAGTTTTCAGAAAATCTCAAAAAAGATTAGTTTGCTTCTGTCAGCTCAAAGAGTACAATTCATATGAATTATTACTACATTTCTTCTTTGTGAGAGCAGATTGTGTAAACAGACACTGATACTTTAAGAGAGATATCTTTCCACTTTGTAATGATTGAGCTAAAAGTGGTTTATTCAGAAGTGAAAGGTGCCCAGCTTACAATTTTTGGGGGGTTTGAAGAATTTTTTTTTTTAATTTTACACCTTTTTGGTTCTTAGAATGTTTAATCTGTGGCGTTTAATAACATTTCTAGAGGTTCTTTAGTTTTTGTTCAATAAATACTATGTATTATTTACACTCATTTTTAATCAGTGTAACAGGGAATTGTGTAATTAACATAATTACAGCCTGCGCTGCCATTCAATATTACTTCACAGCTTTTTAGAACATTCCTGAGAAGTTATTTCTTTAACATTTGTGATCCCCTTTTAAAATGTTGCTGAACATTATTTTAATTTAATTATTTTAATTTTCTGTTAGCTGGTTAGGAGTGCATGAGGGTGATGAACAAAGTCTTTAGTACTGGCTTAGAGAGTATCGTAGAGGTGGGTAATATAACAATATTTTATCATCTCATGACATATTTTAGTCGTTGTCAGGATATGCTTGTGAAATACATTGTTTATAAAAAATAAAAAAATAAATAAAAAAAAAATGTAATTTTCTCAATATATAATTTTCATTGCAAGACTTTGACACACTGAATAAATAAATCAGTAGCTGCAGATTTAAAACGTTATCAGTTTTAGCAAATGCATTTATTTGCATTATGTGCATCTTCATATCGCAACGATGGTGGAGCCCAACTGTTATCTAACATTTTTTATATTTAATATTTTTGGATTTTGGAGAATAGCTTAAATTAACTGTCTGTTACATTTTACATAACTACATAATTCCAATGTATAACTTTTTTAATTTTAACTTTTCATTTTTAATTAAGTCTAATATTTAAGTAAAAAAATTGATATGCAGTTTCAGTGACATAAAACCATTTAACACTGAGGTATTTTTTAATGCAGAAAAAAGCTGTATCTGTTTATGAGAGAAATATATTTTTTTCATTATAGTAATTAAATTATTTTAATTGAGGAGCACACACATACCTTTATAAGTTTAATAAATAGTTTAATAAATAATGGTATAATAATCATTGTTAGATGAAGCCCTAAATTATACTTTTTTGTAGTAAAATATCTCAATATATAACAATACTTTAAAATATTGTCATATTGCCCAGCCCTGTCATAATGCAAAATAGTCTTTTTTTGAGCACATTGGGAATATTGCTAGTGTTTAAATAACATTGGCCATCTGCATGTTTCTTTACAAAGAATGTTATTGGTCCAGCTTAATTGAACTGTTACTACAATAGCAAATTATAGAGATGAATATTATGTGTCATAAACATGTCTTTTAATATTGTGATGTAAAATTGGTACCACATTGCTTGTCCCTAGAAGATTGTCACATTAGGTTATGGTAATGTCTACATACTTTGTACTGACAACATTTATATCACAATATAATATTTATTTTCTTTCAATATGATATAATTCTGATATCAATAAGAATACTGTACAAGTCAGAAAAAAATATTTTAGTACATGAAAATTATTAATAATAGATTTCCCTTTTCATGTAATGCACTGTAAAGAGTATCAGTCAGTGGCTGACAATAGACAGTATATGAAAAAATGTATATAAATAAAATAATAAATAAAATAAATATTGAATTATTACCCGGCCCTAATTTCTCAGCAAATGTGACGAAATAGCTTTAACCTAAGTCAGACTAATTAAAGGTCAGAACAAGTCTTGTTAGTGAGTTATACTGATACTGATGCCTCTAGATGAGAAAGAAAGACATGAACATCAAGGCAAATACTAATGTTCTTATAGAGTTAACAATGCAGATGCTCTATTTTGATGTTTTTATTGTTAATATTGAGACTAACTGTGTAAATGTGTATACATGTGTATCTGCGTACGTGTGTGTGGGCGTGTACTTGTGTGCTTTCTTTGAGGACTTATGTGCGTGTGGTTTTCTTGTATTTGAATATGAATGTGCCCCTTCCCTGGTACAGCAAATGCTCCTCTCTCCAGAATTCACACAACCTTCAATTTAACCTCTGAGCCATTACATTCAATAGGGAACAGCCTCCCCATTGTCAGAGATGCAGCATCCTATTTTTCCAGCAAAAAGATTTAATTAAGCCCAACAAATTCCTAAAGAAATAGTCATTTTGGGACACAATCATACAAAATGTGTCTCGAAAAGATAATTCTTCGTAATGGAGGCGTTTTAGTTTATTGGCTGGAGCCTGCACTAGACCTTGGACTGGAATGATATAACATTTTTTCTCTAGTCTATTACATCAGGCTCCATTTACTCCAACACAACCAAATAAATATGTACAGTCAGTGTAAATGTGTACTCTGACACTGCATAAAATCTTTTTTTTTTTTACTTTTTTCTTGTGATGATTAAACTGATTAGCCACCAGTCTCAGAAAAACAGACTTAATAGATCTTTAAATGATTAAGAAAAATGTGTTTGTGTAGTTTTTTTTTTATCAAGTTTGACTTGATATTCCTCAGTGCAGACAGCTTGTAAACAACTGGTTAAAAAAAATAATAACACACTGGAACACACTTTTTATGAGCTGTATCCTTACTAGTCTAGTACATAGTACTTCAGATTAAACATTCCTTTCTGCATTCTTTCTTTCTTTCTTTCTTCCTTTCTCTCTTTCGTGTCAAGTTCGGAATGACTTTGGCCACATGGCTGTGTTCAGGGCATCTATAGCAAGACCTCTAACTGAAGCACTTAACCAGTGGCCATGTCTTTGCACAGGACCCAGCTCCCAACTGTCAAACAGTGCCTTGATATCTTAATCAACATGGCGAGAGGGAATTTATTCAGGCGGGGATGTGAGGGTGCATTTTCTGTCTGAGAAGCGGCCGCTATAGGGTGAGGCGGGACGTGTTGGGTCAGCTTGAACAGCGCGGAGAGACTTTGGGGGAGGACTCCCCTTTTGTACCATGTGCTGGAGAGACATAATGAATTATATTATAATTACAATACAGGCTGGGCAGAAAAGGGACAAAACAGATATTTGAGCAGGGGGTGGAGAGGGTGGTTCCACTGAGACTAAGGCTTCAGTCCACGGTCATTCACTCAGTTGAACACAAACACACACTAGCCAGTGCCGCCGTGAATGGCACTTTCTCTTGCCGTATGCACACTTTAGCGCTACATTTCAGTCTTTTACAATCACTTCTTGTAAGTAAACAAGCGTGTATTTAGAGCAAACAACTCCCTCGTCTCGTCTCGTCTCATTTTATCAGGCTGGAATGTCCAGATACAGGTCCGCAGAGACTTATTCTTCAGCGTCGCCGCACAGAAAACGTCCACCTTGCAGACGCAATCTCGCAGTCACATGTCTCTTTTCAGTTTGTATGCCACCGAGTGAATTAGCATATTGAAATAGTTAATAATTCCAGTCTTAAACGGAGGGTGTATTTAGTATGTATATCAACATCTATGGGTTGTGCCTGGAGTGGCTGAAATTAGCATTCTGTGCAACGATGCTTGCTTATTGTGAGTGACAGGCCATAGTTCTGACCCCATCACCAGCATACCAGACATGAACTGAGGGGAAAAAAATTGTCAAATGGAATAGGAAATCTATCCTGATACTTACAATATGTGAACGTGTATGTCTATCTGTGTGTATGTGTGTGTGAGCAGGGGGACTGTGTGTGTGCTTTTTGGTCAGAGTGGTGGTAGTTTGGGTGCTGATAAAGGCGGGGGTGGTGGTAGATGGAGCAATAGAGGCAGGCAGAGGGGAGGGACGCTGGCAGTGACTGAGAAGATGAGGATTTGACAGCGAGGTGACGGAGAGTTCAGACAAAATGAGGCTTGCAGATTAGCGGCGCTCCTCTCTGTGACAGGTGTCATCTCTGGGGGCAGTCTGTCACTCTGCCTGCTGCCACTCCACAGATAATACGGAGTGCGAAAGGGTGGCGGCAGTGCCGAGGGCAGGCGCCAGTCTCACCTCGCCCGGGCACAGCCGGCTGGAGTCCCTCACCACGCTAGGCGCCGC